>NC_137049.1:16447524-16531046 GCF_032717465.1 Coenobita brevimanus | reverse complement strand
TTTGTAGCCATTGTGAATTTTATGCATAAGCAATGGAACAAAGAAATGGGCTCTAGATAGATGTTTGTAGCCATTGTGAATTTTATGCATAAGCAGTGGGAAAAAAATGGGCACTAGAAAGATGTTTTGAAGCCATAAAACTGTGAATTTTATGCATAAGTAGTGGAACTCAAACAAAAAAATGGGCACTAGAAAAGATGTTTGTTGCCATTGTGAATTTTAATGTACCATTGTTGGGAAAGGAATTGATGGGCTGTTATGTGATTTGTGGTACTATCATTGCTCTGAATCATTGTGCAAAGCTGTAGCGTTGGTGAAATAGTAAAATAAGTTTGGTCCAATAAGGCAAAAAGTTGAGGCAAAACTCATGTGGAATTGGAGTTTTAGAAAAGACAGATCTAGAACAATTTAACATATTTTAATACGGTAAGTTAATGGACACAGTTGAAGAAAAAAGTATATAGTAGCCTACATGGACAGAGGAAGAAGTGAACAAGATGTATCATAGTTTTGTGACCAGTATCTTTACTGGCCAAATATTTTCAGCCCAACCTTACCTAGGCAGAAGTATTGTTTTTCTGTAGTTGCAATTAATTTCTAACCTTGTACTAGGCAAGTATTTTTTTTTCTGTAAGTTTCAATTGATTTCTAACCCTGTGCCACCAACACAGACTCTGCTGATAAGTAATAATAATTTTCCAAATGTACCTCACTTAATATTGATGTCCAATGAAGTGCCACTATGGAAAGTTGTGGGACTCTTTGGAAGTAAAATATATATACATGTATATATAATATTGGGGTGAAACTCTGATTAATACCCTTTACTGATGTAATGGACCTACAGTAGATGTGGAGAAACGCCTTTGTGATAAAATTTTGGCAGTGTTAGACTTGGGTAGGGAATGGCTGGGAGAAGAAGAGTTTTAAGGATGCGGAAGAAGGGATTACCAGGGTGGAGGTGGTTACTGAAGCAATGAAGAAAACAAAAATGCAGAAAAGGCCCAGGTATTGATGGAGTGTGTGTTGCAAAAGGCTGAAGTGTTGGAGGAGAGTTAGTGATGGAATGGATATGGAAGGTGTGTAGACTGAAAACTTGGGAGGAAGGGTAGAGTCCCCAGAGGACTGGAGGTTTGGTATAAATTGTTCACTTACACTAAAGGGAAAGGTGAGAAAGAAGTGTATAGTAATCATAGATGAATTTGTCTTTGAGTTTATTAGGAAAAATATATGGTAGGATACTTAATGATAGGGTTAGGGAAATAACAGGATTTAGATTCAAGAACATGGAGAGTTTAGGAAAGGAGAGAGGTTGTTTAGATCAGATATTTGTTCTGAGATGCTTGGTGGAAAAGTAGCTACTGGGAGAAGGGAAGATATTACAGTACGGTATATGCTGCCCCCAAGGTAGGGCACCATGTACTGTAAGTTATATGTTGGAGTGGCCCTGGTGAGTGAGGGTAGGGTTTGGTAGCTTCCAGTTTTGTTGTTTTCAGACGACTCTGGTTTTAAGAGGAATGAAGTTACGGAATGTACAGTGAGGCTGGACGGTGAGGAAATGTACAGTAAAATGTTAATGCTTTTAAGTATTTGGGCTGTGCTGAGAAAAGGATGGAAGTTTGGAGGATGAAGTGCTTGAAAGGGTACTACATTGCTGGAGCTCTCAGAACACTGTAATAAGAAATAGGAAAGTGAGTGTGGAAGTTAGAGTCACTGCATGACAGTATTGTGATCCCTACTCTTAACATATGGAAGTGAAGCTTGGTACTTCATGGAAGGGCAAAAAATCACGAGTTACAGCAGTGGATATGAATTACTGGTACTTTTAAAGGAGCATGTGGAGTTAACTTGGAGTGACAGATTGAAGGGGCATTGTGGTATTGATGTGGATGTGACTGAGAAAGTTTGGAGGAATAAATTGAGGTGGTTTGGTCATGTGGAGAGGATAGAGAATGATCAACTTACTAGAGAGTGTATGTTAGCAAGGGGAAGAAGGAGGCTGAGAATTAGACGGGTGGGTTGGATTGGAGAGCGGTGGGGGGGGGAGGGCAGTCAAATGGCAAGTGACAGGGTGATGTGCAGGTGATTTGTTTGTGGCCACCTTACTGGATTGAGGCATCAGGCTATAGATAGATAGATAGTTAAACTTGGAAGTAATATTGCTGGAGAATTTTGCCAGTGAAATGAATAACAGCGTGACGAACATATTTAGGTGAGTCAGTTGAAAAATGTATGTCGAAAGTGTAAGTTTAGACTATGTGACCTTTCATATAACTGAAATACTGTAGGTAAGGACAATAGGGAATACAATAGTTAAGGTAAGACCAGGTACGTTAAATAAGCTACTGTATATATGACTAACATTGTAATTCGTAAGTTGAAGAATGCCTGTATTTATTTATTTTTTCCTTAGTTTTTAATAGTGTGGTAGGTGGTGGCGACCATCATCCACTCACTTGATGTAGAGCTGCCTACTTCTTCCTTAGCCTTTATCATTCTTTTTCTGTGTCAGACCTCCTCTCTTCGTATTTCTCTCATCTTTCCTGTCACTTCTTATTGCTTTTCTTTCCTTTACAGGTGGCTTTGCATTGAGTGACAAGCCAAATGGTTTCCTGTAAGCCAAGAAACCATTTACTACGCTGGGTGGTAACCATATAACCAAACCATACGTGCTCCCTACGTGTCAACAAGTGGGTTGGTGGAGGGTTAGTGCCCCTCCCCATAAAATAAATAACTCAAAGTCAAATGGCCACCCCTTACGGGATTGTGGCGTCTGGCAATAGATAGATAGATAGTTTCTAATGCAAGCCTCACCCAAACATCTGCTGGGGAAAGAGGTACTGGTG
The DNA here is from genome assembly GCF_032717465.1 of Coenobita brevimanus. Classification (NCBI taxonomy): domain Eukaryota; kingdom Metazoa; phylum Arthropoda; class Malacostraca; order Decapoda; family Coenobitidae; genus Coenobita; species Coenobita brevimanus. Next base: position 16,528,200 of record NC_137049.1, on the reverse strand, counting down.
TAGATAATTGTAATAAGGGCTATGTACTCCTACAGTACTGGTACTCACTGTTTATTTTCTGCTTGTTACAGTATGCCAGTAGAGAAAATGGCTTTTGTCATTGCTCAAGAAAATGCTGTAAAGTATGATAACGTCATTAGATACTTGGCAACAGGCAAATATGAAAGAGGACTGTCAAAGAACCAGCAACGAGTTATACGAAGACAGTCATCTGCATTCAGCTGGGATTCTGAGAGTAAGTGATTTTTTAAATTTACCATAATATGCCTGTTTGGTTTAAGTAACACTCAGATTGGTATATCCAGATGCACACAAGCATTTCCACCAACCCATTACCCTAACGTTTTCTTTGAAAATATTGAGCGCTCCAAAGGCCAAATAGATTCTGTGCTGATGTAGTTGGCTTCGTATTCTAGCGGTATGAAGTGGGGGAGGGGGAAAGATGAGGTAGGTGGTTGGTGTTGAGTTTGGGAGAAGGGGCTGTAAGGTGGAAGAAAGGCAGCCAAGTGGCAGGTGACAGAGTGATATGGAGTTTTGATTTTGGTGACCTTAATCCGCCCCATCCCGACCACTTTTCCACCACTGACCCCCCAATCCCGACCATTTTTGGAAATTTTTTTTTTGGTTCAAACCTCCGCTTTTGGTGAGAAACATCGAAAATTCATAGAGAAATCGCTCACCTGAGGTTTAAAATACTCGATATAGGTAGCAGTACCTCCCTACCTTACTGGGTTTTCTATCAGGCTGGCTCCAAAGGAAACGAGTTCTATGGGAGGGTAACTATTCCACACCACTCATAAACAGTATTTAATTATTTATTTGGTACGAATTTATATGTAGTAGGAGTGTATTGGTTTTCACACAGTAATATAGGCAATACAGGTATAAGCATTGTTTCACTCACTAACACATCAACATACCCGACGTTTTTTGGTGACATTACCGTACTTGATCATCATTTCTGACTGTTTGTTCCTCTAATGCTACATAAACTTTGTCCTCCACATTGTCATCGATTGGGGAGTCATTCTGGCCCTGAATGTCTTTATTGGCCAGGTCACTGGTAACAGGTGAATTGCTGAGACAATGGCATGCTGGGGGGGGGGAGGTCATGCGGGCTAAGGCATTGTCACTGCCTGGCATCTTGTAGAGGAAGGTGTCCTATGTATATGTACCAAAAGTCATGCGCGAAAATTGAAAATTGAGCATATTAGGGATCTTGTAATTGATTCACGTTTATATACGTCAACGGGATTGACAACGACAAAACATGTGGACGTATAAATACGTCAACGGGACGCGGCGGGTTAAAGATATGCTGTTTATGCCGAATTTGAACATTGCCGTGACCAAAGGAGAGAGAAGAGGGTTGACCTGAAGATGTCAGAGGTGATAACTTTTAAATCCATTCCAATCATCTATTGCACTCGTACATCCCTCCTATCTGTATGTTTAAATAGTCCTCTTTGGGTGAGTGCTCAAATAATCAACAGATCATAAATAGAATATTGTTAATGATATGAATATTACTTCCAGGGAATGTCTTATACCATGCAGCCCACAAAGATGGTCGCAAGAGAGAGGGCATCTGAAGTACGGAGGAACTAGCCCGTATTCTCCACCTGTACCACAGCAGTCCAATGGGTGGGCACAGTGGGGTGAACGCCACCAGGGAAAAAGTGGCAAAGTATTATTATTGTGATAATCTGGCAAAGATTGTTGATGAGTTTGTAAGTAGTGTTTTGCAGAATACCTGTTTTTGCTGTATTTTCAGTGTGTAGCAACTGCACAGTTTGAATTTCATACTATTGCTAAATCATTATATAAGCTACTATTATTTTAATATTCTATTTGCAAACATGATTTCTTGGCATTTACATAAGGGTAGGCTAACTCATATTTGTTGTTATCTGTGTATGGTACTTACTTTTCCCATACAGTACAATGCAGCTAAACAGCCCTCATATTTTCACCTTTACTAAGACTGTCCATTAAAAGCAGATTGCAGCCTGTGATACTTACCAGAGATTTAATCCCCTAAAGACTGAGGCCCCTACAATGAAGCCCATCAAGGTCACCGAGCCATTGGAGTTGGTAGGAGTAGACATAATAGGTATGTTAAGTGATATTTCTTTGATATGGCATGTCATTGATTTTTCTTTCCTTCCATCTTGTACATAGGGATTGTTATTATAGTACCCTAATTACTTCAGCAGCTTTGTTTCTACATTGTACTTCTTCATTTGGCCAATGTAGAGAGTTTGTTTAGGTATTCTGCCTTTGTCCTAATGTCATTGAAGGGTGTCCTTGACCTGCCTGTTGTGTGACAAGAATAATACACCCATAAACTAAGCCTCCACAATTTTCCTTGCCAGTTGCAGTAAGAAGGCACTGTCCACTGCAGTGGAACTTTGGTTCACTGCATGGGATGGCCCTGCCTGGAATATTGCCTGACTTTAGTGCTAGGCCTATGTATTCTCAGGCAGACAGACTGGGGTAGTTCAACAGCATTTGAATTTTGAATGTATTATTGTATTGCTCTTCCTTTCGGGAGGTGGGGGATAGAATACTTCCTGAGTATCCCTGCTTGTCATAAAAGCCAACTAAAAGGGGCATTTTAATCTCCATCCTTACTCTCTTCCCTCTGTGTTTATTGTGCTTTAGGTGTCCTACCTCTTTGCTGTATATATTTTCACTTTCATACGTTCACTGACTACACACACATCCAAAACCACTCCTTCATACAGTCACACATACAAGCACTTCTTATCCTACACACAGTCTCTAACAGACAGCCTAAGCCACTGGGTAGAGATACATTGGCTGTAACGTCCCCACTTTGGTTGGGGTAGGCCGGGTCCTGCAGTGGACCTTCAAAGGCTGATGATGATTGTATTGCTCAGTGGGCAAGTAGATGTTTGGAGTGTAATTTGTATACATTGTTTGCATTGTTTGTTTCTTGAGCATTTGCTTACTGCACCTTGTCCTTATATTGGTCCTGTATCCATTCAGTGTCATTGTGGCCAGATAGCAAATGACAGGGAAGTAATTTGCTTGTGGCCACCCTTTTCAGGATTGACGTGTTGGGCTATAGATAAATCGATTCAGTGTGTCTTTCACATTAATATGGCCAAGATTTCCATCCTTCTGTAGCTTCTTGTAGATGTGTGACAGACAAAGACTGTACTAAAGCCATGTTTCCCAGTGCTTTTTTTTTAATTTATAAATAAAAGCATTCAGATATTCTCTACCTACTAATAAGCATTCAAGTTTGACAGATGCATGTTTTGGCTAAATTGCAATGAATGGGATATGATAATGAGGATGGTAACCTGTGGTAATCCATACTACATTACTGCATAAAATATCACCTTTTATTTGATTCATTATATGGCACAGTATATAGCCTAATCCATTTACACCTTTAACCAATGAACAGAGCTGAGGTGTGGTGTTACTGAAAGGCTTGTATGTTCAACATTAAAGGTACTGTATTATTGAACCCCTTGTAATCGACAGTTACTAACGAAAAGTATATTATACAGGAATATATTACCCCAGGTTATCTGCCTAAAATTGCTGTTTGCATGTATGTACGCTTTGCTTTGTTAGTGAAGAGTTTTGCTCTTTCCATGCACTGTTTGCAATATTTGCTTGCTGCTTGATTAATCTTTGCTTACCTAATCTTGGCCCAGGTCCTCTGCCTGTTACAGAAGAAGGAAACAAGATATGTGTGCACGTTTGTTGACTTCTTCACTAAGTTTGTGGATTTCTTTCCACTGAAAGATAAGAAAGCATGTGGGGTTGCTAAGTGCATACGATCTTTCATCTGTAGGTAAATAGAGCTGATAAGTATGGTGGATATGATATGTGATGTTCTATATATATATATATATATATATATATATATATATATATATTTAATCTTCACATGGTTGACATGTACTGTATTGTGTGTTTCACAGATGGGGACCTCCTATGAGGATTCTGTCTGACCAGGGTCGCGAGTTTTGTTCCTCGGTATGTCTGCACATGTCACATGATATATATGATTAATTGGGAACTATAATTTGCATCATTACAATTTCTGACAGTAATTCATAGAATATTTCAGTAACTAATGATAGATACTTCCAAGTTAATAACAGTTTTGCCTCATACAGTAGAGTTCTGCAGCTAAGTTTGTTTTTTTCTGTACAGATTAACGATGAGTTATGCACCAGGTATGGCATCAAGAGGAGCATCACTTCGGCATACCACCCACAGACAAACGGGTTAACAGAACGAGTAAACCGGACTTTCAAGATGCGGATTGCCAAACTGACAGACCCACAACTAAACAATTGGGACAGCTTCATTGAAGATGTTGCATACAGTATTCGGGTACAGAAGCAAAAGTCGACAGGCTTCTCTCCTTTTCTTCTAATGTTCAACCATGAACCAAGATCACATGATCAGGTAACTGTCTTGCGCTTTTGACATTCAGGGATATTTTCCCTATAACTTTGCAAACATGTGGTAGTCTTTACCATTTGAAGGTTAGTGTTACATAAGTGTTTCAGTTGTTTCGGGATGATGGTACTCGATGCTGTGTTGAGGATAATGAGGATGTGTCACATGAGACCACTGACATTAAAGAACAGGTATTTTTCCATAAGTTGTCTGCCCATATATGCTCTTAATTTTCTTGTGTTGAACTACCCTAGTGTGGTCGAGCAAACCGATCTACAAGTTGCAATAAGATAGTCTAATGGGACAGATGATACCTGAGTGCACACTCCATCGTTTCACAAGTATGCATGCCGATTATTTTAGGATATAAATGGAACTATCATTTCAGGATACACATGAAGCAGATATCGATCAAGACTCTCCATCTTCTATGTCTGATGTTATCTTACCGAGTGCTGAAGAAATTTCCAGGCATGTGCAACAACAGAACATTAAGCAAGAAAAAATGCACAACCAGGTAATTGTGCTATACATACAGCATTATTCTGACATCCTAGATCTGAGTTTTTGATAAATAACATATGGCATATAGTTACTTTTGTTCCTCAGTTAAGTGTAGCTATTAAATATTCAACAAAAAATAAGACCTCCCAACATGCAACTGATTTGTAATTTCAATACCATGATTGCTGGTTGTTTTGCCTCAGTCTTGAGGTTTGTGAAAAATAATTATTGTTTTGCTAGCCATATGATTATACTGTTAGCTTGTTACTACTGTATTTGGTTGCTCATTCGTTGTCAAGTACTTAACAGTGTTCGGGCATTTCTGAGCAGTTCACTGGGTAGAATTACAAACAATATGATATTCAATATGAACCACACCTCAGCTGTAGATGCTGCGCCATGCTCCCACAAGATACTGCCTACCCCAAGGGAATGTAACCTTATGGGACCCATTGCTGGCCTGTGGTGAACGGATCTGTTGGAACAGCATGATTGTGGCTGAATAACATACCTTCATAGTTTCTGTGTGTATAGTAGCCTAATATTACCTAAAAATTTCAACAGTGTCTTCAAAATATTAAGGCTGCCCAGAGGAAGCAGAAGTTGGAATATGAAAAGCGAGTGAGTAAAGGGGTTAAGAGCTTCAGCCTTCATATAGGTCAGACAGTGCTGCGGAAGAACCTGAGTCACGGAAGGGTGGAAAAATGGAACCCAAGTGGAGTGGTCCATACAAGTAAGTACAGTATTGTACTAAATTACTGAAACAGCCTTCACATATAATTTTGCCAAAATTAGGCTCTCTGTTCCATATATTTTAATTGTAGGACAAAAAGAGGGATGTGTTATGTCTCCATGGTAGTAGTAGTAGTAGTAGTTGTTCCCTAGGCAGTCTGGTGTCTCCATGATTTCTTTTAGTGCTGTATAATCATTGTATTGCCATGGTGCTAGCTGTTCATTATTCGGATTCCATGGTTATTTAATACAGGTATATGAGCTTTTATCCAATACACTAAAAACCAGAATGATCAAAAATGATAAGTCAGGCAAGTAAATCAGTGAAATTCTCAAAAAGTTGCTAATTTTCTGTTGTTACGGCTCCTCTCATAGTTTGCAAAGACGCAAATGTGTTGCTCAGTTGTTGATCTACATTAGCAGCTTTCTGCATTACCTTAGTGTTGTGTTTTTTAATCAGTTACTTATGACTGTCTTCCTAAATGCACAGCCAACTATTTAGTGGTAAAGCTGACAGAACACTGATGTGAAGAGGGTACAAGGCATAAACATGTGGGAGGATTCTCTCCTCAATACACCCTAAATTTACTTTGCAGATAATAATGGTGATATAAGAGGTTTAGCAAACCTGGTAGGTATTTTCCAAAAAAACCCAAATCCTAGAATCTACAAGTACTCATGTCTGAGGCTTTCTGGATCAAAGTTCATATACCTGTACCTGGATGGAGTTATAAAGGATACAAGGTAGGGGAGTGGATGTTGAAGTGCCCGAAATGAGTGAGGCTAGGGTTTGGAATCTTCCAGTTTTGTTGTTTTTAGACAGCACTTTGTTGTTGAGCAAAGTCTTGGTGAATAAATTTGGGGGAGTATGCAAGAAGTGGAATTTGAAAGTGAACATACATAGCCTTACCCCTCAAGAGGGGGAGGGATAGAATACTTCCCGAGTATCCCTGCTTGTCATAAAAGCTGACTAAAAGGGGCATTTTAATCTCCATCCTTAATCTCTCCCCCTTGTGTTTCTTGTGCTTTAGGTGTCCTACCTCTCTGCCGTATATATTTTCACTTTCATACGTTCACAAACTACACACACACACCCAGAGCCACTCCTTCATACAGTCACACAAGCACTTCTCACCCTACATACAATCTCTACCAGACAGCCTAAGACACTGGGTAGAGATACATTGGCTGTATCGTTCCGACTTCAGTCAGGATTGGCCTTGTTCTGCAGTGGACTTTTAAAGGCTGATGATGATGATACATAGCCTAAGAGCAAAGCCATGGTTTTGTGGAGGAATGAAGTTACAGAATGTACAGTGTAGCTGGATGGTGAGGAAATGGAGAATGTGAGTGCATTCAAGTATTTGGGCAGTGCTGAGTAAGGATGAATGTTTGGAGGATGAAGTGCTTGACACGGTACAGCAGGGAAGAAGGTTTCTGGAGCCCTCAAAGCAGTGATAATAGGGAAATTAGCATGGAAGCTAAAGTCATTGCATGACAATATTTTTTCTTTTTAATGCATCAGACTCTGGACATAGGCTTTGCAGCCTGTTCCTAGGTCCAGTAATCCTCCTCCATACACTTCATGTCACCACTTCGGCACTAACACCCACCATCCATACTGAATACATGCTTGGGCTGTCTCCTACAGGATTGGTGTATTGGTGCTAGCGGGGGTATTTTACAACATGTCGGCGTCACTCTGGTAGATCTGTAAAGTCTACTTCTAATGGATTTCAAATCCTTTAAACTTTTCCCTGCATAGGCCAGGATTTGAACTTGTGACGCCAGCATCGGCTGGATTTGTAGACCGACACTTTACTGACTGAGCCATCACCTTCCCCACCCTAAATGTATGGAAGTGAAGCTTGTACCTTGTTAGAACAAAAGTCAAGAGTTAGAGCAGTTGAAATGAGTTATTTGAGAGGAGCATGTGACATTACTTGGAGAGACAGATTGACAAATGAAGTGAAGGAGCATTGTGGTATTGATGTGGATGTGATTGAGAAAGTTAGAAATACGCTGAGGTGGGTTGGTCAAGTGGAAAAAATGGACAGTGAAAGACTGACTAGGAGGGTGTGTGAGTTGGTTTAGTCATGTGGAAAGGATGGAGAGTGAAAGACTGAGTAGGAGGGTGTATGTTAGCAAGATGCAGGGTGAAAGGGAGAGACAAGACCGAGAATGAGATGGAGGGATTGAGTAGGGAAATATATGAGAAAAGGGGTTGTGGATTGGAGAGAGGGCAGTCAAATGATGGGTAACATGGAGGCAGTTTGTTAGTGGCGACCCCTTATGAGATCAAGGCATCAGGCTATAGATTGATAGTTCCATACCATCATATAGCCTACTCAAATTACATTCAGCAGAGTCCTGGACATCGATAGTAAGCAGAGAGTTACCTTACAAACTCTAAAGACTAGGAAAAACCTGAGGTTCCGTGTCCCTTATGGCCAGCTGAGACCATACGTCATGAGCCAGTTACACCGGAAATCCAGGTATGTAATGGGTTGCCTTATTTTTAACTTGGGAGGAAGTTGTCTTTCTTCCCAGAGAGCAATATGTCCAATTCTTTGTCTCATCATTTTTATTACGGTTGTGGGGTTACCACTTGTGACTTTGGGCCAAATTATTAGTTTTTTTGTCTGTTTCCAGAACCTCTTGGAACAGTTGTTACTCATGTGTGTCACATTACAGCCTCCGATTTGGTTCCAGTTTGTCTGAATAATTGTGAAGAACTCTGTAACCTACAGTATATTGTAAATAGACTAATATAAAATAGAAGCATTTTGTGGTATGCCTAGCATTATTTTACAAGATGTATTTTCCTTTCAGGCATTGGACAAATGAACAACCTGTTCAGACAGTGTCACTGGGTGATATCAACCCCACCCAATTAGAAGCTGATGTGTCTTGCCTTGGTAAGCAAGCTGCCATATTCACTGCATTAATATATACATGTTTCTGTAATCCTGTACCTGGTAATCTATTCCTCAACACTGTATGAGCATTGCTTCAGAAAAAATTACATTCTTAGCACATACTTTCTGCTGGAATATACAAGTACCCGATTCCTGTTATTGGATGACATAATCTGTTATTGGTTGACATAATTATTTGTAACAGAACCATGGGAGTGGGCAACATACTGTAGTGTAAAAATTATTTATGAGTTTGACTCTTAACATGAGGCTGTCGATTAGCTATCTGTTCATTAGTAGTCACAGATCATGAGTAACATTGGATATGTTACATGAAAGGCAATATATTTCTTCAGCCTTAATGTACCTCGTTCATCATGCAAGCAATATTTTCTATTGTATACTTTTATTGTACAAGTGATTCAACAGTGGATAGCAGACACCCAAAACTACAGTCTGCAGTTCACATTGCCCCTCCCCATGGATGTCCAAGATTAGCAGCTGTGGAAGTTGCAACTCCCAGAAAGTGGCTCACTGATGAACACATTGACCATGCACAGCATTTGTTGAAAAAGTATTTTTCTTCTGTCTCGGGTTTTCAGTCAGCAGTTGTTTTTGCAAGCAAATTTTGTAGCCAGGTTAAAGTTCCCACTAATCACTGGATTCAGATTCTCAATGTTAGAAATAATCATTGGTGCACATTAAGTAATATTGATTGCATGCCAAATACTGTCAAAGTATATGATTGTATGATTAATGTTGTCTGTGAAAATGATGACTCGTTTAATTCACAGATTGCAGCATTGCTAAAGTCTAGTAGTTCAACTGTTGCTGTCCAGTACATTCCTGTAAAACAACAAAAAGATTCCTCAGACTGTGGGATTTTTGCAATTGCTGCAGCCACTAGTCTGTGTTTTGGTTCTTCTCCTGAGACCCAAAACTATGACCAGGAAATGATGCGGAGTCACCTGGCACAGTGTTTCAAAAAAGGAATAATGACCCCTTTTCCAGTATTACCAGAACCTTTTGAATCAGTGATAAGTGGGAAAAACTCTTTTGAGATATGTGTTTTCTGTCACTGCAGACTGCCCCAAGCTGGAAGAAACATGATTCAGTGCATAATTTGTAATGAATTTTTTCACACTGATTGTCAAAATGTTAAGATAAATGACATACTTTTTGTTTGCAGAACATGCAAGAATTTGGTGTGATATATCTTAAATTAACTTGTGTTTGAACTTCAAATGGAGTATGATTATGTGTTGTTATTTATTTTGGAATCTGATAAAACTTTGTATTTGTACTTGCACTGGATCACATTTTATATTTTTTTGTATACTTTATAGAAGGAACAAGGGGCTCAGAGCCCACGAGTTGCTTCCCCATTGAATAATATGTATTAGATTGCCAAATCCAAGACTAGTCCAATTCGTTCGGTTCGAGATGCCTGGACACATTGCGTTTGAAAGTTTGGAGGTCACATGAATAGTGAAATGTAGAAAGAGGAAGACAGATCCAGAGCTGACCTGTTGCACAAACAAAAGATTGAGAGTATCGGTCAACCCTTGCATTAGAGAGTTGGACAGAGTAGGGGTGAGAGTGAACTGCTTGACGGGTGCAGCGCACCCACCGTAGTGGAGAAGGGATGCAAGCTGACAGTTCAGAAGAGCATTGACCATGAAAGTAGTGATAGAACAGAGATAAAGATTCAGCGTTGCGGCAAAGAGAAAGAGGCTGAAGAGCTCAGTTAAAGGAGGAGAGCTGATGAGACGAAAAGCCTTCGACTCCACCCTATTCAAAAGAGGTCTGTGAGGAGAACCCCCCCAGACATGCAAGTTGTACTCAAAACAGGGGTGAATAAGTCCCCTGTGTAAAGGCGACATCTGAGCAGCGATAAAATAATCACAGAGGCGGCTTAGAACACCTAATTTCTTAGAAGCAGATTTAATAAGGGAGGTAATGTGTTCTTTCCATGACAGGTTCTGAGAAAATGAGATCCCCAAGAATATTATGTAATGATGAATGTTGAAGTGCTGTGGTATTAAACATCAAAGGATAATTGTGTGGGAGATCACGGCGAGTTGACATATGTAGAAATTGTGTTTTTGCAGCATTAAAATTTACAAGGTTTCTTCTATCCCAATCAGAAATACGAGCCAAGTCAGAATTTAGGTGTTCCATAGCCTCATTCCGTTTTTGCTCCAGTTCTGTTTGCGATGGACGCTGAGGAAAGCGGATAGAGAGATGAAGGATGGAGTCATCAGCATATGAGTGGATAGGATTAGAGGTAAAGCTCAGAAGGTCATTAATGAAGAGAAGGAAGAGAGTTGGTGATAGGATGTGGATAATTTGTACTTACATTGCATTACAGTTTATATCATATTTTGGATTATTATGGGCAGCATTATAACGGTACAGTACATTATTTATAAGTGCCCTAAAGACAAAGTCATTCATTTTTCTGTATTAACATAGCTTAGGATGTTGTGCACAGATAGCCTTGAGTTAATGGTCACTCCTCTTACTTATGACCTGTGACAGGCTGTGGATCACTGAGGGCCCTGTTGGCTTGTGACCATCTTCAGGAATTAAGGTACCAGGGGTCTCTGCTACAGGGGGTAGCTAATGTACTGAATCCCACGAGGGAACGTACATTACCACAATGGAGTGAACGGAGCTGGAGCCTAATTGACTGCTGCCTTCCTTGAAAGTGCCAGGCAAGGGTGCCTATCACCCCAAAATATCCACGCTGTGCCTTTACTTTTTATTTTACGTTAATACTACCTCAGACATGTCCCAACAAGCGACATGATCGGGATGGCAATATGGAATGTTTGAGGTGCGAATGACTAGATGAAAGGGAAAGATTTGCAAGATGATTGAGAAGCAAAAGTTGATATAGGCCCCAGTGAAATTGTGGAAGGCTTGAGATGAAGTGGAAAATGAAAAAGTGATAGTGTGAGAGTTGGAATACTGAGTGGGTATTAATGCTGGAATAGGTGAGAATGAGAGGGCTGAGGTGTATGTCTTCAAAGTTTGTAAGAGGTAGAAGATTATGAGGGATTATAGATCAGTGTGAATACAAGCATGGGCACCCGGAATCGTGCTAAGTCTGTTCTTCGCTCTGCTAAAAATAATTTCATCCATACTAAATGCTCTCAACTCTCCAACTCGAATTCTTCCCGCTCCTTCTGGCACCTTGCCAAAAATCTTTCTAACAACTTTACCTCATCATCCTTCCCTCCTCTTTTCTGCTCTGATGGTTCTGTAGCTATTTCTTCTACTGATAAAGCAGATCTCTTCGCACAGACTTTCTCCTCCAATTCCACCTTAGACGATTCCGGTGCTGTTCCTCCATCACTTCCCCCCTCTGACTTCCTCATGGCTGACATTAAAATTTCTTCAGTTGATGTATTTTCTGCCATCACTGGCCTCAGTACTAACAAGGCATATGGGCCTGATGGGGTCCCTCCTGTTGTTCTCAAGAACTGTGCTTCTGTGCTTACACCCTGCCTAGGCAAACTCTTTCGCCTTTGTCTGTCAACTTGTACCTTTCCTTCTTGCTGGAAGTTCGCTCTCATTCAGCCAGTCCCAAAGAAGGGTGACCACTCCCAACCCTCCAACTATCGTCCAATTGCTTTAACGTCCTGTATTTCAAAAGTTTTCGAGTCAATTCTTAATAGAAAAATTTTAAGGCATCTTTCCTATCACAACCTTCTTTCCGATCGTCAGTATGGGTTCCGTCAGGGACGCTCCACTGGCGATCTTCTCACCTACCTTTCAGACTCCTGGTCATCCTCCTTTCGGGACTTTGGCGAAAGCTTTGCCATTGCACTTGACATCTCAAAGGCTTTCGATCGAGTCTGGCATAAATCTTTAATTTCCAAACTGCCCTCCTACGGTTTCTATCCTTCTATCTGTGCCTTCATCGCTAGCTTCCTTTCTGGTCGTTCTATAGCCGCTGTTGTAGACGGCCATCGTTCTTCTCCTAGATCTATCAACAGTGGTGTTCCTCAGGGCTCTGTCCTATCACCAACTCTCTACCTTTTATTCATCAGTGATCTTCTAAGTTGTACATCTAACCCTATCCACTCATACGCTGATGACTCCACCCTTCACCTTTCCATTCGGTTCCCGCAACGCCCATCTCAACAGTTACTTCAAGAAACAAGGGATGAGGCTATGGCACACCTAATGTCTGACTTGGCTCATATCTCTGACTGGGGTAAAAATAATATGGTTGTCTTTAATGCATCTAAGACTCAGTTCTTACACCTATCAACCCGACAAAATCTTCCACAGGTATACCCACTAATGTTTAATAATATTCAGCTTAATCCTGCATCATCCTTGAACATGCTTGGGGTTTCATTTACTTGGGACTTGTCTTGGAAAGATCATATTACATCTCTTGTAAAATCTGCTTCCAAGAGATTGGGTGTGCTAAGCCGACTCCGCTCTTTCTTTACCCCTGCACAATTGTTGACTCTATACAGGGGTTTTATCCGCCCCTGTGTGGAGTACAACTCTCATGTGTGGGGAGGCTCCCCACATACAGCTCTTCTCAATAGGGTGGAGTCAAAGGCTTTTCGTCTCATTAACTCTCCTCCTCTTACTGACTCCCTTCAACCTCTGTCTCTTCGCCGCACTGTTGCATCTTTATCTCTTTTCTATCGCTACTTTAATGGTCACTGCTCCTCTGAACTGTCTGCTTGCATTCCTCCACCTCTACGACGGGCACGTAGCACCCGTCTGGCAGCAAACTCTCATCACTTTTCTGTCCAACTCTCTAATGCAAGAGTTAACCGTTACTCCCAGTCTTTCATTTATGCAACAGGTCAGCTCTGGAACTGTCTCCCTCTGTCTGTATTTCCTGCTGCCTATGATCTCCAGTCTTTCAAACGTAGTGTGTCCAGGCATCTTAAAATGATCGGATCTTGAATTTGGCTCTCTATTGTATTTTGTTTTTCTTTTGGAGGGAACTGTTACTGCGGGCTCATGGCCTTTGGTTCCTTCTTCCTCGCATTTAAAAAAAAAAAAAAAAAAAAAAAAACTGTGCATGTATGTTCTTATGGTGCTGCATGTCAGTATTGTGATGGCAAACAACAGTCATGTATGTCCATCCCTCATACTCACTGGATTTTGGAATAGGCCTAATTAGGTTGTTGTTCTTCAACTTTTACAGTGTAGTTACACTCCTGGAAGTGGTTATGGAAGTTCAAAATTTACTTCATGCTAGTATTGTGATCCCTACCCTACTGTAGGAAAGTGAGCTTGGACTCGTCTATATTGAAATACTCTAGTCATTAGGCGGCAGTGGCAATGAGGAGTGTATAGATTTACATAGAGAGACTGACTGACAAAAGAGGAAGCAGAGGAGGTGTGTGATATTGATGTGTATGTTACTTTAAAGGTGAATAGAGGTCCCCAGTTGTAGTCGGGTCACCTGGAGAGAATGGAGAATGAAAGACAATCAGTATGTAGTGAGTAAGGTGGAGGTATGAAATCAAAGATGAGATGGAAGGATGATGTGTAGAGAAATATTAAAAAAGGGGTTATAAGTTGGATAGAAGGTAGTAAGCAGGCAAGTGACTGGGTAGGGTAGGGTCGTTAGTGTTCAATCAGTGCGTTAGTATCGGATCGTTTTCCACATGTTTCAAGAAAGAAACTGCTACAAGGAAAACAAGGTAGAGCATCGACCTCCCCTATGAAAATAAAAGGCTAATGCCTAATTATTAATTTGTCAATAATTGAAATTTATAGTAGCAACCTGTCTGCTTCCACAAAATTTACACACGTCTCTTACGGCCACCCTTAAGGAAAAGTTTTGGTTCAATATTATTTTAGAGTCATATTTTTACAAGTTCAACAGCTTAGTAATGGCTTACACTGAAGATAAATGTATGATTAACACACAAAACCAACAACCAGCCTACTTATTGCATTCGTAACCACACCACTTTCCTCGGGGTGAAGGGGCTGGCGTATTCCGTGCACATGGCAGGCATCGTGTGCGTATTTTATGTATGCAGGACCTCATGTGTACCTTCGAACCGCTACACCACATTTCATACCCACGTGATCGCTTTGCCCTGCGTCTCCATCCAAAGCAGGTTACTGGTGGGAGGGAGAGAGGAAGAAGAAGGAGGGAGGGAGTGAAGGAAAAGGGAGGGAGGGAATGAAGGAGGAGGAAGAGGGATTGGAGGAATATGGAGGAAGGGAATGAAGGAAAAGGAAGAGGGAGTGAGGGAATGAAGGAGAAGGAAAGAAGAGGGAGGGAGGGAGGGAATGAAAGAGATGGAAGAGGGAGGGAGAAAAAGAAAAGTAGAGGGGATGAAGGCATAAGGGTGTACGGTGATAGGAGGGAGGGAGGAGACTTCGAGAAGGGAGGGAGGGAAAGTATGAGAAAGAAAGAGAGAGACGGTGGAGGAGGAGACAGTGAGGGAGGGTAGACGGGAAGGGAGAATGAGAGGAGGAGGAAGAAGAGCAGGAGGATGGAAAAGGGGAGGGGAGACGGTGGAGGGAAGGAGAAGAGAGAGCGACTTAGGAGAAGGAGGGAGGAAAACTAGGAGGGAGGGAGACGATGGGGGGGAAGGGAGAGAAAGAGGGGGGGTTGGTACCAGGAACTGAAGGGAGTGAGTGTATGTCTTCTCCCTTCTTCCTCTTCCTTCCTTGCTAATTCTCCCTTCCACTTTTTCCTTTCTTCCTCTTCCTCCCTTCTCCCTTCCTCCACAGTCTCTATATTTTCCTTCTCCTTTACCCCTCCCTCATTCCTCCCAATCTTCCTTCCCTTCCCTCCCGCCTCCTCCCATCTCTTCCTCCTCCAGTTTCATCCTTTCCGCCTTCTTTCCATTCCCCTTCCCTTCTTCCTCCATCTCTCTCCCCCATCCACCTCCCCTAGTAATTCCCCCAACTTCCCCTTTCCTTCCCAGTTCCTCTCCCTCCCTCCCCTCTTCTTCTCCTTCCCTCATTTCTCCTTTCCTCCCCTTTTCTCCCCCCCCCCTTTTCTTCTCCTTCCCTCCCTCCCTCTCCTCTTCTTCATGCTCAGCTTTTCGAGTTTCTTCCGCTGTCCATCCCCCCTTCCCCTCCCTCTCTTCCTCTTCAGCCTCCTCCTTCTCTCTCTCTCTCTCTCTCTCTGCCACTTCTGCAGTCTCCTCTTCCTCTCATTCCTTCTCTGTCAGTCCCCCCCCCTCCCTCTCTCTGCAGTAATTTTTTCTTTTCCTTCCTTCATTTCTCCACTTTTCCCCTACCCTCCGTTTATCCCCCCCATCTTTCTCTACTCTCTACAGTCTCATTTATCCCTCCCTCTCTCCCTCCCCGATACCTCCCTGACTAAACCCCCCCCCCACTCCTCTACTCTGCAGTCTCTTTTTCTTACACTCCCCCACCTTCATCTCCTTCCTCCCCTCTCGTTCACCCTCTGCTCCTTCCTGCCTCTCCCCCTTCATCTCCCTCCTCCCCATCTCCTTCTCTCCCTCCTTTTTCCCTTCCAGCCACATATCCCCCCTCCTCCCCTCATTCCTCTCCTCGTCTAGTCCACCATGCTGTTTTTCCCTCCCTTCCCTTTTTTTCCCCATTTTCCCTCTTCCACTCTTCACCCTCCTGTGTCTTTCCTTCCCCCTGTCTTCCTGTTATCTCCCTCATCCAACATCACCCTTCCCCCTTCCCTTTCCCCACCAATTCCCTCCCCAATTCCTTCCACTGATTCTCCCATTCTCCTATCACCTCAACTCTTCCCCTGGACCCTCTTTTCCCTTCCTTTCCACCCATCACCCTCATCACCCCCACCCATCACCCTCATCACCCCCACCCACCCCGTTGAGAAAGTTGGAATATACGAGGCGCAACCCCCCTCCTCTCCCCCCATGGGTGCCAGTGGTGAGGTTCGGTAATGTCGCTGGTTTGGGTCGTGATGAAGTTTCCGCGCACTGTGAAACTTGCGGCGTGTGCTGGGGAACGCTACCCTGTGCACTGCGAACCAGCTTAATGAACTCGCGAACGGGCGTAATGAACTTGCGAACCGGCTTAATGAACTTGCGAACCAGAATATACTTGCGAACCGTAATGAACTTGCGAACCGTTTTTTGCAGCAGTAACGAATCTCCACAGGTGTGAAAGATGAACCAGGTAGTGAAATAAAATACCACTCACTTTTATTCTCACCTGTATGTGTTTATTTTTATGTATTTTATATTTATTTGTTTTTATTTTATTTATTTTTTCGGAAACGCCTCCTCCCTTGCCCCGGCGTAAAACTCGCTGATATGATGTCCATTATTTTTGCTGCAGGATTGCGGGTACGGAGAGAGTGGGGGATTTTGGATTCAGGAGAGTAGAGAGGGTGGAGGAAAGGAGAGAACAGAACACAGAGAGGGAGAGGGATGGAGAAGATTTTGGATTCAGGATAGGATAGGAGGGAGGGAGAGAGAGAGAGAGAGATTTTCAATAAAGGAGTGTGTAGGAGGTAGTGTGGCGTGGCATAGCGTGGTTCTGCTCCGTCTAGCGATATCTCACAAATAAACAACAATAACAAAAATAACAACAATACCAGGAGCATCAAAAGTCTAAATGGTAGGATTAGTAAAATATATAACAGATAATAAATTGAAGGAAGGAAGGAAAAAAGAAACAAAGAAAGGAGGAAGGAAGGAAGAAAGAAAGAAACCAATTTTCTTAACCATTTTTCCCCAGCCCTTCTTATACACATCCTTGTCTCTGCAAAGCCTCCCTGATTTTTCCCTCTGCCTACGACCTCCATTCTTAAGTCATTAATTTTGAGTTTAAATATCTTAGGAAGTCTTTGTTATTTTCTACAAGATTAAATCTTTCTGACTCCATATATATAATCTCCATAGCTGGGATTTTAGCAGCAGTAGTGTAGTTAGCCTTTACTCCCAGTCTTTCATGTGTGCAATAGGTCAACTCTGGAACTGTTTACCTCTCTCCGTATTTCCTACTGCCTATGACCTCCAGTGTCTTAAACGCAGTGTGTCCTGGCATCTCAAATTGAACGGATCTTGAATTTGACTGTTCTCTTGTTATTTTTTCTTGGAGGGAACAGTTTGCGGGCTTCTGTCCTTTGGCTCCTTCTTCCTTGCATAAAACACACACACACACACACACACATTGCCTTCGTGCCATGTGCGTATAAGGTTTGGTAGTGGCGGCAGGTGGGTGGTGTAGGCTGTAATGACGCTAGTTACACAGTGCAACACAGGCCTGCAAGGGAGATGGGGTGTTGATGGTGTGTGTGTTGGGGGGGGTTGGTAGGTTGTGGGTGTAGGGGGTGTTGGTAGGGCGTGTGTGTGTAACTTTAAGGGGATGTTGGTAGGGTGTGCGTGTGGGAATGGTGGTGGTAGGGTGCGTGTGATTAATGGGTGTGTGTGTGGGGGGGGGGATGTTGGTAGGGTTTGGGTGTTGGTTGGGTTCGAGGGGTGGGATGGTGGTAGGGTGTGTGTGAAGTGTTGGTAGTGTGTGAAGTATTGGTAGGGTGTGTGTGGGTGTTGGTATGGAGGGCTGGGGGTGTTGGTAAGGGTGCGTGTGGAGGTGTGGGTAGGATGTGTGTGTGTGTGGGATGTTAGTAGAGTGTGTGGGTGTTGGTAGGGAGGCCTGGGGGGTGTTGGTAGAAGGTGGGGGGGAGGGAGTAGGTAGTTGGCAGAGCGGTGCAGTAGCGAAGCCTGTGTTGGGAGGCTGCAGGCAGAAGGAGGGGGGGGGGGAGCTGCATATTTTTTTTCCTTTTCTTTTTCTTTTTTATTGGAAGAAAAAAAAATTATCCCTTCTTGAAAGAGTCCAAACAGAGGTATAGTATGTTGGTAGATAGATAGATAGATAAATAGATAGAGAGGCTGTGTGAGAGAGAGAGAGAGAGAAATATTTATGTATATGAAAATTAACGTGCGTGTAAGTAGACAGCTTGGTATGTAGGAACGTTAGTAGGAGTAGACGAGAAGGAGAGGAGTTGGTAGGAAGGGGAAGAAGGAGAAGAGGTCGGTTGGTAGGTATGTAAGTAGGTAAGTAGATGCAGATGGAGGTAAGTAGGTAGGATTGGGTTAGAGGGGGAAGGTGTGGGTAGGTAATTGGGTACAGGGGGGAGGGAGAGAGAGAGAGAGAATGATTGTAAAATGGACTCAGAGTAAAAAAAAAAAAAAAGAGAGAGAGAGAGAGAGAGAGAGAAGGGAAAGAAAAAGAACATTGTATTTTATTAAAGAAAGAAAGAAAAAAAAGTCAGGATAAAGAAAATAAATGAAATATTTGAAAATTAAAGACAGCTCACATATTTCCTCTCATTAGCACCTTTTATTTTCGTTCAGTCCTCCTCTAGTTTCGCTCACTCCCTCCATCACACATCATTAATTTTCGGATTTAGGATTTTGGCACGGATTTTTGCATAGTGAGTCGCATGGGATTATTTCGGGGATTAATTCAGATTTCTTTCGTTTTATTATTTCATTTTTTTGCGTTTTTTCAATATATCTTTTGTGAGTTTTTTTTCAGTTTTGTATTACTGTATATATTTTTTCGTTCATACTGTTTTTCGTTTTCTCTCTCTCTCTCTCTCTCTCTCTCTCTCTCTCTCTGGTCTGGCCTCCTCATTATCCTTGCTGTGACTGGCGTAAATAAGGAAGGAGATAGAGATGATGATAAGGGGGGGAAGGAGGCTCCGATAACAATTTACATGGGAATGGGAGGAAAGGGAAGGAAGGAAGGAGAGGGAGGGAGAGAAGGAAGGAAGAATGTATAGAAGGAGGGAGGAAGAAAGAGGAGGAAGGAAGGAGGGAGAGGAGGAGGGAAAAAAGGAAGGAAGAAGGGGAAATGAGTGGAGGGAAGGAAGGAGAGAAAATGGGAGAGGGTCAAATGATACGACTGGGAGAGATTAAGGAGACAAGGGGAGGAGGGAAAGGTAGGATGGAAGGACGAGAGAGGGAGAATGAAGGAAGAGGAAGGAGGGAGGAAAGAAAGATGGGAGAAGGATAACTGATACGAGTGAGGGAGAGTAAGGAAAGATTGGAGAGGAGGAGGGAAGGAAGGAAATTAAAACAAAGGAAAGGAAGGAAGGAGGGAGGGAAATATAGGAGAGATGGAAGGTATGAGAATGACAGACGATAGCACAGATGTATCTATGTAATAATAACTAACTATAAGTCTGAAAATAACAAATCTATCTACTGTATCCAAAATTAACAAACTATCTATCTATCTGTCTGTCAGTCTATCTATATATATCTATCTTTCCATCTCAGTAAGTAAATAAACAGATGCGTTTATTATTCTTGCGAAAAAAATGCGTCAGAGTTGCGAAGTTACGCTCTTGTCCAGATGCATTTTTTCTGAATTGAGATCGCTATCGTATTCACTCATCCGTTTGGGGGAGGGGAGTGGGAGGAGGAGGGGATAAGAAAGGGGAAGGGACAGTTGGAAGAGGGAGGAGGGGGAGAGAAGGGGGAAGGACAGTTGGAAGAGGGGGAGGGGCCAGTGTGTGTGACGTATGGTAATGACCCCTTGTGACGTCACGGCCTTGGTAACGCTTGCAAATCACCTTGACAACGCTGACGTCAATAGTTCCTTCCTTCCATCTCCAAACGACTTGATTCAGCTCTATAATTGTTGTAGTTGTGGTTGTAGTAGTAGTAAATAGTAGTGGTGGTGGTGGAAGCGGAAATAGTAGTAGTTATAGTTATGATGATGATGGTGATGATAATGATCTTTCACTTTTTCCTTTTTTCTTCATTTCACTGGATCTTGCTCACCCATTTGTAACGTGTGATGGTGATGATGATGACGACGATGATGGTGATTCGTGTGTGTGTGTGTGTGTGTTTCCTGTTTCCATTTCCGAATTCTTCCCACTTTTGTGTGCGTGGGAAGATGATGATGATGGGTAGGAGGAGGAAAAGGATGATGATGATGATGATGATGATAATAATAATAATAATAATATTTTTTCTACACTGCGCATACCTCTTCCTTTTTTTTATTTTTTTTTTTTATTTTTTTTTTCTCCATCCTTTCTCCCCCAACTCGTAATCGTTAGAAAGTGATGATGATGATGGTGATGAGGTAAAGAAGTTGTCGAATTTCTTGCAATCTTGGGGAGGTAGTAGTTCGTAAGCGTGCAACGTTATCTCCTTGTGGTTTGCAATTGCACGAAGGAGGAAGGAGTGGAAAAAAGGAAAGAAAGACGGTCAGTAAAAGGAGGAAGACAGGAGAGAGAGAGAGAGAGAGAGGAAAGTCGGAGAGAGAAGCTTATAAAAAGGAAGAGATAGTGGAAGGCAAGCTGGTCACAAAAAATGAGAGAGAGAGAGAGAGAATAAGAGACTCAAATGTGGGAAAATAAAGTGAGAGAGAGGGTGAGGGAAGGGCATTATCCCTCTCGTCGTCTCCCTTTCTCTAATTTTATTAAATTTATGCTTTATTGGTGGTGAGAGAGAGAGAGAAGGGGGTATTATAAGTTGGTACGCCAAGATGGTAGGTAGGTAGGTAAGTAGGAGTGTAAGTAGGTTAGTAGGTACTTGGAATGAAGGAGAGAGAGAATGAGAGAGGGAGAGAAGGGGGGGAAGGAAATAGGATGCGAGGGAGGAAGGGATATGGAGGAAAAGAAGGGCGCGTGTGTGTGTGTGAAAGAGAGAGAGAGAGAGACAGACAGACAGAAGAAAGAAATTGAGAGAAGGGAGGAAAATGAGAGACGGAGGAGGGGAAAGAGCAAGATGGGAAGGAGGAATATGGATACGAAGCAAAGGAGGTAGCAATGGGAAGAGGAAGGGAGGGAGGGAGAGAGAGAGAGATGTGGCGCCTGTAATAAAGTTTTCATATCGTTGGACCTCTTTCCTCCCATCCCTCACCACCACCACCACCACTACCACAATTTTCACCACCACCACTACCACAATTTTCACCACCACCACTACCACAATTTTCACCACCACCACTACCACAATTTTCACCACCACCACTACCACAATTTTCACCACCACCACTACCACAATTTTCACCACCACCACTACCACAATTTTCACCACCACCACTACCACAATTTTCACCACCACCACCACCACAATTTTCACCACCACCACCACAATTTTCACCACCACTACCACAATTTTCACCACCACCACTACCACAATTTTCACCACCATCACTACCACAATTTTCACCACCACCACCACCACCACAATTTTCACCACCACCACCACCACAATTTTCACCACCACTATCACAATTTCTTCACCATCACCACTACCACTATCATCATCACCTTTCCTGGTATCATCACACTTTCTGTTATCACCATTCTCTCTCTCTCTCTCTCTCTCTCTCTCTCTCTCTCTCTCTCTCTCTCTCAACACAGATGAATTGATAGATAAATATATAGATGATGGGATGAGGAGACGAGGCCTTTTGAGTAGATAGGTAGATAGATAGATAGATGAATATTCAGAATAGTAATATGGCGTAGATGGATAGATATATATGTGAGGAAGATCAAAAGGATGGGATGGATGGATGGATAGATGGATGGGTGGATAGATGAGTGAATGGATGGGTAAGTGGATGGATGGGTGGTGACAGATCAGAAGGAGGAGGCTGGCGGGTGGATGAGTGGATGGACATATGGATAGAAAGGTGGAAGGGAGTTAGAATAAAGAGGTGGGTGGATGGATAGATGGAAAGATAGATATTTAGAGAGTCTGGTGATTAGATGGATGGATAGATAGATGACTTGATAGATACATGGATGGATAGATAGGTAAGTAGATATAGATAGATGGTTTGGTGAGTGATGGATAGATGGGTGGCGTGATGGGTACATGGATAGATGGATGGTAAACAAGATAGATGGATAGATAGATGCACGTGATAGATGGATAGACGTAGTGCTTATATGATGAATGGACGGACAGACAGACAAGTAAAATATTGGTCAAAACGCATTCTGTCTGGTGCATAATAGATTAGTCCTAGATAGATAGAAGGTAGATAGATGTAATAGAGGTAATAGATAGGTGTAATATATAGATGTGATAGATGCAATAGATGTGACAGATAGATGTGATAGGTGTAATAGATAAGAGATTTGATAGATATGATAGATAGACCCTAATTTACCTCTCCTAATTACCTCATTATTTATTTTCTAATTGATTGAGTAGTTTTAAATATCCGTCCTTAATTAGGGGTAACTTTTTTAATCTGTAAAATAAATCGGTTAAAAGTAGGAGTTAAGTACCAAAACGCGTATTGTGCAGGATGTGTATTTATTTGTTTGTTTATTTGTATTTTTTGTTTTTCTTTTTGATTGCCTTACATGTCAATGATATTCACATCTTCCACTCACATCCTTCCTACATATACTTACACACCTTGTCACCGCCTTACGCGCGCGCGCACACACACACACACACACACACACACACACACACACACAGGCTACATACATACATACCGGTACACACTCTCTCTCTCTCTCTCTCTCTCTCTCTCTCTCTCTCTCTCTCTCTCTCTCTCTCTCTCTCTCTCTCTCTCTCTCTCTCTCTCTCTCTCTCTCTCTCTCTCTCTCTCTCTCTCTCTCTCTCTCTCTCTCTCTCTCTCTCTCTCTCTCTCTCTCTCACACACACACACACACACAGGCTACATACATACATACCGGTACACACTCTCTCTCTCTCTCTCTCTCACACACACACACACACACACACACACACACACGGGAACTGGGACGCCATGAATGTACTTTCTATATTATGTTGTTGGTGTGGTTATTGTCGTGGGTAAATTGGCAAACGCTCTCTCTCTCTCTCTCTCTCTCTCTCTCTCTCTCTCTCTCTCTCTCTCTCACACACACACACACACACACACACACACACACACACAAACCCATCCAGTCATCATTTTATCCATCTATAAATCCACCCACCTATCCACTCTTCCATCCACCAATCCACCGAGAAAAATAAACAGCAGTCCACTTGATATGAAAACCCGCCAGATCCACATATCATCCACACCCATCCACCTTTGTCTCATAATCCATCCATCCACATAACTACCCACAACGCCACCCTATCCACATCTTCTCCACCCACAGAACCCTCAATCCACCCCACGCTTCCACCCAAAAGTCCACCCAACCACCCACTCTTCCACTCACACACACGGCCTTGGGTTATGGATAAATGGTAGTTGTTAGCAAGGGCGCCATGGTAACGTGTATTTCTCCGGGTCAATTAGATTATGATGAGGTAGCTAACGGTGTGGTGGTGGTGTGTGGTGGTAGGTATGGTGTGTGGTGATGTCGGTGTGGTAGGTGGATGGTGGGTTTTGTGGTGGTTATGGTGGTGGTACTGATAATTTTGTTAGTGGTTGTAGTTAATCGTGTCAAATGGTGGTAGTTGTGGTTGTGGGGATAATGGTAGTTGTGGTGGTGATGGTTGTGGTGATAGTGGTAGTGAGTGTCAGAATAAAAGAGAGCCTAGAAGTAGTGATTGTTGTGCCGGTGGTGGTAGTGGTGTCAGTCGTGGTGGTAGTGATAGTGTTGGAAATGGTGTCACTAACGAAGAGAGGAGGAGAGAGAAAGAGTGAGGACGGCGCTGTAACGACTCTCACGTTACAGAAAAAAAAACAATGATGAAGAACACGCATTACAGAACAATAACATGATTATTGGAGAACATACACACACACACACACACACACACACACACACACACACACAAGCGGCGTCTCAGGTTTAAGTACGCTTTGTGTTGATGGAGGACCTGTCATGTTTTTTTCTTGCTTTTTTTTTATTTTATTTTTTTTAACCTGGTGGGAAATTTGGGGGCGTCTCAATTTGGAGAGAGAGAGTCTTTCTTTCAGTTTGATTGTATGTACATCTTTTATTTTGTGTGTGTACTGTGTATGTGTCAGCTTGCTTATGTATGTTTGTCTCTGTGTATGTATGTGTATGAAGAGTTTAAGGGGAAGGCATTGTGTGTGTGTTTGTTTCAGCTTGCTTATGTATGTTTGTCTGTCTGTGTATGTATGTGTGTGAAGGAGAAAGAATGTGTGTGTGTGTGTGTGTGTGTAAGGCATCACCCGGGTAATTATGCTAATGTGTGTACCTGGCGATCCGCTAATTACTCTTATTATAACCTAAATCATAAATGAATTTCTCGTCTCATTAGTTTACCGTAAATTGAACAGGTATTTTAAGACCAAGATTCACAGCGTCGTTCATTTTTATTTTATTTATTTATTTTTTTGTTACGGTTATTTTATTGGGCGCACAGGTGAAGGGCAGGTGTTAGCACAGGTGAGATTTTTCGTATTATTCTTACCTGCGCTTATCTCTGGATCCTTCACCACTTATAAGTTGGTTGGGAAAAGGATGATGATGGTGGTGGAGGTGATGATGATGGGGATGGTGGTGGTAATGATGATGATGGTGGTGGTGGTGTTGGTGGTGGTGATGATGATGGTGGTGTTGGTGGTGGTGGTGATGATGGTGGTGTTGGTGGTGGTGATGATGAAGGTGGTGGTGGTAATGATGAAGGTGGTGGTGGTGGTGGTGATGGTGGTGGTGGTGATGATGGTTATAGTGGTGGTGGTGGTGATGGTTATGGTGGTGGTGGTGATGATGGTTATGGTGTTGGTGGTGATGATGGTTATGGTGGTGGTGGTGATGATGGTTATGGTGTTGGTGGTGATGATGATGGTTATGGTGTTGGTGATGATGATGATGATTCGAGGAAGTGAAAGAAGCGGGAGAGAGAGAGAGTAGATCAGAACCAGGAAGTATGAAAATAAAAAAATAAAAAAAGAGAGAAAATATATCAGAGTAAACAAGAGAGAGAATATATCAGAGTAAACAAGAGAGAGAGAGAATATATCAGAGTAAACAAGAGAGAGAGAGAATATATCAGAGTAAACAAGAGAGAGAGAATATATCAGTAAACAAGAGAGAGAGAGAATATATCAGAGTAAACAAGAGAGAGAGAGAATATATCAGTAAACAAGAGAGAGAGAGAATATATCAGAGTAAACAAGAGAGAGAGAGAATATATCAGTAAACAAGAGAGAGAGAGAATATATCAGTAAACAAGAGAGAGAGAGAATATATCAGTAAACAAGAGAGAGAGAGAATATATCAGTAAACAAGAGAGAGAATATATCAGTAAACAAGAGAGAGAGAGAATATATCAGTAAACAAGAGAGAGAGAGAATATATCAGTAAACAAGAGAGAGAGAGAATATATCAGAGTAAACAAGAGAGAGAGAGAATATATCAGTAAACAAGAGAGAGAGAGAATATATCAGTAAACAAGAGAGAGAGAGAATATATCAGTAAACAAGAGAGAGAGAGAGAATATATTAGAATGAAGGAAAAAGGGTGAAAAAAGAGAAGAAGAGAGGGAGTGACGCCCCCCCGCGGAGATGATGGTGGTAGTGGTTGTAATAGTGTGAACAGCCATCATAACTACCACTATCCCTACCACAATCGCTAAAAGTCCTCTACCGCAGTTCCCACCTCTCCTACCAACTACCACACCTACCACAATCTCGAGCTACCAGTCACCTTCACCACAACTACCACCACCTACCACAACTACCACCATCTACCGCAACTACCACAATTCCCCCGCCTGGTGTGAGGGATATTTGCCAGATGTTGCCATAATTTCAATTGCTTGTGCGTTTGTTCGGTAATGGTGGTAGTTGTGGTTGTGGTTCCGATGGTGGTAGTGAGGGTGATAGTGGTAGTTAAAGTAGTGGTGATGGTGGTAGTTGTAGTGGTAGTTGTGGTTGTGGCAATGGTGGTAGTTTTGGTGTCGATTGTGATAGTTGAGGCTGGTGAATGTTGGAGGAAGGTTTGTTAAGGATGTTGGTAGGTAGTGGTTGCGATGGTGGTAGTGGTGATAGGAATGTTTATAGCTGGGTAAGTAATGTTGGTAGCAGATCTGAGTGTTATTTTTAGTGCTTGTAAATTCGAAGAGGGGCGCTATAATGTTTGTTGAAGTCTGTCTATAATGTTTGTTGAAGTCTGTCTATAATGTTTGTTGAAGTCTGTCTATAATGTTTGTTGAAGTCTGTCTATAATGTTTGTTGAAGTCTGTCTATAATGTTGGTTGAAGACTGTCTGAAATGTTGGTTGAAGTCTGTCTGAAATGTTGGTTGGATGCTGTCTATAATGTTGGTTGAAGACTAAAATGTTGGTTGAAGTTGTCTATAATGTTGGTTGAAGTCTGTCTATAATGTTTGTTGAAGTCTGTCTATAATGTTGGTTGAAGTCTGTCTATAATGTTGGTTGAAGTCTGTCTATAATGTTGGTTGAAGTTGTCTATAATGTTGGTTGAAGTTGTCTATAATGTTGGTTGAAGTTGTCTATAATGTTGGTTGAAGTTGTCTATAATGTTGGTTGAAGTTGTCTATAATGTTGGTTGAAGTTGTCTATAATGTTGGTTGAAGTTGTCTATAATGTTGGTTGAAGTTGTCTATAATGTTGGTTGAAGTTGTCTATAATGTTGGTTGAAGTCTGTCTATAATGTTGGTTGGAGGGCGAGTGGAATGTTGGTTGTTGGCATGTTGAGGTCCTATAATGTTGGTAGGAGTAATGGTGCGATGGTGGTAGTTAGAGATGTTTATTGCTTGTTACAAAAATGTTCATTGTTAGTTACCGCTGCTTTTGTCATAATTCGTAACCCATTCCATGCACCGACTTAATTTTTTTTCAGAATTTAAGAATTCTGATTTTTTTTTTTCCTCGGTATCTTGAGACGTTTTTTATTTATATTAAGGAAAATTTTCGAATTGGAAGGTCTATAATTCGTAACACATTCCTTGCTGCGACTTATTATTATTATTTTTTTTTTTCGAATTATGATTTTTTCTAGAATAATAATTCTGCCGACACCACAGTAGAAAGTAGGTGTTGGCAATCTTGAGTTATAATTCTGCCAACACTACAGTAGAAAGTAGGTGTAGGAAGGGGAAGAGGAAAGTGACAACAGATGCGAGAGTAGAAGCTTAGTTTGGGAAGAGTGTTGGCAGTACAGGTTGGAATTGGTGGTAAGGTTGGTAGAGATGTAGGCAGGAGTGTTGTCAGTAAATGCCCGGCCGTGAACCTCTCGTTAGCGTACATATTAACAATTAAATCTGAAAATGGGTCTCTCTCTCTCTCTCTCTCTCTCTCTCTCTCTCTCTCTCTCTCTGATATATTTCCTTAATGCCACTGTAATGGCGCTACACGGCCATGCTAAATGACATGAATCGAACGTTATTAATTTTTATTTTTGATTTTATTATTTACTCTGTTTTTTATTTCGTTATTTTTGTGAAGACTGCATTTATTATTGAGTTTGTGTGTGTGTGTGTGTGTGTGTGTGTGCGGGAGTGTTGTGAGTGTATGTTTATTTGTAGGGGCGTGCGTGATGTATGTGTGTACTTATGTTTATGAAGTGTGTTTGCGTGATGTGCATGTTTGTATAAGTGTGTGTACAGGATCGTGTGTGCGTATTGCGTATGTGTGTGTGCGCAGGTTGGACAATGGCCATATTGCCTGCCAGTTTAATATTGCCCCAACCGTGTGTGTGCGTGTGTGTGTGTGAGAGAGAGAGAAACCTATTTGGTGCTAATCTTACGTAATGTCCTTCCTTCCTTCTTTCCACGATTCTTTCTCCTTCCCTTCCTTTCTCCCTTTTTTCTTCCTTTTCTCTCATTCCCTTCTTCTTTCATTTCTTCCATCTTCCTTATTTCTCCTTCGTTTCTTCAGCATTTCTTTCTTTTCCGTACTCTTTTCCTTTCCTTCCTTCCTTCCTTCCTTCCTGTCTTCTTTCTCCTCTGATTTCCTCCTACTCTTCTTTCATTCGGGCTTCTTTTTCATTACTTATTATTATTCCATGTCCTCTCATTCTATAATTATTTCGTATTTTCCCCTTTCTTTTCATTTTTTCCTTCATTTTTACCCTCTCCCCATTCCCATTTTTCTCCTTCCTTCCTCTCCTGTTTGTATTCATTCTCCCTCCATCTCTTTCTTCCTTCCTTCATTCATTCATTCCTCTATGTCTTCCTTCCTTACTTTCCTTTATGCATTCTTCTCTCTCAACTTTCTTCCTTCGCCTCATAACTTCCTTCCTTCTTTCCTTCCCTTCCTTCCTTGCTGCGATAAGGGCCAGTAATCATCCACTTATTTTGGTTCTGGACACAAGTTTCTCTCAAGTTCCTTCATTCCTTCCATCATTCCTTCCTTCCCTCCATCCGTCTTTCATTCCATCTTCCATTCCTTTCCACCATTCCATCCATCCTTCTTTCATTCTTCCATTCCTTCCTTTCTTCATTTCTTCCTTCACTCCTTCATTCCTTCCATCCATCCTTCATTATTCTCTAGTTCACTTTACTTGCAAATTTACTGTTTCATCTTCTTATTTTTTGTTTCTTTTCCCCTTTCCTTTTCCTTCCGTTACTCGTCCGTCTTCCTTCCATCCTTCTTTCTTTCCTTCCTTCCTTCCTGCCTTTCCTTCTCCCTCCCTCGCTTCCTTCCATCCTTATTCATTCCTCCGCCCTTATAAGTAACAATTATTCTGTGTTATGATCCAGCCTCTCTCTCTCTCTCTCTCTCTCTCTCTCTCTCCTATCTTTAATCATCTAGCAATAATAATGATGACCTTTGTGATAGCCAAGGTGGTGGTAGTTGTGGTAATTGTGGTAGTGGGTGTTATGGTAGCTTATCATGTAAAGTAGTAGTAGAAGAAATAGTAGTTGTATTATTATTATTAGTAGTAGTAGTAGCAGTAGTAATAGTATTGTTCTTAATGATAGTGGTGTGTTAAGTGGATTGTAATTATATCGTAGTAATAATGGTAATGGTTTTGTTATTAGTAGTGGTATTTGGGATGGTAGTGGTAGTAATGGCAATAGTTTCTTAATTGATTACTGTGATTTCCTAGTAATGGTAGTAGTAGTAGTAGTGGTAGTGGGGATGGTAGTAGTCTCCTGGGCACACTTAACTTAATGGTACCTCGTTAAGTAACTCACCTGTACTCTCTCTCCCCCCTCCCTATCCCCACTCCTCCATCCCACCCCTCTCCCCTCCTCTCCCCCTCCCCTTCTTACTCTCTCCTCCCCTCTCATCCTCTTCTTACCCCCATCTCACCCCCCCTTCCTCCCCTCCCCCTCTCACACTCTTTCAGTCCCCCTCCCTTCCTCCATGCCCCTAACCCCCATTCTCCTTTCCCCTCCTCCCTTCTCAGCTCCCCTTCTTTTACCCTTTTCCAATGTGCTTTTTCTCCCCCTCTTCGCCTTTCTTTGCCTAACTCCTCTCTCTCTCTCTCTCTCTCTCTCTCTCTCTCTCTCTCTCTTTGGGGGGGGTTGTCTCCCACTTCCCCTTTCCTCCTGCTCTCTTCCTCTGCCCTCATCTATCTGTCCGTCTATCTGTCTGCCTGCCTATCTATCTATCTGTTTATCTATCTATCAGTGTATCTATCTTCATCCCTTACCTTACTTTCTCCAACCAAAGCCCCTCCATTTCGTCTCAGTAAAACATCCTCCCCCCCCTCCTTCACCCCTTCCTCCATCTCTCCGACCCTCTCTCCCTCCTCCTCTCCCCCTCCCTCCCCAACCCCAAGGGAGCAGTGTAGCCAGACCAAAACACCATCCAGGAATATTGTCAACACTGCATCCTGACATGGCAACAATTTACTCGTACTTGGCAACACTGATTTTTTTTTATTTTTAGTCTCTCTCTCTCTCTCTCTCTCTCTCTCTCTCTCTCTCTCTCTCTCTCTCTCTCTCTCTCTCTCTCAGTCTGTCCGTGCATGTATTTATCTGTCCTTCTGTCTATTTGCCTATCTGTCTGTCTATCTATCTATCTATTTATTCTATTCCTAAGTCTTTCAATTCCTCTTTCGGCCAGACCAGTCACTAGGAATCACAAGGTCTGTATGGTCTATGTATCTTTTAAACCAATCAGTTATTTATTACTCTAAAGGTGATTACAATTTTACCTATAACACTGATTGGCCATTCGGATCACCTAAATTGCGTGTGTGTGTGTGTGTGTGTGTGTTTGCATTTGTGATTGCGTATTATTTTTTGTGTGGGTGTCTGAACGTTTGTATTATTATTATTATTATTGTTGTTAGTAGTAGTAGTTGTAGTAATAGGAGGAGTAGTATTTGTTATTAGTATTGTTTATTATTATTATTATTATTATTATTATTATTATTTATTACAGAAGGGGTAATTGTCTTTATAACCAGATGCAGTTTTAAGAAGAAAAGATAAAATAAGTAACTTAACTGCGTGGATGTGCATAATCTTCCTCATTATTAGGAGAGAGAGAGAGAGAGAGTTTAAAGGCAGGAAAAGAAAACAGAAAAGGAAGAAAATTGTATGTGAAGGAAAAATTGAGAGAGAGAAAGGGAGAGAGAGGTCGTTAATACGTGACCTGATCCCTGCAGTAATGAAGGAAGATGGAGGGAGAGAAAGAGGGAAGACGGAAGGAAGACGGGGAGGTAATTCAAGGAGGGAAGAAGGAAAGAGGAATTTGAGGGAAGAGGAAGGGGGTAATGGAGGGAGGGAAAGGAGAGAGAGGATGGAAGGAAAAGGGGAAGGAAGAATATATTGATGGATAGAAGAGAAAAACTAAAATAAAAAGAAAAAAGCCACGAGAGAAAATAAAGGAAGAAAAAAGTAGGGAGTGAAGGAAGAGAAGGTTGAAAGAAAAGGAGAAAGAGGAATAAAGTGATGGGGTAAAGACGAACCACTTCAGATAAACAAGGAACTGAGAAAACAACAAGATTAATAAGCAAGAAAAACAAGAAAATGAAGGATAAAAAATAAGTAAAGGAGGAAGTAAGGACGGAAGGGACTGAGGAAGCGATGAGAGTAATAAGGTAGAAAAGGAAATAAATACTAATAAATAAAGGACGAAGGAAGAATAACAAGAAAATAAAATTGGATGAGAAATAGAAAAAATAAAGTCAGTAAGGATATGACCTAAGATGGACTGCATTAGGCCGGGTCATAGGTCGTTAAGGCGTCTCTTATTTCCCTTTTGATCAGGTCACGGCACTTAACCTACTTTCAGACTCCTCCATTACTTCCTCAAAACCTTACTACTACTTTATTGACCAAGCAAAAGTGTGGTTCTTTATGGGACCTAAGATGCTAAGTTTTATTGATGGTGATTGGTGATGATGATTTATGATGGTGGTGGTGATGATGATGATTTTGTATTTTCCCTGTGTGTGTGTGTGTTGTGTGAGGCTATGTATGTGCGTGACTGTATGACCATGTTTTTCAATGTATGTGTGTGCGTATTTATGAGTGGTTTGAATTTATGCATCAGTATGTTTGTATTGATTTATATTTGTGATAAGAGTGTGTGTGTGTGTGTGTGTACGTATTTATGAGAGTTGTATATATATTAACGAGTATGTATGTTTATCAGTGTGTTTGTCGCTGGCTGTGTTTGTGTTTGTTTGTTTGTGTGTGTGTGTGAGAGAGAGAGAGAGAGAGAGAGGCAGCAATATTGAACCATGCCCCCCCCCCTCTCTCTAAGCCGCAAACCACCAACCCGCCGCCCGTTTTCTATGTCCCGTGCGTGTTAGAAAAGATAGGGGAGGGGTAACTATTTTCACTCGTGTATTTTCCGCTGTGCGTGTGTATTAAGTGATAAATTCTTCAGCCTTAATATTTATAGTGGTGGGAGGTGTAATTTCTCTCTCTCTCTCTCTCTCTCTCTCTCTCTCTCTCTCCGTTTTTGTCTTTATTGTATTCCTTTCGTTTCTTTCAGTATTTTCCATTCTCTCTCTCTCTCTCTCTCTCTCTCTCTCTCTCTCTAATTTTTTTTTTCAATACTGTCTCTGCATTTATTTATTTATTATGTACATTTGTTTACCTATTATTATTAAGCGTTTTGTACTAGATGTATTTTAATGCTAAGAATCTGAGTCAGGTATGGAAATCTTCAAAATAACCATTACTTTTTAATATGATTGGCAGTAAAAAAAAAAAAAAAAAAAAAAAAAAAAAAATCCGTATTTATTCCACTTTTCAATAACTCTTTACCCGGCTGTATTTTGGCGTCTGGTGAATATATGGCCCTACAGGAGTGTCAAAAGTGTGGGGACATTTTTGTGGCTCCAAAATTGCCCACGAAATACTGTAACTCGATGTGAAGGTATGGCGGGGGGAGAGAGAGGGGGACGGGGATGGAGGGAGAGGGGAAAGGTATGTAGCGGGGAGAGTGTAGGGGGAACGGGATTGAGGGAGAGGGGAAAGGTATGGAGGAGAAGAGTAGGGGGGAAGGGGATGGAGGGAGAAGGAAAATGGATGGAGAGGGGAGAGAGTAGGGGAGAAGGGGATGGAGGGAGAGGAGAAAGGTATGGAGGGGGGAGAGGTACGGAGAGAGGGGTAGGGGAGGAGAGGGGGATAGGGGAGGAAGGTATGGAGGGGGATAGTGTAGGGGGGAGAGGGATAGAGCAGGGGGGAATTGGCGGGGGAAATATAGTGCTGGAGTTTGTTAGTGGTGCATTAGCGAAGTGGGGGGTCGTGTTTTTTTTCTTTCTTTCTTTCTTTTCCTCTTTATTGACTTTTTGTGAGTGTGTTGCTTTGAGGTGGAGGCAGTAGTAATAGTAGTAGTAGTAATAATAATAATAATATTGTTCAGAATTACCCACACCTTTATTTTCTACCTGCAGTTATGTACCTGGATTTCTCATTTATTTATTTATTTATGTATTATTTATTTAGATCAGGTAACGGTATTGTGGGGTAATTGAGGTGGGGTTGGGCTGGGTGTCACTGCCTTGTTGTTGTTGTTGTTGTTTATTGTTGTTGTTGTGGAAGATTTGTGAGTTGAAATTGTGGGGCCTGCATATTTGATTGCACACACACACACACACACACACACATTTCTTGTAACTGTGTGTCGCTCTTTGCACTCTCTCTCTCTCTCTCTCTCTCTCTCTCTCTCTCTCTCTCTCTCTCTCCCCTTTCTATCTACCTGCTTGTCAGTATATCTATCTATCTATCTAATTTTCTTCCTGCCTCTCTGTCTATCTATCTATTTTCCACCCTTATAAAACGTACCTACCTACCTTCATATATTTTTACTATGTCTATCTATCTATCTATCTATCAGTCTATCTATCATTCTGTTTTGTCTCTGGATCTGTCTGTCTATCCTTCCACCCATCTATATATCTGTCTGTTTACCTACCTTCCTATTTACTACCTGTTTGCTACCTACCTACCTGTTTACTACCTTCTTGCCTACCTGCCTCCTACATGTCTACTTACGCATCTACCCACATAATTTCTGTTTCAAGTAACTTAGTATTTTGTCTTTTTTTACCTTCGTTACCTTGACACCAGACTACTTCCTTGTGTGTGTGTGTGTGTGTGTGTGTGTGTGTGTGTGTGTTTTCATGCCTAAGTTCCGTCCCTTCATTTCTTATTCTTCCTTTGTGTGTGTGGGTGTGAGAGAGAGTGTGAGTGTGTGTGTGTGTGTGTGTGTGTTTCCTTCTGCGTGCGTGTGGGTTGATGCTAGTGTATACATGAATAAGTGCGTGAGCGTGCGTGCATGTGTGAGCTGATGTGAGTGTGAGGATGAATGAGTGCGTTTGCGTGCTTGTGGGTGTGGCATTAAGTAGCATATGTAATGGTGTTCAGTAACTGCCGTACTCTGCTTCCTGAGAGTTACAGTCGCCTAGCAATATTGGAGCGAGAGGGAGGGAGGGAGAGAGAGAGAGAGGGGGAAATAATTAACCCTATCTATTTTTTTCATCAAATTTTCATTATTATCATCATCTCGTAATTAATACACACACACACACACACACACACACACACACACACACACACACACACACACACACACACACACACACACACACACACATCCTGGCCACCTTGTTTTATGTAGTGGATTTGGGGGTTTGGGGAGCACTGCTGGAGTTATGAAGATTGTGTTTGCTGTTTTGTGTGTGTGTGTGTGTATCCTATCTCTCTAATCATAAACCATACCTAATCAGTCTCTCTCTCTCTCATCCAGGTATGTGGCAGGTGTGGAGGTGGAGACAGGTGTGTGGAGGGGTGAGTGTGGTCGATTTTTATTTTATTGTTTTATTAATTCATGTTATTTGGTGACTAATGTTAATTGGGTTAGCATGGCATTATTATTATTATTATTATTATTGTAAGAAGGATAAAATACTAGGAATGCTCTTTGTTCAGCAGACGCAAGGAATGAGAGAGAGAGAGTAGAGACAGACAGACATGCACAGAGACAAACAGACAGAGAGGGAATGAGGGAGAGAGACATTAAATATCTCTCACCTGAGCCTGTCACGAAGGGTAATATAATAAAAAAGGACAATAACAAGTGAGAAAATAAATGATAATGGCGGTAATTGGTTTGATAATGAGGTATAATGATGTTAATGATAAAGATAATGGGTGTGGTTGTCTGGCTGTGGTGGGGGATGTGATAAATGGGGAGGGGGTATAGACGAGAGGGGAGGGGGGAAGAGGAAGAGAGGAGGGAGGAAAAGGAAGACGGGAGGAGAAAGGAATACAGGGAAGAGGAAAGAGGGTGAGGATAGAAGGCAAAGAAAGAGAGTAAGAAGCGCGAGGGTAGGGGAAGAAGAAGGGGGAAGGGAAGGGATACGAAAGAGGAAGAAGGGAGGAGTAGGGAAGAGGGGTAGGATGAAGAGAATAGATGAGGGGAAAGGAATAGAATGAGGAGAGGGGAAGAGATGAAAGAGAGGGGCGTGTGAGAGAGAAGGGGAAAGGAAGAGGGAGGAGGGGAGAGAGAAATGGTGGACGGGACACGGGTAAGGGAAGGGAAGGAGAGAAGTATGATATAGAGGAAGGAGGGAGGAAAGGGGGGTGGTGGAAAGGGAGAGATTCATCCCCCTTCTTCCTTCATCCTTCCCCTCCTTCCGTCTTTGCACCCTCTTCTATTCACCCGAATGCTCTATCCATAGAGAGAATACGAAGGAAGGGTGAGGAATTCAAAGGAGGGGTAAGGAATACAAAGGAAGGGTGAGGAATGCAAAGGAAAGGTGAGAATACAAAGGAGGGGTAAGAAATATTAAGGGAGGGTGAGTACAAAGGAAGGGTGAGGAGTACAAAGGAGTACAAGTAATGGTGTGTTGTATTGAACAGTTACAGAGGGATATAGAAAGGATGGATTTTAATGTGATCCCTGGTACGAGGCGGGTTTGGTGAGGAGGAGGAGGATAAAGGAGAAACAGGGATGAGAGGAGGTGGAGGAAGAGCAGGAGGATAAAGGAGGAAGAAGAGGAGGGAAATTGTGGAACAGGGGGGAGAGGAGAAACTAAGAAGATATAAATCGAAGAGAGGAAGAAGAAAATGATGGTGATGATGATGATGATGATGAGTAGGATAGGAAAAATGAAGGAAAAAAAGAGAAAACAATGATGGATATGAGGAAGAGGAAAAAGAGAAATGTGTGTGTGTGTGAGAGAGAGAGAGAGAGAGAGAGAGCACCCTAATAAAACTATCCAAATAAAATTCAGTTCCTTCCTCTCCCGTCATCTCCTCTTTCGCAAATAGAATACGACTCATCATTTTTTTTCTCTCCTTTTCTCTCCCTCTCTTTCTTCCCTCCCTCTCTCCTCTCTCCCTCTCTGTTTCTTCCCTCCCTCCCCTCTCCCTCCATTCCCTCTTTTCTTTCTCTCCTCTCCCGACTTTTCCTCCCCCTCTACCCTCTCTCTTTTCTCCACTCCTCCTCCATCCTTCCTCCATTCCTTCCCTTCCTCGTTGCTTCCACCCCTCTCGTCCTATCAACTCCTTCCTTTATTTATTTGTCAATCTATAGCCAGGCACCTCGATCCCGTAAAGGGTGACCACAAACAAATCGCCTCCCTGTCGCCCTGCTCCCTGCCAATTCGCTACTCTCCCCCCAACTTACACCCCACTCTCTCTGACTCAAATATTTCACCGTCTTCTTGGTCAACCTCTCCTCCTCACATCCTCACACTTACATACATATATATATTTTTTTTATTTTGCTCACCACGTCTCCTTCCACCATCCAACTCACCCACATGTACCCTTTCCACCATCGTCTCCACATGACCATAATTATGATGATGAGAATAATGATGATGGTGATGTTGATGATGAGAATGAGGAGGATAGTAATGATGATGATGATGACGAGAATAATAAGGATGATGATGAGGAGGAGGAGGATAATAATGATGGCGATGACGACGATGATGAGAAGGATGATGATGATGATGAGGAGGAGGATAATGATGATAGTGATGATGATGATGAGGAGAAGGCTAATAATGACAGTGGTGGCGATAATGATAATATTTCTTGGCATGCCCACACCAGCTAAACTCTCCCTCTTCATGCCTTTCCTCAACATTCATCCTTGGAAATATAAACTGCGGCGCGGCTGTGTAGTGACCATGTTCCCTCACGGCTTCTCCAGCTTACGGTGCCATTTTATTCCATTTTATATATTGATTTATTTATTTTATTTCTGATACGAATTATTGCTTACCGTGTCCACCCTACCCATTACCGTGTCCACCCTACCCATTACCGTGTCCACCCTACCCATTACCGTGTCCACCCTACCCATTACCCTGTCCACCCTACCCATTACCCTGTCCACCCTACCCATTACCCTGTCCACCCTACCCATTACCCTGTCCACCCTACCCATTACCCTGTCCACCCTACCCATTACCCTGTCCACCCTACCCATTACCCTGTCCACCCTACCCATTACCCTGTCCACCCTACCCATTACCCTGTCCACCCTACCCATTACCCTGTCCACCCCACCCACTCCACCCACACACTGGGCATCAACTTGGCTGACAGAAGTGACTGATCTTTGTCAGCTGAAGTAAACGGACTACAGTCAGGTCAGCCTCAGATCTACCTTCCCTTGACATTGACTGGGCTGAAAGAGGTGTAGTACGTATAATGTGTTGACAGAGCCAGGATTCCAGGGGCTTGAATGATGAGTGTGTTGTAGTAGGTATAATGTGTAGATAGAGCCAGGATTCCAGGGGCTTGAATGATGAGTGTGCTATAGTAGGTATAATGTGTAGACAGAGCCAGGATTCCAGGGGCTTGAATGATGAGTGTGCTGTACTGTAGTAGCTATAATGTGTAGATAAGAGCCAGGATTCCAGGGGCTTGAATGATGAGTGTGCTGTACTGTAGTAGGTATAATGTGTAGATAAGAGCCAGGATTCTGGGGGCTTGAATGATGAGTGTGCTGTACTGTAGTAGGTATAATGTGTAGATAAGAGCCAGGATTCCGGGGGCTTGAATGATGAGTGTGCTGTACTGTAGTAGGTATAATGTGTAGATAAGAGACAGGATTCTGGGGGCTTGAATGATGAGTGACTGGCCTGAAAGGGGTGGTCAGCTTAAACAAACGCGCTGTACTAGTTATAATGTGTTGATAGAGCCAGGAGTCCGGGGGCTTGAATGATGAGTGTGCTGTAGTAGGTATAATGTGTAGATAAGAACCAGGATTCCGGGGGCTTGAATGATGAGTGATTGGAGGCGTGGCCCATTGGACAGGACAAACGTGGACTGTTTAGACGTTTCTACTCC
Source organism: Coenobita brevimanus (assembly GCF_032717465.1). Taxonomy (NCBI): domain Eukaryota; kingdom Metazoa; phylum Arthropoda; class Malacostraca; order Decapoda; family Coenobitidae; genus Coenobita; species Coenobita brevimanus. The sequence goes on along the minus strand of NC_137049.1, from coordinate 16,490,002 downwards.
TCACTCTGCCCCAGGGTGGGAAAGGAGGTCCAAATGATGATGATAATGTATAAAATATACACTATAATTTGCAATATGTATAAAATATACACTGTATAATTTGCAATATGTATAAAATATACACTGTATAATTTGCAGTATGTATACAATACAGTGTGTATAATTTGCAGTATGTATACAATACAGTGTGTATAATTTGCAGTATGTATAGAATACAGTGTGTATAATTTGCAGTATGTATACAATAGTGTGTATAATTTACAGTATGTTTACAATATACTGTATAATTTGCAGTATGTATACAATACAGTGTGTATAATTTGCAGTATGTATACAATACAGTGTGTATAATTTGCAGTATGTATACAATAGTGTGTAATTTGCAGTATGTATACAATACAGTGTGTATAATTTGCAGTATGTATACAATAGTGTGTATAATTTGCAGTATGTATACAATACAGTGTGTATAATTTGCAGTATGTATACAATACAGTGTGTATAATTTGCAGTATGTATACAATACAGTGTGTATAATTTGCAGTATGTATACAATACAGTGTGTATAATTTGCAGTATGTATACAATAGTGTGTATAATTTGCAGTATGTATACAATAGTGTGTATAATTGGACTAGCTGTCTGCAGAGGCCGTATCTTTGATCCGTGGCGCCCCTTCGTCTCCGCCTCCTCCCTCTTCCTTTCCCTTCTCCTTCCCCATCAACTCACTCTCCTTCTAATTCCCCCTCACCCCCCTCATAATTAACCATTTCTTATTCATCTTCTTAGTCCTAAATAATTTTACATTTATTCATCAAAATCAAAATGAACTTCCTCCTCCTGCTGGTGGTGGTGGGGGGGCTGTGTGGGGCAGTGGGGGGGGTAGAGGGGGCTCGGGCCCGGGGTGCGGGTCGCGGCGGCGACGCGGCTGCCGCACGCGGCCTGGAGGCCCGCGTGCGCCAGCTGGAGGCGCACCTGCACACCTACGGGCAGGCGATTGAGAGCCTTCGGGAACAGAAGGCTCAGCTGGAGTCTCAGAACCTCGCCCTGCAGCAGGAGGTTCAGGCGGCCCGGACTTCGCTCCAAGATTAGGAGGAGTTTGCTCGGGTGCTGCAGGAGTAGAAAGACGAGGACGCGTGGGGCATCCTGGCCGACAAAGACGAAAAGGCCAACGGCCTCGCCACACGCCTGGACGCCGCCCATGAGGACCTGAAGGCCAAGAGCCATGAGTTGGATCACGTGACGGGCGAAATGCAGAAATTGACGGACGCCCATGCAGACCACCTCCTGCTTCACCACGCCGAGACGCAGAAGCGGGAGGAGGTGGAGGGGCTCCTTCACGACGCCCAGAGCTCCCGTGATACCTGGAAAAGGCGACACCAGGAAGTCTCGGGTCAGCTCGAATCACGCGCATAGCATGCCAGAGAGCTGGAGGAGGAGCTGCAGGCTCTCCAAACCATACACCAGGACCGCCTGCAGCGCCTGCAGGACACAGAACGTCGCCATGATGAAGAAGAACGTAGGCGACTGGACCTCGAAAGTCACCTTGAGGAGGCGCAGCGGGCGCTGCAGGCCTGGGAGCGGCAGCACGCCCAGACTCACAGGGACCTTACCCACCACCAGGAGCGGGGAGCCCAGATGGAGTCCGTGCTGAAGGAGGCCGAAATGGTCTTATCTTCACAAGACCACGAACTTGGTTCCTTACGCCAAAAGGTGGTGGATCAGAGCCAGGCGCTGGAGGAGGCCCAGGCAGACGCCCAATCAAGGGAAGCCGCCCACGCCAGCCTCCAGGCAGGTATGGCTGACTTAATGAAAAAACATGAGGCGGCCCAAAACCAACTGGACGAAATAAGACAAGGCCACGCCCAGGCCCTCCGGCAGCACCAGCACGGCATCAGCCGGAGGGATGAGGCCATAAAAGGTCATAAGAACCAGATCAGGGGTCACCTACGAACCATTCGTGAACGTGAAAACAGGATCAATGACCTAACTTCGGAAAATCATGGCCTGCGCAAGGCCAGAAAGGACTTGCGCAAACACAGTAAAGGCCTGCAGGCCCACCTGGCCCGGCACCATGGCCTGGTCCTGGCCCTCGTCAAGCAAGATGAGGCGCTGCGGGACAAGGTCCTGGCCCTGGCCGGCCAGTGAGCGCATTGTGTCCAATTACACTCGAATTGAACTTTATTGTCCCACACCAAAACGGGACTCGCATTAGGGGGTGTCGCTCCGAGGGAGGCAGCCCAGTAAGAGGTGTTGGGTAGTGAGGTGTAGCTGAGTACAGGATGTGTCAGAGTAAGAGGTGTTGGGTAGTGAGGTGTAGCTGAGTACAGGATGTGCCCGAGTAACTGGTGTTGTGTAATGAGGTGTAGCTGAGTACAGGATGTGCCCGAGTAACTAGTGTTGTGTAATGAGGTGTAGCTGAGTACAGGATGTGCCAGACTAAGAGGTGTTGTGTAGTAGGAGATGGACGGTAGCACGCCAGAGGTGTAACACCCTAGAGGTGTAACACCCTAGAGGTGTAACACCCTAGAGGTGTAACACCCTAGAGGTGTAACACCCTAGAGGTGTAACACCCTAGAGGTGTAACACCCTAGTGGTGTAACACCCTAGTGGTGTAACACCCTAGAGGTGTAACACCCTAGTGGTGTAACACCCTAGAGGTGTAACATCCTAGAGGTGTAACACCCTAGTGGTGTAACACCCTAGAGGTGTAACATCCTAGAGGTGTAACACCCTAGTGGTGTAACACCCTAGAGGTTTAACACTCTAGAGGTGTAAAGATATGGCACGCTGAGAGGTGGACGGGAGTGGAACGCTGAGAGGTGGATAGGAGTGGCACGCTGAGAGGTGGACGGGAGTGGCACGCTGAGAGGTGGACGGGAGTGGCACGCTGAGAGGTGGACGGGAGTGGCACGCTGAGAGGTGGACGGGAGTGGCACGCTGAGAGGTGGACGGGAGTGGCACGCTGAAAGGCGTGTCCCGTGCCCACACAAAGTACTACCTTCTCTCTCACTTTTTCACTTTTCTTTATCTCACTTTTATACACATCTATCTACCTCATTTATATCTATCTATCTATAATCTCCGCCTCCCTTCTATCCCCCTCCATCTCTTCTCCCACTATCCCTCTCTTTCCTCATCCCTTCTCCCACTATCCTTCTCTTTCCTCATCCCTTCTCTCCTATCCCTCTCCCCCACCCTCTCTTCCATATCCCCCTCCCCCTATCGTCCTCCACCCTCCCATCTCCCTCCCCCTCCCCCTCTCTTTCACTTCCCTTTCTCCCTCTCTCCCCCTCCCTCTTCTCTTTCCCCAACTCTTCTTTGCTCCCTATCTCTCTCTCCCCCTCCCTCTTCCCTTTCCCCAACTCCTCTTTGCTCCCTATCTCTCTCTCCCCCTCCCTCTTCCCTTTCCCCAACTCCTCTTTGCTCCCTATCCCTCTCTCCCCCTCCCTCTTCCCTTTCCCCAACTCCTCTTTGCTCCCTATCTCTCTCTCCCCCTCCCTCTTCCCTTTCCCCAACTCCTCTTTGCTCCCTATCTCTCTCTCCCCCTCCCTCTTCTCTTTCCCCAACTCCTCTTTGCTCCCTATCTCTCTCTCCCCCTCCCTCTTCCCTTTCCCCAACTCCTCTTTGCTCTCTATCTCTATTTTCTTGCTGGCTCTCCAAATTAGCCACAAAATGACTACTTTCATGTGCAGAGCGAGGCTGGAGAAATGAAGTTAGAGGAGCCTTTGTTGGCCAGCAGGAGTCTTAACAGCAATAGGGAAATGAGGCAACGGGAATTTTATTTACTGCAGAGAGAGAGAGAGAGAGAGAGGTAGATGTGTGAAGAGCTAGATAAATGAGTGTGTTGTTAGACTGATTGATAGGAAGATGAATCGACAGAAAGTTGGTTGAGGGATAGCCAGTTAAATGGTCTTCATAGACTGATAGATAGACAGAGGTAGATAGATAGACGAGTAGGTGTATATAATGTAAATATATAGTGACAGACGATGAAGTTACTGTATTTAATAGATGTATAGTAATGCGTAGAAAGGAAGATAGATTGTTAAGTAAAGGAATAGCTACGTTAGATATTTCGAGATAGATAGATAGATGGATTGATAGACAGATAGATAGATACTGTTGATAGATGTAGAGATAGACTAGGCAACAGCTTTAATAAGATGGGAAAAAGCGAAATGGAAGAAGAAAATTGAGCAGTTGGGATCTTTGAAGTTAATTTTCTCTCTCTCTCTCTCTCTCTCTCTCTCTCTCATCGTAACTCCCCTTTCAATCTGTAGTGGAGCAGCTTCCAATATGCGACTCCTTTTGTGTGGGGATGTCTTGTGGGTGCTTAGTGTCAAAGAGAGAGAGAAATTGTGTGTTTGTGTGTGTGTGTGTGTGTGTTTAAATATTTGTGTGTGAAAATTGTGTGTGTGTGTATGTGCTGATATTTGTGTGTGAATTTTTTTTAGAGATATATTTCAACAAGTGAGAGAGAGAGAGAGAGGCTACCATGGACCGGATATCATACAACTTTCAATTAAATGTGTCTTTGATCCGAAATTACGTTCAGTTTGCAAGGCTTTCATATTCTGAGGTTGTGTGTGTGTGTTTGCACTGGTGATGGAAAGAGGAAGACTGGTGAGGTAGTGATGAGAGTGGTGTGTGTGTGTGTGGTACGGGATTTATGTAGGTGGGAGCACAGACTGAAGTAACACACACACTCACTCACATATTCTTGCACGCACACACTCACGCAAACTCTCTCACATTTACTCACAAACTCACCCTCCCCTTTAGTCATAAATATATTCTTTCTCACATACCTTCACGGGAAGCTGAATTATTCTCTCTCTCTCTCTCTCTCTCTCTCTCTCTCTCTCTCTCCCCGCCCACCAACCACTTATGCACATTCACACACTCCATCACTCTCACTCTCTCTCTCTCTCTCTCTCTCTCTCTCTCTCTCTCTCTCTCACACACACACACACACACACCACTACTTGTCTCCTTCTTGTCTGGTTCGTAGCGTGTTTGTATAGCTAACCAATCATCAAGACCCGGGTTCAATACCAGGCGAGGGCGGTCATTTAAGGGGTAGTCATATGTCTTGGCACGTGTTCTGAGTTTAGTTCATGGCATACACACTCACTCACACTCACTCTTATATGCCAAATCCACATGGTCTTTTCACCCTACACTCTATAAGGGAACTCACGCTTATTTTTGTGCATTGGGTAGCGGTGGGTTACTTCCCCGGTGATTGAGAGGGGAGGGGGAGAACGAGGATGAGGTGGAGGGATGAAGTGCGGAGGATGGAGGGTGAAAGACTAACTGGGATAATTTATGTGAGTGAGGTGGAGAGGGGAGAGGAAGGGGGAGACTAAAGATGGGATGGAGTAGAGAGGTAGATGAGAGAGGGGGGTTTAAGTTAGGGGAACGGCTGCGATATGGCCGGGGACAGGGCGACATGGAGGCGATTTGTTTGTGGCCACCCCATACGGGATTAAGGCGTCTGGCTATAGATAGATATTTTAAGAGCGCAGTCCCTCGGTTGACCTGACATAGAGGTGTGTTTGGTAGGTGTGTGTGTGTAGTAGTAGTAGTAAGGGTTGTAGTAGTGTGAGGAGGAGGGGAAGTAGTGTGTAGGTAGGAGAGGAAGTAGTGATAGTGATAATGAGACAGGTGTGAAGAGCATAGGAAGTGTATGTAGGTGGTTAGGTGAGGTTGGTGCTGCAGGTGTGTGGGTAGGCAGGTAGACAGATTTTATACAGATAGATAGATAGATAAAGATGGATGGATAGATAGTGTATTAAGGCTAAATTAAGAGATGGGTAGGTATGCAGGGTAGGTAGGTGTGTAAGTAGGTAGTAGGTAGTTTTGTTGGTAGGGAGGGTTGGTAGTGAGGCAGCTGGGTAGATAGATGGATAGGTAGATTTTGTATTCAGTGTAAATCAAGGGGTGGGTAGGTACTTAGGGTAGGTGGGTGTGTAAGTAGGCTGTAGGTAATTTTGTTAGTGGGCAGGGTAGGTAATGAGGCAAGATAGGTAGATAGATAGTATGTTCAATATAAATTAGGAGGTGGGTGGGTATGCAGGGTAGGTTGGTGTGTAAGTAGGTAGTAGGTAGTTTTGTTGGTAGGCAGGAGTGAGACAGGTGGTAGTGGGTATTGATCATGTGGTGTGGTGGTCAGTGTGGCGCCAGGGGGTCATGCAACAATTCTGCAAGTGACGTCATCATTGCATGAGTTTTATGTCTGAACTTGACCTCTCTCTCTCTCTCTCTCTCTCTCTCTCTCTCTCTCTCTCTCTCTCTCTGTCATTGCATAACTCCTACCCTCCTTCCTTATTTCCTTCCCCCTTTCTACCCTTCTTCCTTTTTGATATGCCTCCTTCCCTCTCCCTACTTCCTCCTCCTTTCCTTCCTCGTTCTCCCCTTCCTTCCTCCTCCCTCCCTTCCTCGTTGTCTCCCTCCATCTCTCCTTCCTTCCCTCCTTCCCTTCCTTTCTTTTCCCACTTCTACTCCCTTTTCTGTCCTTTCTCCTTAATTTTTTTCTTGATCACCCTCTACCCCCTTGCCTCTCCCTCCCTCCTTCCTTCCCTCCCTGCCTCCCTTCCTCTCCTCCCTCCCTTCATCTCTCTCCCTCCCTCCCTCCCTCCCTCCAGCACCTCATTAAGACACAGGAATCCCACAGTTGAAATACCGTGACATTCCTCCTTTATTTCCCTCATTTCCTCTCCATTCCTTCCATTTTTCCTCCAGTTTTCTCTCCATTCCGTCCATTTCTTCTCTCCCTCCTTCCCTCTTTCCTCCCTTTCTTCCCCTCCCTCCCGTCAATTTTTCTTCTTTCCCTCACTTTATCCGTCCTTCATATTCTTCCTTTTCTCTCCTGTGCTTTCCTTTCTTTCTTTCCTTCACTCATTTTACCTCCCCTCCCTTTTCTCTCCCTTTTTTCTCTCTTTTCTCTCTCCTTTCCTTTCCATTTTCTTCCCCCTCTAATCTTTTCCATTTCCTTACCTTCCTTCATATTCTTTCCTCTCTATTTTTTAAAATTCTCTCTCTCTCTCTCTCTCTCTCTCTCTCTCTCTCTCTCTCTCTCTCTCTCTCTCTCTCTCCACTCCTTTATCTGCTTCTTCCTTTCCTAATTTCCTTTCCCTTCCTTCCAGTTCCCGTTAATGGCGGTCATGATTATTTAATTTTATCACGTGAAGGAAGAAAGAAAAGAGGAAGTAAGGAAGGACGGAAAGAAAGAGAAAGGAGAAAAGGAAGGAAAGAAAAAAGAAGAGTAAGGAAGGAAGGAGTAAGAAAGAAAAGGAAGGAAGGGAGGAAAAATAAAGACAAGGAAGGAAGACATCGGTAAGGAAGGAAAGAAATGAAGGAAGGACGGAAGGAAAGAAAGAAAATTATGAATGAATGCAGGAAGGAAGGAAGGAGAGAAAGGATGAAAATTATGAAGGAAGAAAGAAAGAAGGAATTGGTTGTATGAACTTCGAAGACCCATAGGTATGAGATGGGTGAGTCTCCTTGGTCACTAGTGCAATCAACCGTCTAGTCTGTCTACATCTGTCCAAAGACCGAGTTGAAAGGGGTTAAAAATCTAGACCCGGTTAGAGGAAATGCACTATGGAAATTTTACCTTTGAGAGAGAGAGAGAGAGTTGGGGGGGGTGACTGCTAATGAATTCCCACCCCATTTAAGGAAAGAGTCTTGAGTTGCTAAATTTTGCAGGTGCAGTGTGTGTGTGTGTGTGTGTGTGTGTGAGAGAGAGAGAGAGAGAGGGAACAAAGTAAGCACACAGGTACGTAAATGGACTTTAAATGGAAAAAGCGATAGAGAGCGTAGAGGGGTAAAACACACACACACACACACACACACACACACACACACACACGACCGAAAAGTTGTGGTGCGAGTCTGTGGAAGCCATTTAACTGCGAGGACTCTTCTGACAGTCACTCATGCACGCAAATTTTTACAGTTGTGGCAAAGAGGTGGAGGAGGGGAGGTAAAGAGGGGACGTGGAGGGGGGAGGTAAAGAGGGGACGTGGAGGGGGGGAGGTAAAGAGGGGACGTGGAGGGGGGGAGGTAAAGAGGGGACGTGGAGGGGGGGAGGTAAAGAGGGGACGTGGAGGGGGGAGGTAAAGAGGGGACGTGGAGGGGGGGAGGTAAAGAGGGGACGTGGAGGGGGGGGAGGTAAAGAGGGGACGTGGAGGGGGGAGGTAAAGAGGGGACGTGGAGGGGGGGAGGTAAAGAGGGGACGTGGAGGGGGGAGGTAAAGAGGGGACGTGGAGCGAGGGGAGATGCAAGAGGGAGTGGGACACGGTAAGAGGGGAGAAGAGAGACGTGCATGTTGGATTGGGAGGGGAGAGAATGTTTTGGGGAGAGGTCAGGGAGGGGATGGCTTGGAAGGGGAAATGATATTTTGAGAGAGGCCACCTTCACATGTCACTACTTGGGTACTGTTTTCCGAAGCTTCTTTACTGCAATATGCTAGGGATAGAACATTGAGGTTAGATGTGGGGTTGTAAGTATGGATGTTTGTGTATGTTGAAAGGGAGTGTTTTGTGTGTGTGTGTGAGAGAGAGAGAGAGAATGTGTGATGCTTGATTATGAGAGCTTTGTGGATGAGTTAGTTTCTCTTTCTGTTAGTGTGTGTGTCTTTGTCTGTGTGTGTGTGTGACCCATCATAACGACCACATTTGTTATGGTAATATGGAAAGCCTAAGTCCCCCCTTCGCTCCTCTTCCCCCCCCCCTCTCTCTCTCTCTCTCTCTCTCTCTCTCGCATAGAATCATCTCAGTAGCAAGAATTCAGCTCCTTTCCCCCCCCCCCACGCACACCAGACGTTTTTATTCATCATGGAGAGAGAGTGAGATGTGGTCACCTGTACTAAACAAGACTGGACTGTGTTTTACGTGTCTTGATACTTTGCTGGTGGGTCTTTTACTTTTTGGCCACCCTGTTACTGTTCCCGGGTTCTATCTGCCTTGTGTTAGTGGAAAGTGGATTGGCGATGATGAGTAGAGGTAGGGATAGGATAGTAATTGTGATGATTATGCTAGAGGGATAGGATGATGATGATGAGAGATAGTGTTATGATGATGATAATGATGAGAGATACTGTTATGATGATGATGATGATGATGATGATACAGGGTTATTATGATGATGTTAGTTCCCTAGCGATGAAACCGGTCGGAGTCGGTAGGTTTGCGTGGTTGCGTCAGTATATCAGTAAGTCAGTCCGTCTGCAGTTTCGTTTCCGCTCTGTAACTTCCACATGCATAGACAGATTCTGATATAACTTCACACAATCGTTCCCTATACCATGACGGTGTGTCGCGTGGAACAACCAGCCATCTACTCCAAAGATCAATTATGTATATATGGTTCCTTGGCTGTAGGGGACTTTGTAATATAACTACTGAATGCACTTGCTGACATTTTCATCTCATCCTTCTCTTTGCTTCATCTATCTCAATCTTCACCCCACACCTTCATCTACACTCCCTTACTCTTACCTCCCCCTCCACCCCCTCATATCTCCCTCACTCCCCACTTCACCTCTTTCTTCTCTCCCTCCCTCTCTCGTCCCTCATCCCTCCACCCCTCCCTCTCCTCCAGTTTCTTCTGTCCATTATCTCTCCACCGCAGCGTAGAGAAAGGACGAGGGGGAGGAAGTTATGTTAGGAAAGCAAGGGAGAAATATGGAGGAGGGAGAGAGAGAGAATGACGTTACGAAGCAGTGTGAAAATATAAATAACCGTTATTAGTAATGAGGGAAAAACGAAAGAGGGAGAGAGAGACGAAAAGAGCGCACCCATAACCCCCTCCCCCCCTCTCTCTCTCTCTCTCTCTCTCTCTCTCTCTCTCTCCCGCTAATTAGGGTAATAGATATTGAGCAGTTAATTAGGGTCGTTAAGGAAGCGTATGATAGTCCCAGCCTTGATAAACGACAGGCAACGAGGTGATTGGTCAGGCACGGGTAGTTAGCGGTGATTGGACCAGACTGGGCATTGATTGGGGGTGTAATTGACGTGATTGGGTGATTAACTATTGATCTGAGTGCCATTGGGTGATTTTGACTCCCCTTTCCCTCTCTTCCTCTTCCCTAACTCTCTTTGTCTCTCTTCCCCTTCCCTCCCCTCCTCTTTCTCCCCCTTCCCCCTTCCCCTTCCCTGCCCTCCTCTCTTTTCCACTTCCCTCCTCTCCTCTCTTCCCCTTCTCTCCCTCCTCTCCACTCCCCTCTCTTTTCTCTTCTCCCTCTTTTCCTCTGTCTTCACCTTTCCTCTTTCTCGTCCTTTCCCTCCTCATCTCCCCTCCCCTTCTAGGCTTCTTCTTTTCTTCTCCCATTCCACTTCTCCCCCCCCCCCATCTTCTCTCATCATCCCCTTCCCTCCCATCCTCTTCCTTTCCCTTTCCCCCCATTCTCTCCCTTCCTCTTTCTTCCCCTTCCTCTCCCTCTTCTTCCTTCCCTTTCCCCACTCCTTCTGGATTAGGTGATTGGTTATTGATTTCGGGTTTTGACTTACTAGAAGCTGGATATTTACTGGACATTGATTTGTGATTGTATGTTATTGATTTGGGTGTAGGTAGGTGATTTTGGCTGTGGTTTGGGTGATTTATTTTTTATTGTGATTGCGGTTAGGTAGATTTAGATTTTTTTTTTTTTTACCTTTATGCAGAGAGAGAGAGAGAGAAATAACACAGATCTAAAAATACCACAGCTACAGTTATCAGTGGCTTTAATACCACCACTACAGATACCATTCATACCATTACCATTTAATACCATGCCTACTGAAATAATACCACACGTCTACACCACACACACAATATACCACATGCCTACAATAATACCGGAGCACAATCACCCACACCACGTTAATTCCAGCGAGAGGGATTACAACCTGTGAAATACCAGCTTAGTAGGGGTGGTGTAGTGGTGGTTGTATTGTTTTATTGTCACCATCTGGTATACTATTTCCTTCCTGCTTCCTCCTTCTCGGCCTTACTTCCTTATTTCCTCCTTTATATCCGTGTTGCTTTCTTCGTCTGCTCTCTCTCTCTCTCTCTCTCTCTCTCTCTCTCTCTCTCTCTCTGTACCATTAATTAACCCCTTCATTTCCCCTCCTGTCCCTTCCTCTTCCTCCTCCCTTCCTTCCTCCTTGCCCTCCCTTTCACCTCTCCTTCCTCCTTCTCCTCTTCCACATGTCATTCATTTATCTCCATTCCCCATTTCTTATACTCTCTCTCTCTCTCTCTCTCTCTCTCTCTCTCTCTCTCTCGTTCTTATTTACGTACTTTATTCCTCTCCTTTATTTTTCCCCCTTTTCTCCTCTTTTTCCCTTCTCTTTTCTCCTCCACTTTTTCCCTCTCATTTCTCCTCTTTTTCCCCTGTCCTTTTCCTTCTCTTTTTCTCTTCTCTTTTTCCTTTCCTTTTCCCTTCTATTTTATCCTCTTTTTTCCTTCTCTTTTTCCCTTCTCTTCTTCCTTCTCTTTTTCCCTTCTCTTTTCTCCTCTTTTTCCCTTCTCTTTTCCTCCTCCTCCTCTTCTCCGTAGTATCTAATAATCTTCTTCTTCTGTCTTTATCTTCATTTCCTTGTTTCCCTTCTTTCGTCTTTCGTCACTTCCTCCATCGTCTCTCTTCCTTATGTCATTTTTCTTTTCGTCTCCATTTTTTCAATTTATTTCTCTTCCCTCCTCCTTTTCTCCCTCTTTCCCTCTCCTTCTCAGTCTCTTTTTCCTCTTCTGTTTCTTCTTCCCTCCTTCTCGTCTTCCCTTCCTCCATTTCCTTCTCACCGCCCGCCTCTTTCCTTCCCCATCCCTTTCTTCTCACGATTGAGAGAGAGAGAAGGGGGGGATAAACTTTGTGATGTTCAAATTAAAAAGCGAGTAGAAAAGAAATGGAAAAAAAAAAAAGAGAAAGGGGAGAGAGAGAGGAGGAGAGAGAAAAATAGGGAAGTAGGAAGAGGAGGGTAGGGAAAGATGAGGGAGGGAGGAAGGGAAGGAGAGGGAGGGAGGGAATGGATAGACCGAAGAGGGAAGAAGGGAATGGGGGATGGAAGAAGAGAGAGAGAGAGGAGGAAAGAGAGAGAATGAGGGGGGAGGGAAGAGGAAAGGGAGAGAATGAGGGGGGGAGGGAGGAAAGATAAGTTTGGTTCATAAGGCGCTGACAGCTAGACTAGTTTCCCTCCCTCTCTTTCCTCCCTCCCACTTATTCCTCCCTCTTTCTCCATCTCTCCTCCCTCCATCCCATTTTCTCTCTCTCTCTCTCTCTCTCTCTCTCTCTCTTGATTTATTGTTATTTTTATCTGTCTTTATCCTCCTCCTGCTTCGTTCTTTTTTTATTTATTTATTTTTTTTTTACATCCTCTGTTTTCTTTGACTCACGTTTTCTCTCGTTTTCAGTTTTTGTTTTTATCGTTTTTCATTATTTATTCTGTCTACCAACTTGACTGTTTACCTACGAACAAAATCTGCCTACCCAGCTACTAACCTCTAGCCACCTACCTACCTTCTTTCTTTCCTTCGTTCCTACCTACCTACCTACGTATCTATACCTACCTTCCTACCCACCTGCCTATCTTCCCTTTCTTTTTCGTCTTTTTCCTCCTCCTTTATCGTTCTTTCCCTTCCTTTCCTTTTTCTTTCTCTGTCCCTTTCCTTCCCTTTGTTTCCCTCCATAACACCCATTTTTCCTCCTCCTCTTCCTCCTCCTCCTCCACTCTTAAAATAATAACCTCAACGTTCACAGTGTTTTCATATCAAGAGAACAAAGTGGGTTTAGGTGTGTGTGTGTTGGTGTGGGTGTAAGTGGTATTAGTGTGGGTGTTGGTGTAGATTTAGGTGAGTGTTGGTGTGGATGTATGTGGGTGTTGGTGTGGATGTATGTGGGTGTTGGTGTGGATGTATGTGGGTGTTGGTGTGGATGTATGTGGGTGTTGTGTGTGTGTGTGTATGGTAAGGACACTGGGTATGGGTGTGGTCTTGGGTGTGGGTGTCGCGTGAGGGGTGACCACTTTTCATGGGTGACTGATGTACATAATGAGTGTCTATGTGCACTACAGCCTACGTGTGTGTGTGTGTGTGTGTTTTCTCTTTACATTCCTCATCATCACCATTCATCATCGTCGTCGTCATCATAATTTTTTCTCCAGCCTCTTCCGGTCATGAGCCCTGTGGATTGCAGGATAAAGACGACTTCAAACGGTCGCTCCCAGATGTCTTTTGTTGATGTTATGTAGAAGGACTGTCTTTGTTGTGATAGAGTGATGTGTGTGGTAATTGTGTTGTGGTGTGGTGAGTAGGTGTGGTGTGGTGTGTGTGGTAAGTCATCCTCATCACCACTCACTTCCCCTCTTACCTCATCACCACTCTCATTCCCTCTCTTATCACCCCCTCATGTTCAGCACGCACTCACATCACCCACTCGTTTCCCTCTCTCACTCACTCATTCTCACTATTTTGTTCAGATAAAGAGAAATCCAGCCAATCAAGAGGTTACTTCCTCCTTGGTTTATTCTTATTATTCATATTGTTTCTCCAAGACGTGAATAAGACACAAAAAAGATCTATTTAGAGTTGTGTTAAGAGCCAGCCAAGACGCCCCGCCACCTTGTGTTGTGACCATCTGTACCACTGCACGCCACACTGCATCATACTCACATGTACACAGCTGTATCAATAAATAAATCAATAACCCAGTCAGAGTTATAGCAAGCCTGACCATCTGACCAAACCCACTCTAACCCAACCCACCCAACCAAGCCTCACCCCTCCTAACCTCTGCTAACTGGGTGCATCGCCCCCCAAACCCGCCCTGCTTTTAACCAGCTAAGATTGCCACCCCAGCCCACCTTCAAAGCCCCAGTACCTAACAGAGCAAAACTCCAGCTCAGTTGTAAGCTAAGCTATTCTAATCCAGCTAAGCTAAGCTATCGGTAAGGCACTTGAATACTGCATCCAAAGTAACACGCTCGTTGGCAGAGTTTAGCAGCAAGTTAGCTCTTGCTGGCAACTTGGTGGAGAGGAGGTGGGCTACGTGTAGTAGTAATAGTAGCACAAACCCAACTTCATGTGAAATGTCAACCCGATGGACTTGAGGCTGAAGCTGCCATCCTCCTTCAGTCCACCATCCTCCTTTCAGGGAAGAGGGAGGGAGATGAGGGATGTTTAAATAACCGGCGTGAAACCACCTAGTTATATCGGTGTCACCACGTGAAGGCGTGCCAAACCAACCAGTTATATCGGTGCCACCACGTGAAGGCGTGCCAAACCAACCAGTTATATCGGTGCCACCACGTGAAGGCGTGCCAAACCAACCAGTTATATCGAGAGATTGTAAATACAGTCACGAAGAAGTGCTGTGGAAGGAATGCTGAGGTGATAGTGCTGTCTGCTGCATACTACGGTTCTGCATCTTTTCCGTAACACTTCTTTGTGACTAGCATCCATAACACTTCATCGGGACTATTATCCATAACACGTCTTCGTTGACTAGCATCCCAAACACTTCTTCGTGACTAGAATTCATAACACCTCTTCGTGACTAGCATCCACATAACATCTTCGTGACTAGCGTCCATAACACTTCTTCGTGACTAGCGTGCTTTTGTAGTGTTAATCTACCGTCATAACTCATCATTCAAGAGGGAAAGAATTGTAAATAGTCACGAAGAAGTGCAGTGGAAGCGATGTTGAGGTGCCAGGTTAAGGTGAAGGAATAGTTAACATCACTGCTGCCTACCACCCGATTGTAAGTGCCCTCGTAGCTCCTGTGGCCATGCGATTTAGTCTGTCTAAATATCATCATCATCATCATCATCTCATTATCAACATCATTTTTTGTCATCGTTATCATCATCATCTCATTATCATTTTTTTTTTTCATCATTTTTTTGTCATCATCATCATCATCATCACACTAAGGATCGTGTAAGTCTCTCTCTCTCTCTCTCTCTCTCTCTCTCTCTCTCTCTCTCTCTCTCTCTCTCTCTCTCTCTCTCTCTCAAAATCCCGTAGATATGATGTTTTTTGAGTTCATTTTCCGTCCCGGCGCTCTGATTGGCTGATGTATTGATGACGTCACCATTCGTCAGCTTAAGGGAGGAAGCTGATTGGCTGGAAGTGATGACGTAGAATCCCTTTTCGAAAATCAGGGATCCATGAAAAGAAAAGAGCTTATAAGGGGGCGGTAGTTTGGTTTTGTTATTATTATTATTTGTAGTAGTAGTGGTGGTGATGGTGGTTGTAGTAGTGGTAGTGGTGGTGGTAGTAGTAGTAGTAGTGCATTGTTGTTATTATTATTATTATTATTATTACTTTTAATTTTGAATATTTTTAGAACAGTTTATATGTATCGTACTCTCTCTCTCTCTCTCTCTCTCTCTCTGCTGATGTGCGTATATATACATGTCATTGTGTGCATGTCTTCGTTCGTGTGTGTGTACGTACCTGTATTTCTGTATGTGTGTGTGTGTGTGTGTGTGTGTGCATAATGTATCGAGGGATGAAAAGCGACGGATCATTGGCTGGCAAACGAGATCCTAAACCAATAATGGGCCTCCTGTTTTGCCAGACGAGAGAGAGAGAGAGAGAATCATTACTTTTTTTCATTCTTTCTTTGATAAGTATTCGTCTTCTTTTATTTTCGTCCGTCTCTTTTTGTCTTATTGTTTATTTTATTCCTGTTCATTCACTCCCTATTTTAATTATTTTTTACTTACTAAGGCATCTGTCTGTCTGCCTGCCTTCATATATACCTGTCTGTCTATTTATCTACCACTGCCCACCTGTCGTGTACTTGCAAACCAGGTAGTAAGCTAATCTACCTTCCTACCTACCTCCCAGCATACCTACCTACTTGTCTACCTACCTACCTACTATCCTGTATACATACATGCCTACCTACCTACCTACCTGCCTGCCTACCGACGGACCTACCTACCTACTTACCTATCTACCTACCTACCTTTACGAACTAACTTACCTTGTTTTCTACCTATGTGTTTGTGTCTTTCTGCCCATCTTTTTCATTGGGTGAGAGTGAGGGATGATGATGATGATGATGATGATGATGGCAGTAATATACACCTGCATGTATGTATATATCTTATGTATGTGTGTATGTATCTGTTCTGTGTACCTTCTGTATGTATGTATATCTTATGTATGTATCTGCTCACTTGTCCACACCTCTTCCTCTCTCCCTTATATTCCATTTCTCTTCGCCATTCCTCACTCCCCCCCCCTCTCTCTCTCTATTCCCACACCCTCTTCCTCCCCCACCTTCGTCACCACCTGGCCAGTCGTCTGTCTTTACGTGTTTATTACCTGAACACCTTTCCGTCCACACCTGCGGAGAGAGAGGGAGAGAATAGGTAAGAGGATATAGAAGGGAGGGAGTGAACTGAATGGGGAGGAAAGACAAAAATGAAGGAAAAATAGAGGGAAGAGAGAGATAGATAAGGGATGGGAGGAAGGGAGGGAAGGAGGATAGGGAGGTAACGGCACAGGGGAGGGAGGAGTAAAGGGTTAGGAGGGAGGGAAGGAGGAGGGAAGGGGAGAAAGCATGATGGAAGGGAAGGGCAGGGAGGAAACAGTTAAAATCAATAACAGTATATTCTTTACTGCATGGTATTGTGCATTATTATTATGATTATTATTATTATTACTACTACTACCGTTACTGTTGTTGTTATTATTATTATTATTATGACAAAAGAGGCATACACATAGGTTTCATACAGCATACAGCGAAATACATTAACGGTAGGAATGATTCGATGTGAAATTCTGCAGTTTGATACTTTGAAAATTGGATATGCTCGATCTCTGGCAGCGAATTTGTAATCATAGTATGATCACAGATGACAATACTTCTTTCAACTTAACTTGGCCCAGATTTCCGTCCAATTGTAGCTTATTTTTCGCAGTTCAGTGACAGGAAAAGACAGTGCTGCGGCTGTGCATCCTATTCACAGCACTTCTTCGTGACTAGCAACATGTTCTAGTGATAATCTAATGCTACGACTCGGCATTCAAGATCGGAGTGGTAGTTTTAGGCCAAGTTTGAGTGCAAGGAGTATAGTATCGCTTCTTTGATCACTTTTTTATTTTTTTTTTATTTTTTTTTAATGCGAGGAAGAAGGAACCAAAGGCCAGGAGTCCGCAAAGATTTCCCCGCCACGGCAGGACAGTGTACCTTCAAAGAAAATGTTGCGTAAAGAAGAAATAGGTACCACGGAAGGAGGGAGGTAGAGAGGGAAGGGAGGGAGAGAGGATTGAGGGAGGAGAGGCGGGGATGGAGGGGTGTGTTGAAGAGGGAGGGAGAAAGAAAGGTGACAGAGGGATGTAGGAGAGATGGAGAGAGGAAAGGTGAGAGGAGAGAGGGAAGGAGACAGAGGTTTGAGGGATGGAAGAGAGATGTGAAGGGAGGGAGGGAAGAGGGCAGTGATGGAAATGGGAGAAGAGTGTGAGGGGAGGATGATGGGAGAAGGGAAAGGGAGGGATGGGGAGAGAAACAAGAGAGAAAATGGATGAGGGAGGGAGTAATGGAGGGAGGGGTAAGGGAGAGATTGTAAAGGGAGGAAGAGGGGAGGGGGAAGGGAGAAAAAACGATGAGGGGGGGGAGGGATGGAGGGAGTATGGGAGGGAGTGAAAGAAGAGGAGGGGAGGGAGAGATCAGGAGAGAAGCAAGGGAGGAAAAATGGATTAGGAAGGGAGGGAGGGAGGGGGAGGAAAGCAAGAGAGAAAAAATACGTGAGGGAGGGAGAGAGGGGGGTAAGGAAGGGGGGAGGGAGGGTGTGGCGCCAGACTGACCACAAGGGACTTTGAAATTGATCGGCAGCTCAGGTGTGCCCTACCCCCCTACACCCACCTACACCTACACCCCCACCCTCACACCTGCACCCTGCCTACACACGCACATATGCATACATACACAGAAATACACATGCAATACATACTTCAAAATACACGCAGTCCTTCAACACCCAAATTGTATATCTAAACACCTATGCGTCAACTACACTTACACAGACACCACACCTACACACTGCCTACGCACACTAAATCATATATACTGTATACACACACACACACACACACACACACACGCACGCAACGTCGCAGTGCACACACATAAAGTTTGTACTTACGTAGGTAGTGATGTGGGTACAGACATAAGCTGCCTACACACACACACACACACACACACACACACACACACACACACACACACACACACACACACTGTACGTAAACATCAGCTTACACGTTTCATACTTACACAGGTATAGATAAGCTTACACACTTATGCGTCCACTACACCCATACACCTGCTTCCGTACACACACACACACACACACACACACACACACACACACACACACACACGTCACTTTTATGTACACTCAATACAACCCCAATTTATACACCCAAAATCGTATATACTATTATATTTATAGCTATTATTCTTTATATATTTGAATTCTTTATTTATTTATTTATTTTGAATTTAATACCCACTTTTCACTCAGATTTTAAGCATGAATTTTCACACTTAAATTTTTCCACTCAAAATTTTCCCTTTAGATTACACATACATTTTTGGGGGGAGGGGGACAGCTTCAGATTTTTTCACCCAAATTTTTGAACATTTTTTTTTTTTATCACCCAAATTACAGTCATATATTTTTAAGTATCGACAATTTTTACAGCTTCATACCTGGATAATCCTGGTATTAACTCCAAATCCCTCCATGGGGATATTTGCAGGTGATTATATTGGTAATTGAGGTGGTTGATTACAGGTGAGAAGGTTAATTATAGGTGTGCTTGTATACAGTCGTTCTATTTTATCAAGGCAGTTTGGGTGGGGAGATTTGGGACATCACACTGTTATCATTTTGTTGTCATATCGCCGCCGACACACGTGTTATTATTTGAGCTATATTTATGTTTCTGTCTCTACGTCTCTCTCTCGCTCACTCTCCTATTTTAAGCTAGTAATTGCTTATAGACGAATTTTAAACACTCTGTATAGATGTAATTCAATAAAAAAGCAATAGTTTAGTATAAATCTCATAAGACTTGTCAGGGTTGCTTTTGCGACGATGTCAGGTGGTGACACGAGGGATAGCCCTGCGTGTGCGGGTCATACTCGGTCAGTCTCTCGCCATGGAAGCTTGCCCATCATCCCGCTCTCGCGTTCTCCACAGTCAAGCCAAAGAGGTTATTTACAATGTAAATAAGTATTTCTTAGATGAAAAGGCAAACAACGGACCATTAATAGACCCCTCAAAAGCAGTTGCTCGAACAGCGAAAGCCACCAACGTCAGCGAAAGGACAGTGCTAAGAATTTGCTCAAAATTAAATAAAGCTTGTAGCACACAGAATGTACCAGAAGAGCCTGCATTCTCTTCACCAACAAAAAATCGCCCTTCAACTGTAACCAATTTCGATGATTTTGACAAGTGTGTGCTCAGAAGAACCGTTTTAGGATTCTATGAGAGGAAAGAAATCCCTACCTTGCATAAAATAAGGGAAGAACTCATAGAAAAAATCGCTTTTAATGGTTGCATTGAGTCCCTTCGGAAGGTTCTTTTCCAAATAGGATTCAGATTTGCAAAGATTGATGGCCGGAAATTCCTTATGGAAAGGAGTGATGTTGTTGTAGCTCGGTCTAGATTTTTGAGAGAAATGCGGCAGCTCAAGCAGACATTCCAGACGGTTGTTTATCTAGACGAAACTTGGGTGAACCAAAACTACACTGTGGACAAATGTTGGACAGACACTGCAGCCCAACATGCAACAGGCATAAAGCCACCCACTGGAAAAGGATGCCGTCTAATCATTCTCCATGCAGGAACGAAGGATGGATTTGTGGAGAATGCCGAATTAGTTTTTCAAGCGAAAAACGACGGCGACTATCACTGCCAGATGAATGCTGCAGTATTTGAAAACTAGTTTAGGAACCTCAGGGGTGGTGTGGAAAAAAAAAGTCGAAACAAGAGAAAAAATAAAATAAAATTAGTAGTAGTTAATGTAAACATGAGAGAGAGAGAGTGAGAGAGAGAGCACACGTGTGTGGCGACGATGTGGCAACAGAGCTAACAGTATGAGGTCCCAAATCTCCCCACCCAAACTGCCTTGATAAAATAGAACGACTGTAGGTA
Organism: Coenobita brevimanus; assembly: GCF_032717465.1. Classification (NCBI taxonomy): domain Eukaryota; kingdom Metazoa; phylum Arthropoda; class Malacostraca; order Decapoda; family Coenobitidae; genus Coenobita; species Coenobita brevimanus. The sequence continues at coordinate 16,469,837 of NC_137049.1, read as the reverse complement.
GAGGTTATTGTGTGTTGTTGGTTTTATCATTTTGTGTATGTGAGAGAGAGAGTTAATTGAGCTATATTTGATGTTTCTGTTCTACGTATGTGTGAAATAAATAGATATCCAGAGAGAAAGATAGATAGATGGATGGATATATGGATGATAACTAGATAGAGAGAGAGAGAGAGTCAGACAGACGTAAAACACTCCTATATTCCTAGCCTCCATTCTCTCCAATTATCTAATACCCTGTAAGGTCAGAAGTCAAGGTTAGATAGAGTCAGGTAAGAGAGAGAGAGAGAGAGGTATCGAAGGGGAATATAAGAGAAAAAATATACAGAAAATACTGGAGAGAGAGAGAGAGAGAGAGAGAGAGAGAGAGAGAGAATAGAGGGGAGAGAGAGAGAGAGAGGTATAGAGAAAATACTGGAGAGAGAGAAAGAGAGAGAGAGAGAGAGAGAGGTATGAGAAAAATATATATAAAACACTGGAGAGAGAGAGGTATAGAAGGGGAATATGAGAAAAATATATATAAAACACTGGAGAGAGAGAGGTATAGAAGGGGAATATGAGAAATATATATATATATATATATATATATATATATATATATATATATATATATATATATATATATATATATAACACTGGAGAGAGAGAGAGAGAGAGAGAGAATGAAGTGAGGTTGTCTGTGAGTGACGTGTTTGTTGGGAGGGCAGAAGAGGAGTGGAGGAGGAGGGAAGAAGAGTTAGGAGGAGGAGGGGGAAGAGAGGGCAAAAGACGCAGGAGGAGAAGAAGAAGAAGAAGGAAGAAAAAGAGCAAGAGAAAGAAATACTGAGAGAGAGAGAGAGAGAGAGAGAACGTGACTATATATGACGGGGGCAGGATAATACTTCTCAGTCTTTGCCAATCCATCAATCTCCATCTTTATTTTATCCCTGTCCATATATCTCTCTTTATCGCCCCATATGTCTGCCTCTCTCTCTCTCTCTCTCTCTCTCTCTCTCTCTCTCTCTCTCTCTCGGTTGCTGTGCCTATTCTCCCTCGACAAAGGTTGCCATTGTAACCAATAATGGTAGTTATGGTAAATGAATTATCTCCAGTTATTCTAAGTCCTTCTAACTAAATAAATCGTCGAACTGAAGAGGTTGCTGGTATTTGTGGTGGTGAAGGGAAGTGGTAATGTTGGTAGATGGAATGTGGGTAGGTGTGGAGATTGTGGTAGTCTTGATGTTGGTAGTTGTGGACTGTGGTAGCCTTGTTGTTGGTAGTTGTGGCTTAGTTTTGTGGTAGTGATGGTGGTGGTGATGGTGGTAGTAGTAGTAGTGGTAGAATTAGTAAAGGTTAGTAATGTTAGTAGTAGTTTTAATGTGTAGTAGTAATGGTGGTAGCGGTAATGTTGGTAGTAGTGATGGGTGTAATGTTGGTAGTTGTGGTGGTGGTGGTGTTGGGAACGGATGTTGATTGTACAGTAAGTACTATCAGTGTGTTGTCCGGTGTGTGTGTGTATGTGCGTGTGTGTGTGTGTGTGTGTGTGTGTGAAAGAGAGAGAGAGCATAATAAGTGTGAATACCCGTAAATGAGAGTGAAAAAGAATGAGAGAGTGAAAGTGAGAGAGACACCTGTGCTGGTCCAGGTTAATGAGTTCGTGACCTATCTCACCTGTACTCCTCTTCACTTTCATTCCTACTCTGCTTTTTGCCTACATACATACATGCATACATATACATACATACTTACATAATGTGTTCATCTACTTACCTCCCTGCTTATCTACCGGTGCCTGTACCCTGTGACCTCTCTACCTACCTACCTACGATTTTGCCTACGTACTGTACCTACCTGCTAACCGGTCTATCTCCTATCCTACCTACTTACATATCTACCTACCTACCTGCCTCCCTATCTACCTACCTTCGTGTCCATCTAGTAATTGCTTACCTTTCTCTTAGGTCAATTATCTCAATCACGTTTCTCTCTCTCTCTCTCTCTCTCTCTCTCTCTCTCTCTCTCTCTCTCATCTTCCTTCCTCCTGCATCCTTCTTTAACTCCTTATCTTGCATCCTTCTCCTTCCCTTTTCCTTCTTTCTCTCTCTTCTTCCCTTCCTTGCCTCTCCTCTTCCCGTCCTCTCTTTTCTTCTTCCCATCCTCCACTTTCGTCTCTTCCTTCCCTGTTTTCTTCCCATCCCCCCTGTCTTCCTCATCCTCCCATCTCCCCCTTCTCTCTTTTCTTCTCTTCCTCCCTTCTCTTCTCCCCATCCTCCCATCGCTTCACTTCCTCCCCTCTCCTCTTCCCTTCCTCCCTCTCTCCATCCCTCCCACCTTCTTATCCCTCCTGTCCGTTCTCCCTTTCCTTCTTCCTACTCAGTCCTCTCTCTCCTCTTACTTCCCACTCCCTCCTGCTCTCCTTTTTCCCCTCGCTCCTACCTTCCTTCTTTCCCTCCCTCTATGCATCCTTCTTTCCCTCCTTGTATCCTTCCTTCCTTCTTTCCTTCCCTTCATGCATCCTTTCTTCCTTCCCTCCTTCCGTCTTTCCTTCCTCCCTCCCTCCCTCCCTATTGCATCACCTGAGTAGTAGTTTGTTTTTCTGAGTGTGTGCTAACGGTGGGGAGGGGGAAGGGCAGGAAGGATGCTGCTGGCCCCTCCCTCTTCCTTCTCTCTCTCTCTCTCTCTCTCTCTCTCTCTCTCTCTCTCTCTCTCTCAAACGACCATACATATTCTCCCTACCACCCTATTACCCTCTTCCTCCCTATGTTGACACCCTCTCCCTCTGTTTTCTCTCCCTTTCTCTTCATTCTCTCTCTCTGCCTTCGTCCTTTCTCTCCCCACCCCTCACCTTACCTCCCCCCCCGTCCCCCCTCCCCGGAAACCAGGTGTGGGGTGTGAGGTAAGTGTCGTGGAGTCAGTGTGTGTGTTGGTGTGTGCTGGGTTAGTGCTGGCAAAATTCTACTGTAACTCTGTAACTACTACTGTAACTCAAGCGATTCTGTAACTCAAGCTATTCTGTAACTTCATAACTGCTACTGTAACTCAAGCAATTCTGTAACTTCATAACTGCTACTGTAACTCAAGCAATTCTGTAACTTCATAACTGCTACTGTAACTCAAGCAATTCTGTAACTTCATAACTGCTACTGTAACTCAAGCAATTCTGTAACTTCATAACTGCTACTGTATTCTGTAACTTCATAACTGCTACTGTAACTCAAGCAATTCTGTAACTTCATAACTGCTACTGTAACTCAAGCAATTCTGTAACTTCATAACTGCTACTGTAACTCAAGCGATACTGTAACTCTATAACTGCTACTGTAACTCAAGTAATTCTGTAACCTCATAACTGCTACTGTAACTCAAGCAACCGTTCTACTGTAACTCAAGAACCAGCCACTGTAACCTAATATTTCGCACTGTAACTCAATCCGCACGGAAATCACATAAAAGGAAGTTCGGAAATCGTAGTGAGGTGACATTGCATAACGAGAAGTCGGTGCAAAAATAAGTCGATTATCGTATAGTGAAAAGACATCGGATAACGAATAGGAAATAAATTCGTTATCGTTTAGTGAAGTAACCTGGGAGTAATTAGTAGTTATTTACCTGTACATCCCTAATTACGCACCTGTTAATGAGATCTGATAACCTGTAATGGCGTAACAAATTTCAGGAAGCGATTTAGTATTAGACATCCAGCCGTGATAAAGGATAATTCTAACCAACTAAAGAACTTACACACACACACACACACACACACACACACACTTTTGTTCTGTATCTGATTCCTCCCTCCCTTCTCCGTTCTTTCTCTCCCTCTTTCTCTTCCCTCCCTCTCCCCCTCCCACTTTCTCTTCCTTCCATCTTTCCCTCCTTCATTCTCTCCTGCCTCCCTCTCCCCCCCCCCTTTTTTTTATTCTTCACTTTCTTTTCTCTCCCTTTCTCTCTCTCTCTCTTCCCTCCTTCCGTTCCCCCCTCTCTCTCTCTCTCTCTCTCTCTCTCTCTCTCTCTCTCTCTCTCTCTCTCTCTCTCTCTCTCTCCCCCTCCCTCCCTCCAGGCTCTTGTCTCCTTCTGTCCTTCCCCCTCTACCCATCTGTCTTTCCCTCCCTCCCTCCCTCCCATCTCTCTCCCTCCCTCCCCTTGAGAGACAATGTCCTCATCAACCACACCATCTGAGGCTAGTCTCTCTCTCTCTCTCTCTCTCTCTCATCAAAAATAAATAAACCACAGAATGCGTAAAAAAAGAATAATTATCATCACCATCATCACCACTGCCACCACCATCATCATCATCATCATCATCATCATCATCATCACCACCACCACCACCACCACCACCACCACCACCACCACCACCATCATCACCATCACCACATCATCATCATCGTCATCACCACCACCATCATCATCATCACCACCACCATCACCACCACCACCATCACCACCACCATCACCACCACCATCACCACATCATCATCGTCATCACCACATCATCATCATCGTCATCACCACATCATCATCATCATCATCACCATCATCATCATCATCACCACCACCATCACCACCACCACCACCACCACCATCATCATCATCATCATCACCATCATCATCATCACCACCATCATCATCATCGTCATCACCACCATCATCATCATCGTCATCACCACCATCATCATCATCATCACCACCATCATCATCATCATCATCACCACATCATCATCATCATCATCACCACATCATCATCATCGTCATCACCACCACCACCACCACCACCACCACCATCATCATCACCATCACCACATCATCATCGTCATCACCACATCATCATCATCGTCATCACCACATCATCATCATCGTCATCACCATCATCATCATCACCACATCATCATCATCGTCATCACCACCATCATCATCATCGTCATCACCACATCATCATCATCATCACCACCATCACCACCACCACCACCACCATCATCATCATCACCATCACCACCACCATCACCACATCATCATCATCACCATCACCACATCATCATCGTCATCACCACATCATCATCATCGTCATCACCACATCATCATCACCACCACCACCACCATCATCATCATCACCACATCATCATCATCGTCATCACCACATCATCATCATCGTCATCACCACATCATCATCATCGTCATCACCACATCATCATCATCGTCATCACCACATCATCATCATCACCACATCATCATCGTCATCACCACATCATCATCATCGTCATCACCACATCATCATCATCACCACATCATCATCATCGTCATCATCACCACATCATCATCATCATCATCACCACATCATCATCATCGTCATCACCACATCATCATCATCGTCATCACCACATCATCATCATCATCATCATCATCATCGTCATCACCACATCATCATCATCGTCATCACCACATCATCATCATCGTCATCACCACATCATCATCATCGTCATCACCACATCATCATCATCGTCATCACCACATCATCATCATCGTCATCACCACATCATCATCATCGTCATCACCACATCATCATCGTCATCACCACATCATCATCATCGTCATCACCACATCATCATCATCGTCATCACCACATCATCATCATCGTCATCACCACATCATCATCATCGTCATCACCACATCATCATCATCGTCATCACCACATCATCATCATCGTCATCACCACATCATCATCATCATCATCACCACATCATCATCATCGTCATCACCACATCATCATCATCGTCATCACCACATCATCATCATCGTCATCACCACATCATCATCATCGTCATCTCATCATCATCATCATCATCACCACATCATCATTAACCTTATATATAAAAATGAGGGAAAAAATTGAGCACATTCTATTTTTTTATGTATTAATTTTTACTGTAAAGTCAAAGTTAATATTATATGCAAAAATTTTAAGCAAGTTTTCGGAAGTGATTTTTTTTTTTTTTCTCCTGAAAATATTGAACTGAGATGAGGTAGTTGTAGTGATAGTAGTAGTAGTAATGGTGGTGATAGTGATGGTGGTGGTAGTAGAAGTGGTGGTGGTGGTAGTGTAGTAGTAGTAGTGGTGGTGGTGGTAGTAGTAGTAACACCATAATAGTAGAAGTGGTGGTAGTAGTAGTAGTTATAGTAGTAGTGGTGGTGGTTGTAGTAGCAGTAAACAGTAATAGTAGTGACAATAATGATGATGATTGATAATAATAATAACAACAACAACAAAGTAAGTCAACGAAATAAGAAAGCATTGTAAGCCCTGAACGTCTTGAGACAGCCTCCTTAACCAGAAGATAATCGCCAAGTAGCTACGCAAATTTGATTAGAGAGTTAACGGTATCGTGGTAGATTAATATTTACCCCTTCAGTACGAGATATGGTGTCCCGTGAGCTGATTTGAGAGAGAGAGAATTACAAAATCAAGTTGAAAGATTTACGGAAAGAGAGAGAGAGGGGGGGGGGAGTTCATGTTAAAGAGCAAAATCCATCATGATCTAAATATACTTGACCCGTAAATAATTAGAGAGAGAGAGGGAGAGGAGGTAGGCGGGACGGAAGGAGGAGAAAGACTGACAAGAGGAGAATAAAGAAGAAGAGAGGAGAGGAGGAAGGAGAGGAGAGGTAAGAAAAACTGATCGGAGAGGAAAAGAGAGGGAGGAGGAAAAGGTTGGAAATCAAGCACTGGAGAAGAGAAAGGGGAAGAGAGGAGGGAGGGAGGAAGAGAAGAGACGAAAGAAAATGTTAATAGGAAGAGAGGGATTGGGGGGGGGACAGAAAGAGCCAGAGGAAGCGAGGGGAAAAAGAGATTGATAGTAAGGGCAAGAATGGAGAAAGTAGTTATAGAAAAGCTTATATTGTTATCCAGAATGAATTTTAGGAGCGAGGCCTTGCAATATCGCCAATGCATCAGTAAAAAAGAATATTAAATCAGTCATATCCAAAAAATAAGTCACTTAGGAGAAGGTGTTAGGGAGCTTCGTCATCGCTGGAAGACCGTATTGCCGAGCGAGGGCGCTGAGAACACTGAACCACCAGGCGTCCTAAAAGAGATAAACTGGTAAATAAATAAAAGAAAATAAATATATAAATGAAAAGAGATAAGTGGATGGATAAATTAATAAATGAAAATAGATATACAAATAGATGAAAATAAATAGATGGATGAATAAATGGAAATAAAGAGATGGATATATAAATAAATGAAAATATATAGATAATTGAATAAATGAAAATAAATAAATAGATGAAAATATGTATTGATAACTAAATGAAAATAGATGTATAATGAAATAAAAATTGATCAATAAATAGATAAATATGAGTGGATGTCCATCTCTCCCGTATCCCTACTTGAAGACAACCCTACCCTGCCTCCCCCTTCACCCCCGAGGCCCCCCACACCCCCTGCCCCCTCCACAGCAAGCCTCAGGTAGGTCAGATAATAGTAGTAGTAGTAATGATAATAGTAATAATAATAATCATCAGAAGAAGAATGGGAGTAATGATGATGATAATAATAATAATTATAATAATAATGTTGGGAAGCATCCTTAACGTATACGTACCCTTTTGTCTGTGTGTCTGTATGTTGGATTATAGCGCAGGTGATGGTGATGATGATGGTGATAGTGGTGGTGATGGTGATGATGATGAAAGGCAACATATCTTCATCTTCCCATCATTATCTTTGCTTCATTATCTTCACAGGACTATACATCGCCTCCCCCCCTCCCTCTCTCCCTCATCACCATCATCATCATCATCACCGCCACCCTCCCTCATTACCATCTGTTTGGTTGGGCGGGTAGAGAGTGAATATTAGAGGAGATGAAGGGGAACACACACACACGCACGCACACACACACACACACACACACACACACACACACACACACACACACACACACACACACTGCCATCACTAACAATACATATACATACAATCGGACATACATTTACTCACACACACACACACACACACACACACACACACACACACACACACACACACACACTGCTGGCTTTCACTCGTGTTATTTATATTTAGATGGATAATGAAGACAAATGGACGAAGGGTGGGGAAAGGAGTGAAGTATTTTGGGAAGGGATGGCTATTGTGGAAAACGTTTGGGGGGGGAGAAGAGGGAGGAGGAGGAGAGAGAGAGAGAGGGAAGAGGAGGAGGGGGAGAATAGGGAGAGAGGGCGGGAGGAGGGAGGAAAGGAGGTAAAGGGAGCAAAAGGCAAGAAGAGAAAGGAAGAGGAGAGGGAAAGGAAGGAATGAGGAAAGGAAAGGAAAACAAGAGGGAAGGAAAAGGAGTAAAGACAAGGGGTAAGGGAGGAAAGGGAGTAAAGAAAGGGGTGAGAGAGGAAAAGATATCCATGTTTTGATTCAATCTGAGCCTAATTGACGTGGCTAGGGGTAAGGGGGGTGATAGGGATGGAGTGGGAAAGGGGAGGAGAGGGTTGAGGAAAGAATGGGTGAGTGGAGGTTGGTGGAGGGAAGGGAGTTAAGGGGAGATAGGGAGGAGGTAGTGATGGGAGAAGGGGATGGAGTGAAGGGGAGATAGGAAGGAGGGGAGAGGGATGAGTGAGAGTTGGGGAGGGGGTGGGGAAAGGTGAGAGGATAGAGATGGGAGAAGGGGAGGGAGTGAAGGGGAGATAGGAAGGAGGGGAGAGGGATGAGGGAGAGTTGGGGTGGGGGGTGAGGAAAGGTGAGTGGATAGAGATGGGAGAAGGGGAGGGAGTGAAGGGGAGATAGGAAGGAGGGGAGAGGGATGAGGGAGAGTTGGGGAGGGGGGTGGGGAAGACTGAGTGGAAGAGGGAGGTGTAGTAAGTAGTGAAGAAAGGTGTAAGCGCTGAGAGAGAGTGTACTGTGCTCATGAAAGGGAAAGACCGTGTGAGTGAGACAGTAGAATAGTAGATTGAACGTGTAAAGAGCACAGGTAGGTATGTACTTAGAGATTATATATGCAAGAGTACGTGAGAATGGGAGGGGGTGTTGGGGGTGATTGTAGTGGGGGAGGGGGAGGCGCTGGGAGTGAACGTTAGGTGGGTACAAAGGAGAGTACAAAGGAAAGCAAGTAATAACAAACTCATTGGTATCTATTTTGTGAGACTTCAGACACACACACACACACACACACACACATTGTATTTATTTATTTTTAGAGATAGAATGATGAAAGTGGATTATTATTTTTTTCCTTTCATTTTTTCCTCTATCTGAGACTAAATTTTTTTCCTCTCTCTTTCCTCCCTTCTCTCCCCCCTCCCTCACTCCCCTCCCTCCTTCGCTCTCTCTCTCTCATCTCTCCTTTCTTTGATGTCGGACGAGAAAACAATCTGAATTTAATTTGAGAGAGAGAGAGAGAGAGAGTGATTTAAAAGAAATAGGGCAGAGGGAATGTCTGACAATAATTCACACACACACACACACACACACACACACACACACACACACACACACACACACACACAGTCTTTGACAACCTGCAAAACATCTTCAGAAACAATACAAGGCTCGCAGTTTCTCTCTCTCTCTCTCTCTCTCTCTCTCTCTCTCTCACACACACACACACACACACACACACACACACATTCACTTTCACTCTCCTTGTTCAGTCTCTTTCCCTCATCCACTATCACTCACTCATTCTCTCTCTCAGTCACTCTTGCATTCCATGACCCTCATTCATACCTACTCACTCTTTCTAATATCTCACTCTCCCTCCCTTACTCATTCACCCATTTCCCCCTTCCTCATTCACCCATTCCTGCCTCCCTCCCTCACTCATTCACCCATTCTTCCCTCCCTCCCTCATTCACCCATTCCTCTCTTCGTCCCTCATTCACCCATTCCTCCCTCACTCCCTCCCCCCTCCCTTCACCTATTCCTCCCCCACTCCCTCCCTCCCACCCTTTGATAGCAGTAAAACAAAGGATCCGCCAAAACGCTCTTATCTCTCACGTTTCTCCCTCTCCATTTTGGCTAGCTTTTCCTCCCTCAGTATTGCGTGTATTTCTTGGGATATTGTGTGTGTGTGTGTGTGGAGAGAGGTGGTGGTGTTTTATCTGTTTGGAGGTTGGTGTGTGTGTGTGTGTGTGTGTGTGTGTGTGTGTGTGTGTGTGTGTGTGTGTGGAGGGGGATCGGTGAGGTGTGTGTTTGAGAGATGTGCCTGTGTGTGGGTGTGGGTGTGTGTGTAGAGAGAGAGAGAGAGGTGGTGGTGTTTTATCTGTTTGGAGGTTGGTGAGGTGTGTGTGTGTGTGGGGGGGGAGGTTGGTGAGGTGTGTGTGGAGGGGGAGGTGAGGTGTGTTTGTGTGGGAGATGTGCTTGTGTGTGTGTGTGTTTCATGTATTAGTTTTTGTATATATTAATTACCTTTCCTTCGTTTCAGGTATGCTTTCTTCAGGTGCGATATTGATGTGGGATAAGGTAAGAAGGAGTTATATGGAAAGGAACGTCTCTCTCTCTCCCCCCCCCCTCCCCTTCTAATATATTTGTCTGGAACTCCATCTCGCGTCCACGGATTCCTGCTGACCCACTGCGGGAGAGAGAGAGAGAGAGACAGACAGACAGACAGACAGAAGATTGGAAAGGAGGGAGGAAAGACGGTGGTGGGGGGGGGGAGGAGGAAGAGGGACATAGAGGAAAAAAAAGGGAGAGAGGGAGAGAAGACAGGAGGGAGGGAGGGAAAGGGGGAAGGAGGGGGAGGAGGAGGGAGGACAAGGAATATTGGAAATGGAAAAATAAAATGTTGTGAAATAGTGGGAAAGACATGACAAGTAGGAGGGAGAAGGGAGATTAGGAGAGAGAGAGGGAGGGAGGAGGTAAGGAGGGGGAAGAAGGAAGTCAAGTAGGAGGGAGGGGGAGAAGGGAGATTAGGAGAGAGGGAGGGAGGAGGTAAGGAGGGGGAAGAAGGAAGAGAGGAGGAAGGTGAAGGAAGGAAGTATGGGAAGGGTTTGAGATGACGCAGGAGGGAAGGAGGAAGGAGAAAAAGGAAAGAAGAAGTCAACGGAGGAGGAAGACGAGGACGAGGTGGTGAGCGAGGTGGAGGAAGGGAGGCGAGGGGAGGTGGAGGAGAGGAAGGGAAAACAAAGATGAAAGGAGCAAAAAAATAAGGAAAAAAAGATGATTGAGGAAGAAAAGGAAAAGTGAAGACGGAGGAAGGAGAGGCAAAAGATGATGGAGGAGAAGAAGAGAATGGGGAGAAAGAGGAGGAGTAAGAGGGAGTTGAAGAATCTATTTCGTGACCAGAAGCTATGTGACCAAATTGCCGGGGCGGAGAGAGAGAGAGAGAGAGAGATAAACCCCTAGGCTATATGCTTATCTGACATGCATACACACACACACACACACACACACACACACTGACCGACAGACATAAGACAATAGCGTTTCTGGTTATTGTCAAGCATAAAATCTCTCTCTCTCTCTCTCTCTCTCTCTCTCTCTCTCTCTCTCTCATTGCTTTCCCACTTCATATTCATATCCCTCACTTCCTTTTTTTTCTCCCTCTCGCTCTCTCCATCTCCCTCTATTTCTTCCTCTTCCTCTTCTCCCTCACACCTGTCCCCCTTCTCTCCCTACCCATCTGCCTCCCTTTCTCTTTTCCTTTCCCTCTCCCTTTCCTCCCACTGTCCCTTTTCGTCCCACTCTCACCCTCTCCCTATTCCACGTTCTTTCCCTCTCTTCCCTTCCTTCCTCCCTCCCTCCCTCCCTCCCCACAAACTCCCTCAGGCAGGAATTGTCTAAAGCGTCCATTTGAATGTGAATGGAAAATAAAATTGTATCAATAGAGAAAATGAAGCGAAAAAAAGAGAGGGAGAGGGGGAGGGAGGAAGAGAAAGGGAGTGTGGAAAGAAAAATGTTAGAGAGAGAGCAGGGGGGGAGTGTGTGTGAGAGAGAGAGAGAGAAAGGGATGCAGATAGTGAGGAAAAGGGGAAGATGGGAAGGAGGGAATGTCTGGAGGGAGGAATACATGAATAACAAGACAGAGAGAGAAAGGGAGGGAGGGAGAAAGATTTGGAGGAGGTGGATAAAGGAGCAAATGAGAGGGGAGGAAGATTATGAGAGAGAGAGAATGGAGGGACGAGGAGGAGAGAGAGAGAGGGAGGGAAAAAAAGAGAAATGAGAGGAAAAGAAGGAAGGAAAAAAGTGAGAAAGAGGAAAATAGCGCAAGGGGGAAGTTGAGCATACATGAGAGAGAGAGAATGGCGGGAGAGGAGGAGATAGGAGACAGGGAGGGAGTAAAGCCTGAAACGTAGAGAGGTTGGAGAGAGAAAGGAGGAGATGGAGGGAATATTTTTGGTGGGTAAATGATCAGAATGGAGAGAGAGAGAGAAGAAGATGATAGAGGGAAGAGAAGATGCGAGGATGGAAGGAAGGGGACAGGAAAAATGGATGAGAGAAAGAGAGAATTAGTGGAGGGTATATGAAGTAACAGATGAGGGAAGGGAGGGGTAGGGAGGAAGGAAGGAGGGGTGAAGGAAAGAAGTGTATAATAATGAAGGAAAAAATGTAGGAAAAAAAAAATCCATGTCCTTTATTCCATTCTTGCTACCGTGGGACGACTTTTCACGGATTTGAGAGACTGAGTAGGAGAGGTAAATTGAGAATAATAATATATAGTACTCTCCACTATACAGCCCCTGCCCCCTCCAAAAGAATAATAATAATATAATGATAATGATAATAATAATAATAACAACCTCTCGACTTCGGTTAATATTTTACGTTTTATTTCTTAGTAAGTCAAGTGTGTAAAGGCGAATGATTTTATTGGCACTGGTCTAAACTCGTAAAGCGTTCCTTAGTGTGGTATCAGATGGTGCGGTATAGTCTATATATATATATATATATATATATATATATATAAAGAATCTCCTTGGTTACTACTCAAATCGACCCTCTAATCCGTTACTACTCAAATCGACCCTCTAATCCGACCACACCTGGCGATCAATTTACCTTCATGGTCTTAGGGATTTTCATGAGATTAAAACGATAAGTCACTATAATATGTCTCTCTCTCTCTCTCTCTCTCTCTCTCTCTCTCTCTCTCTCTCTCTCTCTCTCTCTCTCTCTCATGATGATAACAGTGGTAAGTTAGTGTGAAGAGAGATAGAGAGGAAGGGAGAAGTGACAAGAGAGATAGAGAAGAGGAAGGAAGAGGAGAGGAAGGGAGAGATAGAGTAGATAGGGAAGAGGTGGAGAGGCAGTAGTAGTAGGAGAGGGGAGGGAAATGAATGGAGGTGAAGCAGAAAGGGAAGGACTGATGAAGGAGCGAAGGATATTGGCCTCAGAGTCAACACGGCAAAGGAAGGAGGGAGGGGAGACAAGGAGGGAGGGAAGAAGGAGGAGAGATAGAGTGTGAGACGAGAGGGAAGGAGGGAGGGATATAGAGAGAAGATAGAGGGAGAAAAGGAGGGATAGACTGAGGGAAGGTGAGGGGAAGGAGGACTATATTGGGAGAAAGATGATGAGAAATACATGTATTGAGGAATAGGAGAGAGAGAGAATATGGTAGTGAGGGAGGGAATAATAGGGATAGGAGGTAGAGAGAGGAAAGAAGAGGAGAGGGGCGGGGAGGAAAGGAGAGAGAATAGGAAGACTAAGAGGAGAGTAGGAAAGAGACAGGAGCTCAAGGAAGGAAGGAGGGAGGGGTGGAAAGGAAAGGTTGGAAGGAAGGAAGGATAATGAACGGGAGAAGGAAGGAGGGAGTAGAAGGAGAGAAGATATTGGCCAATGAGTCAACAAGGGATGGACTCCATCGTAGAACATAGTAGGTCAGCATGGAGGGAAAAAAAGAGGGAGGGAAGGTAGATGGAAGGACGGAGAGGCAGGCAGGGAGGGAGGAGGGACAGTGGGAGAGAAAGAAGGAGGGGAGAAGAGAGGAAAGGAGGGAAGGAAAGAGCAGGAAGGAGAGAAGGAAGGGAAAAAAAAGAGGAAAGGAGGTAAAGGGGAAGGCAAGAGCAAGAGGGAAGAGGAAGGAGAGAGAGAGAGGCCACTAGACCGGGTACCGACTTCATTTCGGGACTTGATTATTGGTTGACAGAGGGACAGTTTGCTCTCTCTCTCTCTCTCTCTCTCTCTCTCTCTCTCTCTCTCTCGTTGTCTTTATATTCTTCTGTATCTCCATTTCTCCTGTCTTGCTTACTTTCCTTCATCTTTCCACCCTTGCACCTTTCCTCCCATGCTCCCTTCCTTCCTTCACCCAGTTCCCTCCCACCCTCCTTCACCTTCTTTTCTTATTAATATCACTTTGAGGAGGAAGGAGAGGAACAAGGAGGTGATGAGGGGAAAGGAAGGGGGAGGGAGGGGTGGAGGAAAGAGGGAAGGAAGAGGAGGTGAGGGATGGAGGAAAGAAAAGAAGCGAGGGGAGAGAGAAGGTTATAGGAAATACAGAAGGGGGAGAGAGAAAGAGAGAGAGAGTAAAATTGGGTGGGAAAGGGTAAAAGGGCACCCACCAATCCCATTTCACCCTATTTGTGGCGTAGGGGACTGGGGCTGGGCTAGAGTGACCCCGATCATTGAAGAGTAGGAGGCCCATCTACGTCTTTGTACCTTTTTTACGTGAAAGAAAATCCCTCAGTCTCCCCTTGTGGCTTCGAATCGGTGCGCGTGAGAGAGAGAGAGAGTCTGTGGTCAGGTCATTTCGGTAAGGAAATGACCCACTTTGCTGCCCTTGCCTCCAGTCAGCTGAGTCGCCTCCTCTCTCTTATCTCCCCCCCCCTTCTCTCTCTCTCTCTCTCTCTCTCTCTCTCTCTCTCTCTCTCTCTCGTTACACAACCTTTTTTCCTTGACGCAAGAAATAAAATCTGGAGTAGTACTTTCTTGAGAGAGACAGACAGACAGACGTAATAAAAGTTCACATGTAACTGAAAATAAAGTGACATTATTTCTCTTTATTATTGCTACTTCCATATGATATTATCCAGCTTTGTACTAATAATGAATCCAATAAATTGCTAAATGGCTTGGACAAGTGGTTAGGGAAGTGGCCTGCTGTTTGAAAGGACCCGAGTTCGATTCTGGGCCAGGGAAAGGAACGGTTGATTAGATTTTCTTGATACCCATAAGACCACGAACTCCCCCCCCCACACACACACACAGTCCTGAATGAGCAAGGCCTGGCATGTATTCAGTATGGACGGTGGGTATTAGTGGAGAAGTGGTGACATGTGAAGGTATCTGACATGGAGGATTCTTGGACGCATTAGAAAGAAATATACTGTAATTGCGCGCGCACGCACGCACGCACACACACACACACACACACACACACACACACACACACACACACACACAGCAGGAACATCCACGTATACCAATAAACGCTAAAATTAGAACCCGCTCAGAAGGTAACATCCACGGAGGACGAATTTGGCGGGTCCGGATATTGACGTTTGTCCCAACTTGAGACGGCCGGATATGAGCGAAGTTATCCGGGACGAAGTTAACCCCACGCTAAATACCTCGTTATACACTTCAAACGAGCGCTGGGGGATGAAAAACGCGAAGTTAATTGGAAAGAAAGGGAAAAAACGCGAAATGTATCAACCCGCGAAAAAGTTGCCACCCCGCTCGGCCCCGCCCCCACCCCCTCCTCATCGCTCAAAGAAAATAATAATTAAAAGAAATGATAATATATGAAACTGGATGACTGAAATGAGGAAGAAGAGTTGGTATAAACTTTTGAGAAGCTTTTTCGTAAGTGCTGTAAAGTTGCCTTCGTCTTGGTAGAGGTATTTTGGGGAGAAAGGAGGATTGTTGAGGGAAAATGTGTGAAATAGTTGTCTCCCATCTTTCACATCCCGTTTTCTTTATTATTTTCTTAGCAACACTTTGGCTTATTTTCATTTTGTTTTATTTTATTTTATTTTATTTAACCGTTACTTTTTCTCAGTTTAAGATGTTTGAAAATATATGTGTATGTATGTATGTGTGTGTGTGTGTGTGCGTGTATTATATTCTCTGGCCATTATATATATCGTCATCTATCGGTCTATCTATGTGTACGTCAGTCTGTCTATTTGTCCAGGTATCACGATCTGTCTATCTGCCATCAGTCAATTTATCTATCAGTCCACATTTATCTCTGCCAGTATATCATTCTATCTATCCATATGTGTTTATCTGTCAGTATATAATTCTATCATATTTCTATCATTCTATCTATCCATCCATGTATCTGTTAGCCAGTGTATCTATCTATCTCCTCTTTCCTCTGAGCATCTTTCAGGTATAATGTATTCCTTTGATATTGTTCTTCCTTCCATCCTTCTGCCTTCTTCCTTTCCCTGCCCCCCTCCTCCCTCACCCCTACCCCTTCCTTCCTCCTTCCACTTTCCTCCTCTTTCCTTCACGCATCCGACTTTCTTCCTCTCCTCCCTCACCTTCTCCTCCCATTCCCAGATCCTTCCTCCCCCACTCCTCCTCCTCCTCCTCCTCTTCCTTTCACCCCACCTTCCCCCCTCCTCTTCCTTCATCCCTCTCTCTCTCTCCCCTCGTCTTCTATGTCCTTACCTCTTTCCTATCTCCAGTCCCTCCCTTCTCCTCTCCCCTCTTCCTCTCTTTTCCTTCTCCTCTCCCCTCTCCCTCCAATTCCTTCCCTCTCTTCCTGCTTCCTTCCAGCCTCCCTTCTCATCCCTCTCAACCTCTCCCGCTCCTTCACCCTCTCACCTCCCTCTCCTCCCCTCCCCGTCCCTCCCTCGCCATTCCTCCATCTGCCTGTGTTAATACCATATTCATAGCCTAGTAACAAGCAGGGCAGATCATAGGAAACAGGCAGAAGGAGGGAGGGAGAGAGGGAGGAAGGGGGAGTGGAGGGGAGGGAGGAAGATATGAGATGAATATTTTGCTGTGGAAAGAAGAGGAAGAATAATTTATAACGAGGTAGGAGAGAGAGAGAGTAATAAATGTCGTGGAAGAAGAAATGATTGATAAGGGAGGGAGATGAAGATAAGGGAGAGGAAAAAGAGGAGGAGGGAGTGGGAGAAATATGGGAGGAATATTTTATTGTGGAAGAAAGAGGAATTATTGATGAGAGAGAGAGAGAGGTAATAGAGATAAAGAGGGAGGGAGGAGGAGAGGAAAACCAAAGGTGCTGCATCTCATTGCTGGTGAGATGAGGAAAGTCAGTCAGTCTCTCTCTCTCTCTCTCTCTCTCTCTCTCTCTCTCTCTCTCTCTCTCATTGTCTTCATTTTCTTTGTCGCTTCAGTAATTCCTTTCTTTACCTTTCCTCTTTTTCTATCATTTTTTTCTCTTTTTTCCCTTCCTTTCTCACTTCCTTCTTTTTTCCTTCCTCCCTTCCTTCTTTCTTTTTCCTTTCCTTCCTTCCATCCTTCCTTCCTTCCTTCCTTCCTATTACTTCCGTCCGTGCTTCGTTCGTATGTTCTTTGTCATTCTTCCTTCCCTTCACTCACTCACTCACCCCCCCTCAACATGCATCACTTCCCTCCCCCTTTTTTTCCTCCCTTCCCTCCCCTCCCATAATTGCTTCCCTCCCTCCCTCCCTCCCTCGTGAATTATTTCCATAGCAGGTCAAGCGAGGTCACACCCGGTCACCTCCCTCCCTCCCTCCTTTCCTCCCTCCCTCCCTCCCTTCAATCCTTGTGCTTGCCTATTCTTCCTCCCTATTTTCTTCCCCTCTCCCTCTCCTCTCCTCCCTCCACGGTTCTGTTTCCTCCCTTCTTACCTCCATTTAGCGTTCCCTACCACTCTCCCCTCCTTCCTCCCTCCCTCTAACTGTATGTGCTTCCGTCTCCCCTCTCCCTCCCTCCCTCCTCCCTTCTGTGTGCTTGTCTCTTCCCTCCCTTTCTCTCTCTCTCTCTCTCTCTCTCTCTCTCTCTCTCTCTCTCTCTCTCTCCGTTATTTTTCTTCCTCCCTTCGTTTCTTTCTCCTTTCCATCTCTCTGCCTCCCTTCCCTCCCTCATATTTGTTTCCTCCCTCCCTTTCTCTCACTGGTCTCCCTCCCCCTCCTCCCTCCCTCCCCATGTTCTCCCTTCACAATACATCTTTAACAGACAGACAGACAGGGATGGGGGGGGAGGTAGGTAGGGGGATGGATTGATAGATGGAAGGAAGGAAAGATAAGGAGTTAGGTAGATAGGTATGTAGTAGATTAATAGGTAAATAAATTGATAAATAGACGAACAGATGGATGGATAGATAGATAGATATGGGTGGATAAATAATGAGTTAGGGATAGATAGCTGGAAACATTGATGGATATATAGGTTTAGATACATTAAAATAAATAGATTAGATAGATATACCTATAGATCGAAGGACACCGGAACAGATACTGCGATAGATAGATAGATAAAAAGGTAGGCGGTGATAGATCGAGTTAGAAATAGATAGATAGGAAGACAGACATAGAATGATAGATAGATCGACACCGAAATAGACAAGTACCGTAACACACCGATAGACAGACCTCGCGATAGATGCACAGATAGAGGTGGGTGGCGATAGATGCACAGATAGATAGAGGCGATAGATTCATAGTGACATGTTGATTGGAGGAAACTGATGGAATGTTGGAGGGAAAATGAGGAGGAAATTTTCTCAGATGTGGAGAGATTGGATGCCAGGAGAGAGAGAGAGAGAGAGCGGAATGGGAGAATGAGAGTTTGTGGAAGAGATGAGAGAACTTAGAAAGAGATAGAGAGAGAGAGAGAGTAAAAGTGAAAGAAAAGATAAATGATAAATAATGGAACGAGATATTAAGGAACTAAAATGATCAGGTAGATAGATAGATAGATAGATAGGTTGGTAATAGATGGAAAGAGAGGCGTCAACAGAAGAGGAAGAGAAGCATGACAAGATATGGAAGGAGAAATGAGAGAGAGAGAGAGGACAAGGAAAGAAAGGTGGAGACGAGAAGCTCAATCCATCTTCTTCCTACATTTTCAGGCTGTCAGTGAGAGAGAGAGAGGGAGGGAGGGAGAGAGAGAGAGAGAGAAAAGGAGGGGAGTGCAAATTGAGGAAGGGAGGAGGTTGCGTGTCAGGTATTGTGAGGGAGGGAGGGATAATATGAGGGAGGGAGGAAGAAGGGGTGTAAGGGAGAGAAAGAGGGAGGGACGGAGGAGAGGGAGAGAGAAGGGAGGGGTGAGGGAGGGAGGATGACGTAACAGGTGTAGGTGCATTGTAAATAAAACAATAAACACAAGTAAGGAAGGTGTGTAGGAGTATTTGCCCATGGAACAAATTATGCAAACATTGGAGCGAATTGGTAGAAGAAAAAAAAGATAGAAAAAAGAAAGTAAGAAAGCTGAAGAAAGTAAGGAAAGGGAAGGAAGAAAGACAAAAAGAAAGTAAGAGAAAAAGAAAGAAGAAAGACAGAAAAAGAAAGGAAGGAAGAAAATAAGAGACAGAAGGAAAAAGAAAGGAAGGAAAACGGAAGGAAAAAGAAAGTGAGAAAGAAAAAGTAAGAGTGACATGAAGAAAGGAAGAGAAAGTAAAGAAAATTTGAGCGAATGCAAAATGGTCTCCACGCATCACATAGACCAAAACAAGACAATTTAATAACATCAAGACAAAGGGAAGAAAAACCTGGAGAGACCTAAAAACATGAGTGATTTGTCTGTGTTGTAAGGAGGGGTATGATTGGGGGGATTGGTGTACTAGAACTAGAGAGAGAGAGGTGAATTTGAGTTAGATACATAAATAGGTGGGAAGATACAGATAAAGATACAAAACTGAGGTGGATGGATAGATAGATAAAGAGATAGATAGGTAGGTAGGTAGAGAGAGAGAGAGAGAGAGGTTTGATAAATGGCAGGGTCGAGTACAATTGGGTATATTTGTGGCCAGGGTTCAATTTAAGGAGGGGGTGACAAAGTGCGTGTGTGTGTATGTACGTGTGTGTGTGTGTGAGAGAGAGAGAGAGAGATTACGAAGAAAATGACTGACTGAAAGATGGAATGAAATGGAAGGTCGGAAGATGATGATGAGGAGGAGGAATGATGATGATGATGATGATAAGCAAGAGGAGGAAAAGGTGGGAAGAAAGGAAGAAAAAAGAGAGGAAAGAAAGGAGGAAGTGTCGGAGGAGATTAGGAAAGTAGATAAGGAAGCCAAGCAAGGAAGGAAAATGGTTGTTGTGGTCTTGAATGGTAATTGTGGTAGTTGTGGTGGATGGGGGCAGAAGGTGGTGAGTAGAGGAGGAGGAGGAAAGAAAAGTGAGAGAAGAAAGGAGAAGAAGAATTAATTGAAAATGTAATTGATTTCAAGCGAGAAGTGCAAGAGGTCAAGTTGAAATCAAGGAAAGAAAAGGAAGAAAAGAATGGAGGAAGAAAATGGATAAAATGAGGGAAGGAAGATAAGGAGATAATAGGAAGAGAAGGATGAGAGAACTTGGTGAGACTGAAGGAAAACAATGAAGAGGGCATGGAAGGACGGAAGAAAAGGGGTTGATTAGGATCAGGACGAAGAAGTTGAAGAAGAAAAGGTTGAAGAATTGAGCGGGCTAAGGAAAAATAAAAATGAAAGGTGAAGAAGTACTGATGAGGAAAGATGTATGGGGAAAAATGAATGAATGGAGGCTAAGGAAGTAATGAATAAAGGAGAGAGATGAAATGAAGTAAGTAAAAGAGATGGAAATAAAGAATTCGAACTGAGAGGGTGACGAAGAAAGCAACGGGAAGACAAGTAAAGAACAATAAAGACAAACATAAGGTAGAGAAGTAAGGAAGGAAGAAAGCACCAGCAATGAAGACAAATGGAAGTTAGGAGGAAGTAATGAAGGAAGGAAGGAGGGGAAATGAAGAAAGATGAAGGCTGAAGGAGCAGTGTTGAAGGAAGTTGAGGGTTAAATTGAGGGTTGTCGGTGAAGAGGGAGGGGATACTTAGATTTAAGAGGGGAACGTGACACCCCTTCTTCCCTCCCCTCTTCGTCCTCCCCCTATTCCTCCCCCCCCTTCTTCCCCTCCATCTCCCCCCTCCTCCCTTCCTTCTCGTCCACTTCACCCTACCTCCCTCTTCCCTTTCCCTTTCTTCCCCTCCCCATTCTTTTTTCCTTCACCAGCCCCTTCCCTCCCCTGTCTTTCCCCTTTCCCTCTCAGCATTCTTCTTTCTCTTTCCTTTTTCCTTCTCCCCTCCCCCTCCTTTTTCCTTCCTTCCTTATTTTCCTCTCACTCATTTAGTTCCTCCTTCCCTTGTCTTCTTCTTTCTTTCCTTCATCCTTTCTTCCTTCTTCCTAATTGCCTCACTGTTCACTTATATCCCTCAATCATCTCCCCTTCTTCCGTTTTTCATCGTTTCTACGCGTTTCCATCATTCCTTCCTCTCCCCCTATCCCTCTTCTCTCTTTCCTCTCCCCCTATCCCTCTTCTCTCTTTCCTCTCCTCCACACTCCTTTCTCTCTTCGTCTCTGCTTCGTACCTTATTCCCTCCTTCTCCTTTTTTTTTTCCTCTCTCACTCCTCCCTTATCTCTCCCCTCTATCCCCGCCTTCCTCCCCCTCTCTTTCTCCTCTCCTTCCTCCCCCCTCCCTCGCTCCTCCTTTTTCTCCTCCTTTCCCTCTCCCGCTCTCCCTTCCTCAAATTTTCATGTTAGCTGGCAATTACAAGTTGTGGTAGTTTTAGTAATAGTCGTAGTTGTGGTAATAGTCGTAGTTGTAGTGGTGGTAATAGTCGTAGTTGAAGTGGTGGTAGTGGTGATAGTAGCCATAGCTGTTAGGGTGTTGTTGTAATGATTGTAGTTGTTCTAGTTCTGATAGTCGGACATGTGTTGGTTGTTGTTTTGGCGATAGTAGAGTTGTAACAGTGGTAGTTGTAGCGATGGGAGTGGCGATATTGCTGGTAGTTGCGGTAATGATGGTGATTAGGGGACTATACATTATTACCATTAATCACGACCTCACGAGTAACAGCTTCATTCAGGCTGTTGCTTTCTATAAGTCCTTCAAAAAATTCACTAGTATTGCACACACACACACACACACACACACACACACACACACACACGTCACACACACACACACATATATATATATATATATATATATATATATATATAACCGATTTACATATAACTGTCCAGGTGACGTGTCCTTCTGGCCTTGGATGAGAATCAGATTTTACCTGATGTAGTAGCCCAACCAATCGTGTGGGGGGGGGGGTTAGCTTGCCTCACCACCACCAGGCCCTTCCTCACTTCCTCACCACTACCCATTGCAGTTCCTCCACCATTTCTCATAATAACACCTCCTTTTGGCCGAAAAATACTTTGACGGTAACAGCTTTTCACACCACGCTAATTCTACCCCAACTCCTCGCCCTGGACACACACC
>NC_137049.1:16427524-16442524 GCF_032717465.1 Coenobita brevimanus | reverse complement strand
TTCACGTTGACGAATGGTTCGTAGGTGACCCCTGATCTGGTTCTTATGACCTTTTATGGCCTCATCCCTCCGGCTGATGCCGTGCTGGTGCTGCCGGAGGGCCTGGGCGTGGCCTTGTCTTATTTCGTCCAGTTGGTTTTGGACCGCCTCATGTTTTTTCATTAAGTCAGCCATACCTGCCTGGAGGCTGGCGTGGGCGGCTTCCCTTGATTGGGCGTCTGCCTGGGCCTCCTCCAGCGCCTGGCTCTGATCCACCACCTTTTGGCGTAAGGAACCAAGTTCGTGGTCTTGTGAAGATAAGACCATTTCGGCCTCCTTCAGCACGGACTCCATCTGGGCTCCCCGCTCCTGGTGGTGGGTAAGGTCCCTGTGAGTCTGGGCGTGCTGCCGCTCCCAGGCCTGCAGCGCCCGCTGCGCCTCCTCAAGGTGACTTTCGAGGTCCAGTCGCCTGCGTTTTTCTTCATCATGGCGACGTTCTGTGTCCTGCAGGCGCTGCAGGCGGTCCTGGTGTATGGTTTGGAGAGCCTGCAGCTCCTCCTCCAGCTCTCTGGCATGCTATGCGCGTGATTCGAGCTGACCCGAGACTTCCTGGTGTCGCCTTTTCCAGGTATCACGGGAGCTCTGGGCGTCGTGAAGGAGCCCCTCCACCTCCTCCCGCTTCTGCGTCTCGGCGTGGTGAAGCAGGAGGTGGTCTGCATGGGCGTCCGTCAATTTCTGCATTTCGCCCGTCACGTGATCCAACTCATGGCTCTTGGCCTTCAGGTCCTCATGGGCGGCGTCCAGGCGTGTGGCGAGGGCGTTGGCCTTTTCGTCTTTGTCGGCCAGGATGCCCCACGCGTCCTCGTCTTTCTACTCCTGCAGCACCCGAGCAAACTCCTCCTAATCTTGGAGCGAAGTCCGGGCCGCCTGAACCTCCTGCTGCAGGGCGAGGTTCTGGGACTCCAGCTGAGCCTTCTGTTGCCGAAGGCTCTCAATCGCCTGCCCGTAGGTGTGCAGGTGCGCCTCCAGCTGGCGCACGCGGGCCTCCAGGCCGCGTGCGGCAGCCGCGTCGCCGCCGCGACCCGCACCCCGGGCCCGAGCCCCCTCTACCCCCCCCACTGCCCCACACAGCCCCCCCACCACCACCAGCAGGAGGAGGAAGTTCATTTTGATTTTGATGAATAAATGTAAAATTATTTAGGACTAAGAAGATGAATAAGAAATGGTTAATTATGAGGGGGGTGAGGGGGAATTAGAAGGAGAGTGAGTTGATGGGGAAGGAGAAGGGAAAGGAAGAGGGAGGAGGCGGAGACGAAGGGGCGCCACGGATCAAAGATACGGCCTCTGCAGACAGCTAGTCCAATTATACACACCGTATTTTATACATTATCATCATCATTCGGGCCTCCTTTCCCACCCTCGGGCCGAGTGAGGAGTAGAAACGTCTAGACCAGTGGTTCTTAACCTTTTTCTGAGTCACGAACACCTTCGCGATTCTAGTGAAAGCTATGAACCTAGAAAAATGCACATAAGCACAAACACAGCATTTTGCATGCAATGAATGTACCTGTACTTTATTTTACTGAAAACTGCCTCACGCAGTGTATGACATACACGAAGTATAAAACTGTCTTTACAAAAAACTGTTTTCCATTCTTTCATCGAAAAGCTAATGGCCACTCGATGAAAAAATGAAATACATCCAACTGGTGCAAATTAAACAAAACAAAACATTAATTCTGCCCAAAAGTTTATTTCAGTGACAGGGTTGTTGTTTGGCTTGAATATGAGTTTGTGGAGTGGTCTTTGGCAAGCAAACGCGCATGTCATCGCTAACATCCAGTTGATTTCGACTTTTCGTTTTGATAGAAACAAACGATCAGTTGGTTAAAGCGCTCCACTCTGACCGAAGGGTCGGAGGATCGAATCCACCCAAGAGTCATTGGTAGACATCAGGAAGGGCATCCGGTCATAAAATGTTACACGCTCCAAACCAAAGTCCTCTACCCAGGGGCAACGCCTTAGCCCTTATCCAAAAAAGGGGGACTTGGCGTAAAACTCAAAAAGAAAAAGAAAAAAGAAACGCTGAAAACCCTGACTCACAAAGGTACGTAGCGGCAAAGGGAATCACAGCACCATAGCTCGCCCTGCCACACACACGGACGCTTGTGGCAGTGAACACCAGAATTCTTCAAGACTCCTCGATTTTTTTTTTTTTTTTTCTCTTTTTTTTTTTTTTAATGATGCCAAACGGCATCACAAAATTGTTCTCAACTATTCTGACCTTCACGGACACCCTGAAGCTCATCCATGGACCCCAGGTTAAGAACCCCTGATTTAGACAGTCCACGTTTGTCCTGTCCAGTGGGCCACGCCTCCAGTCACTCATCTTTCAGGCCCTCGGAATCCTGGCTCTGTCAGCACATTATACCTACTACAGCGCGTTTGTTCTAAGCTGACCACCTCTTTCAGCCCAGTCACTCATCATTCAAGCCCCCGGAATCCTGGCTCTATCAACACATTATACCTACTACAGCACACTCATCATTCAAGCCCCCGGAATCCTGGCTCTGTCTACACATTATACCTACTACAGCACACTCATCATTCAAGACCCTGAAATCCTGGCTCTGTCTACACACACTCATCATTCAAGCCCCTGGAATCCTGGCTCTGTCTACACACACTCATCATTCAAGCCCCTGGAATCCTGGCTCTATCTACACATTATACCTACTACAGTACAGCACACTCATCATTCAAGCCCCTGGAATCCTGGCTCTATCTACACATTATACCTACTACAGTACAGCACACTCATCATTCAAGCCCCGGAATCCTGGCTCTGTCTACACATTATACCTACTACAGCGCATTTGTTCTAAGCTGCCCACCCCTTTCAGCCCAGTCAGTGGCAAGGGAAGGTAGGTCTGAGGCTGACCTGACTGTAGTCCGTTTACTTCAGCTGACAAAGATCCGTCACTTCTGTCAGCCAAGTTGATGCCCAGTGTGTGGGTGGGGTGGAGAGGGTAGTGGGTGGGGTGGACAGGGTAATGGGTGGGGTGGACAGGGTAATGGGTGGGGTGAACAGGGTAATGGGTAGGGTGGACAGAGTAATGGGTGGGGTGGACAGGGTAATGGGTAGGGTGGACAGGGTAATGGGTGGGGTGGACAGGGTAATGGGTGGGGTGGACAGGGTAATGGGTAGGGTGGACAGGGTAATGGGTAGGGTGGACAGGGTAATGGGTAGGGTGGACAGGGTAATGGGTAGGGTGGACAGGGTAATGGGTAGGGTGGACAGGGTAATGGGTAGGGTGGACAGGGTAATGGGTAGGGTGGACAGGGTAATGGGTGGGGTGGACAGGGTAATGGGTAGGGTGGACAGGGTAATGGGTGGGGTGGACAGGGTAATGGGTGGGGTGGACAGGGTAATGGGTAGGGTGGACAGGGTAATGGGTAGGGTGGACAGGGTAATGGGTGGGGTGGACAGGGTAATGGGTAGGGTGGACAGGGTAATGGGTAGGGTGGACAGGGTAATGGGTAGGGTGGACAGGGTAATGGGTAGGGTGGACAGGGTAATGGGTAGGGTGGACAGGGTAATGGGTAGGGTGGACAGGGTAATGGGTGGGGTGGACAGGGTAATGGGTAGGGTGGACAGGGTAATGGGTAGGGTGGACAGGGTAATGGGTAGGGTGGACAGGGTAAGAAATAATGCGTATAAGAGACAACAAGGAAGTACACTGGGAAATGTAGGGGAGATGAATAAATGTGAGATGAAGGGAAGAAAGGGAATAATAATAATGCTTGAGAAAGGGAGAGTGACTTAAGGGAGTTGGAAGAAGAAAGGGAGGAGGGTGGAAATGAGAGAGAGGGAGGGAGAGGAATCTGAGAAAGAGTGAAGTGTTTATGGCATGTGGGGAGAGAGAGAGGGAGAAAGAGAGAGAGAAATCTGAGAAAGGCTGAAGTGTTTATGGCATATGGTTTTGTGTTTGTGTGTGTGTGTGATCGCCCCATTTTCTTAACAAAACTCTCCTCTCTTTATCTCTCTTTCCTCTATTTAATCTCTCTCTCTCGTTTCTCTCCATTTTTATTTGTTCCAATTATTCTCAAAATAAATTCTTTTACCTTCGTCTCATATTTCCCTTTCTTTTCCCTCTTTTCTTATTTTATCACCCTTCTGTTTCCTTCCTTCCATCGCCGGTCATTCCTTCTTTCCTCTTTCCTTCTTCCGTCTTTCCTTCCTCCTTCCTTCCTTCGTCCGTCTTTCTTACTTTCCTTCGTCCGTTTATCCCTTTTTTCTCACTTCCGTCTTTTCTTTCCTTCCTTCCTTTTTTCCATCGTCTTCTTCCTTCAGTCTTTCCCTCTTTTTCTTTCTTCCTTCTTTCCTTCCTTCCGTCTTTCCATTTTCCACGCCATTTCGTTTTCTTCGTCGCCCCATTTCCCTTCTTTTTTCCCTCCTCTTTACTCATCTCTCTCACGCTCTGATTGCTTCACTCTCTCTCTCTCTCTCTCTCTCTCTCTCTCTCTCTCTCTCTCTCTCTCTCTCTCATTTTCATCATCATTTATCTTTTCTTCTTTATTTCACAAAAAAAAGAATGAAGTAGAGAGGGTAAAGAGTAAATATGAGAAGTACACAGATAATAAAGAAGAGGAGGAAGAAAGAGGAGAGAAATGTAGAAAGATTTATAGGAAGAAGACAAAATAAAGGAAGTGGAAGAAAGAGAGGGAGTTTTGTTGGTAAAAAGAAGAGATAAAAAGAGAGGGAAGTGAAGGAGAGAGTGTGGAAGAAATGGAAGGGAAGGAGGAAAGGAGAAGAGAAGTAAGGAGGGAGTGAAGAGTTAGGGATAAAGAAGGAAAGGAGAGACGAGTTAGAAGAGGAGATGAAAGGTAGGAGAAAGAGGAGGAAGAAAAGAGAGGAAAGAAGAAGAAGAGAAAAGGGAGAAAAGAGGAAGAAGGGGAGGAGAGAGGTAGTTATAAAGCCTCTTGAACTTTGGCTCGTTATGTGTCTTGCCTAGGAGGAAGGGAGGAGGAGGAGGGAGGGAGGGAGAGAGAGAGGGAGAGGAAGGAAAGAGGGAGGGAGAGACAAGATAGGGATGAGGGAGAGAGTGTGTGAGAGAATGAATGAATAAAGGAATGAAGAGGAATGTATAGATAACGAGAGAGAGAGAGAGAAAGATAAAAAATAGATATCACAGGACCAAACTTTTCTCTAATTTTTTCTGTATTCCTCGTGCCATCCCTTCTGCTGCCCTTCATCTGCTTCACCTCTTCTTTACGAGTGTCTTTATTGTCTTCCTTTACTGCTTCCTTCGTCTTATTTCTCTCCTTGTTTTCTTCTTTAATTTGGTTGAGCTGTTTTTATTGTTGGTTGTAACTCTCTCTCTCTCTCTCTCTCTCTCTCTCTCTCTCTCTCTCTCTCTCTCTCTCTCTCTCTCTCTCTCTCTCTCTCTCTCTCACTTTTTCCGTCGCTTCCAGCCCAGTGCCTTTCACACCTCCATTTTCCATAACTCTTCCTTACCTCCTCCTCCTCTTCCTTTCTTCCCCCCTCCTTCCTCTTCTTCCTGTCATCCTTCAGCCTTTATCTTATTCTTTCTCACCTTTTTCTTTTTTCTGCTTTTACTTCCTCCATATATCATTGTACCTCTCTCTCTCTCTCTCTCTCTCTCTCTCTCTCTCTCTCTCTCTCTCTCTCTCGTTATCCATCTATATCTACATCTCTCTTTTTTCCTCACCTCTTCCCTCCCTCTTTTCTCTTTTTGTCCCTACTGCTCTTTCCTCCCTCCCTCCCTTCCTCCCTGGAGAGAAAGCACCTACCAATGCCTCCTCCTCTCCCTGTGTTCACCCTTTGACAATCTCCCTCCCTTGTCACCTTGTCATTCACAGGTGGAGGGAGGGAAGGGAAGGGAAAGGAAGAGGGAGGGAGGAAGGGTGGGTGGAAAGATAGAAGGGAATGTGGGTGGGAGAGAGGAAGAAAGAAAGGAAGGAAGGAAGGAAGGAGAGAAGGGAGGGAAAAAGGGTGGATAGGTGAAGGGATGAGGGAGGAAAATAGGATCTGATAGTTGAGGAGGTAAGGGAGGGAGAATGGTTGTATGAGTTAGTGAGAGAAGGCTGGCTGGCTAGATAGATAGATAGGTAGATTGATAGATAGTTGGTTGGATGGAAGGGTGGATTTCTTTAAAAAAAAAAATACAGTGAGAAGGAGGGAGGGAGGTAGGATGGACGACACATGGATGGCGGAGGGATTTGCGGGAGAAGGAAGAAGGATGGAAAGTACAGTGAGGAGAAGAAATTGGTGGATGAAGGAAGAATGGTATATATAGTAGAACATGGAAGAGGAAGAGAGAGGGAAAAAGAATTGTAATAGGGAATAAGTAATGTAAGGAAGAAGTAAAGAGTGTGTTGCTAAAAGTCTTGACATTCCTGAAGTTGTCCAGTGTTAGTTATAGCAGTTTAACATCACTTTTTGAACTGAATAAAGTCAATCAGAGGCGATCAAAATTCTCCATAGCCATCATTAAAGCCGACTACAGTTTTAGAATTGTCAGAATGTTTGAGAAATAATCATAGCTTTGAAGGAGTGAAGAAAAACGTTGGGCAGCCGATGACGTCAGAGGTAAACAAACCTCGCCATTGGTCGAGTGGAGTGTTAGCCTCAGCTCTCGATTCTGATTGGTCCATTTGAGTTGTGATGGATGTTACCGGATGTTGCAACAGTGGAGAGGCTTTACTTGATTGCTGCAGCCAAGTTTGTGCATTTGTCAATTGATTTCCTGCCTCTTTGGTCAGTCCGGCTTAGTTGGTCTGTGTGTAGGGGCTTGTCCATTGGCTATTTCCTTTATTTATTTATTTTGCCAGTTTTCAATTAGTTTTTTTTTTTTTTTTAATTATAGTTTGGATTCGTCAGTTGATTTCTTGCTCCCTTGATTAATACTTCGAGATTATTATTATTATTATTATTATTATTATTATTATTATTACTGGTTCAGCTTCGTTTAACAATTTTGCCACCTGATTTATTGCTTTCTTGATCAATTAAATTCTGTTAGTATTTTTTTTGTTTTTTTTTGGCTAGTTATGTTCAGTAGGTTGCATTTATTATTATTATTATTATTACTATTATTATTATGAACAGAGGAAGCTTAGTTACTGGTACCATATTTTCATTTATTGGCTTCACATTTAATTGGTTTGGCTATATTAACAGTTGGCTATTTATTAAGTTGAAATATTTGCTTCTTTGGTTAGTTATATTTGATTTGTTTTTTTTAGTTATTCATGGGTATTGTAACTATTTTTGTGTGAAATACCTGCGTCGGCGAGAGAAAGCTTTACGGTACAGCCTCCATCGGTGCGTCTGCCGGGTATCAACGCACCATCTTACGTCGCCAAGGAGTGTCCGGTGCGCGGGAAGAAAGGGTTAAAAGACGCTGTGAACTTCTTGACCTCCGTGTGTGTGTGTGTGTGTGTGTGTGTGTGTGTGTGAGAGAGAGAGAGAGAGAGAGAGCAGCTGTGTTAAAAGTTTGAGGCTGGTATAAATAGATGCTTTAATTGTCACCTAGCAACGGGTGGGGACGAGAGAGAGAGACAGAGACAGACAAAGAGGTGGGGGGATGAAGGAAATGAATGAGGTGAAAATAGAGAGAGAGAGTAGGGAATTATAAACGAAGAAAAAGGTGATAGAAAAGAGGAGTATGAAGAATGATAGAAAGTGAAAGAAAGAGTGAAGGGATGAAAGAGAGAGAGAATTGAATGAATGAAAGAAGAGTATAAAAGAAGAATTACAGCCTTAACACCCATGCCTGTCCATCCCTACTCATTAACGACCCCCCTCCCATACCACGCCACCCTCCCTTATATACTCTCATTTTTCTTTCTCTTCCTTGGACGGATCGCCATTTTGGGCTGTTAACATCCGTAGAGTTTATTGGGAAAAATTTTTTTTCTCTCTCTCTCTCTCTCTCTCTCTCTCTCTCTCTCTCTCTCTCTCTAACACACACACACAATATATATATACTTAGGTCTGCTTTTATATACCCAGCGATTTACTGTGGTGGGATTTAGGAGAATTACAAGTATCTTTTTATCATTGTGTGTGTGTTGGAGAGAGGGTAGCCTGATTGCGCGGGACAGGGTGACGTGGAGGTGACTTGTTTGTGGCCACCCCTTCAGTCATTAAGGTGTCTGGGATTAGATAGACATACGAGGGCAAAGATAGATACAAATAGATGTAGATAGATGGTTAGATATAGTTAGATAGATAGGAGTAGACAGGCAGATAAATGGAGATAGATAGATAGATAAATAGATGTTCATCAAGTTAATATCCACTTATATCTTAATCACGTTTCCTGTAGTTAAAATAAAAATAATAAAACTAAAATTAACATTGCTATCAACAACCCCCTTCATGACCGAGACTGCTCTAGAGGTGTGGCGAAAGGGGAAAAAGTAGACTAAATCGCTAAAGGAAAATCGTTTGCATAGACTAAATCGCCCAAAGAAAATCGTTTTTGTAGACTCAGTCGCTAAAGGAAAATCGTTTGTGTACACTAAGTCGCCAAAGGAAAATTGTGTACACTAAATCGCTAAAGGAAAATCGTTTGTGTGGACTAAATCGCCAAAGGAAAATCGTTTATGTAGCCTAAATCGCCAAAGGAAAATCGTTTGTGTAGACCAAATCGCCAAAGGAAAATCATTTGTGTATCCCTCTGAGCAGACGATTTTATTCAGCTGAGTCATGGAGCCGCGAAAGAGGAAAAAGTAGACTAAATCGCTAAAGGAAAATCGTTTGTGTATTCCTCTGACGCAAGGGGATTGATGCCGAGTGCGTGTCTGGACTAGTAACCAAGGAGATTTATTTAACCCGGGATTGACGTATGTATCGTGTATGTAATCCCTCTAGCCGCTTATGACGACAGCTAAATCTCTCTCTCTTTCTCTCTCTCTCAGTATTTATCATTGCCCCTTTGTCTGCCTATGTCTTTATCTATCTGTCTATTTATCTATCTCTGTCTGGATCTATCTTTATCATTGCAAAAGAATAATGAAAGATATAAGATAGAACGAAGTAGAAAAACAGAATATGAAATGGAAATAGACGAAAAGGGATGGAATGAAAAATTATGAAAGGAGGAAGTGAAAAAGACAAACGAAATCTTAAAGAACAGGACGAAGAAAAGTGAAAATCGGGATGTTTGATGTAGATGAGATAAAAGATAAGGAAGTATGATAAGAAGGTGTTACAATAGAAGAGAGATAGGCGTGGAAAGATTTGTGTAGAGATATGGAAGAAGAGGAGGAGGAGGAGGAAGATGAATAAAAATGGGAGGAGGGGGAAGAGGAAGAAGAAAAGAAGTCAAATAGGAGGAAGAAGAAGAGAAAGAAAAAGGAGGAGAATAAGAAAAGGAAAGAAGAAAAGAAAATGAAAAGAAGAGGAGGAGGAAATGAATAAGAATGGGAGGAGGAGGAAGAAGAAGAAAGGGAGAGGAAGAAGGGGAAGAAAAAGAAGGAGGAGGAGAGGAAGAAGAAAGGGAGAGGAAGAAGGGGAAGAAAAAGAAGGAGGAGGAGAGGAAGAAGAAAGAGAAGAAAAGGAAAAGAAATTAGGAGGAACTAAGAGATGAGGAAATGAAAGGTAGGAAAAGGGAAGGCAGGAAAAGAGGGCAAGGAGAGGAAAAAGAGGGAGTGTGGAGAGGGAAGAGAGGAGAGGGGAGGGGAGGGAGAGGTTAGGACGAGGGGAATAGAGTGAGGGTTCGTGGAGGAGAGGGGAGGTATGAAGTGGAGGGGAAGAGGGAATGGAGGGGAGGGGAGGGGAAGAAGGTAGGTAGGTAAGAGCCAAGAGCACCGACAGACAGACGGACGAACACTTCCCTGCAGGTTCAGTCGCGCACAGACCATCTAAGGGGAAGGTTGTGTGTCCCTGCGCTCCCGACGTGTCTCTGTGAACGGAACAAAATGTGAGAATTAACCACCGATTGACACATTTCCAAAAACGCGCGCGACGGAGGCTTCAAGGATGGCATATTCTGAGTGCTGTGTGACCATTTCAAAAAGCCAAAGGACCGTTTACCCTCCAAAAAGGCCATTCGCAGTGGATTTGCAAAACTGAAGACCCGTGTTTTGAATTTTACCGTTTTTGTTTTTCTCCGCTTTGCCTCCTACCCCCAGCCCATGTCAAAAGTCCACCCTGGCGCCTATTCGGATTAAGTTTGTGTCTCCGCCGAGCCCTAAAGTCGCCAAAGGTAAGTTGGATAACGGCTTGGCAAAGTTTTGGGGGCAAGAATGGATTTTGCATTAGCCGTACCCCCCCTCCTCCACGGCCTGATATAACGTGCACCTAACCTGTCTCTCCTTTGGCCTATGTATGTGTGTTCATGGTTTTGTGTGTGTATTTTCATGGTTTTGTGTGTGTGTGTGTGTGTATTTTCATGGTTTTGTGTGTGTGTGTGTATTTTCATGGTTTTGTGTGTGTATTTTCATGGTTTTGTGTGTGTGTATTTTCATGGTTTTGTGTGTGTGTACTTTCATGGTTTTGTGTGTGTGTACTTTCATGGTTTTGTGTGTGTGTACTTTCATGGTTTTGTGTGTGTGTACTTTCATGGTTTTGTGTGTCTTTTCATGGTTTGTGTGTGTGTTTGTGTTTTCATGTTTGTGTTTTTTCCGTGTTTTTCTCGTTATTCTCGAGTACACATGCTGGTAGTCGTGTGTGTTGGTGTTTTAATCATCTTTAATTATCGTGAGCTTAACTTCAGCACTCTCGGTGTTTTATTTATTTATTTATTGCTGTTCAGGGATTATATTGTAGCCTTAAGATCTTTATTATTTTTATTATTAACGGTAAATAAAGTGAACTGCTACACAACGTTGATTTAGTGCAGGTATTTATGTCTGTTTTATCGGTTTGTGTTTACTGTTTATTTTCTTGTGGCTAATCCTGTTTTTTTTTCTACAGTTATTGGTATTATTGTAGTTATTGTTATTGTTATTATCTGTTTGCTCCTAACCTTCCCTTTATCGAGATGTGTGTTTGCAGGAGTTGGGTTTGTGTTTTTTTCCTTGTTCTTTTGTATGTTGTACTTTGTGTGTGAAAGAGAGACAGGGAGAGAGAGTATTAGTGTGTGTGTGTGAGAGAGAGAGAGAGACAGAGACAGAGAGAATGTGTGTGTGTGTGTGTGTGTGTGTGTGTGTATGAAAGAGATAGGGTGTGTGTGTGTGTGTGAGAGAGAGAGAGAGAGAGAGAGAGAGAGAGAATGTGTGTGTAATTTATTTGTGGGAAAGTATGAAAAAATTACTACACTACTGATGGATCCAGTTTAGATGTTCCTTTGTACTATTTTTATATCGCTTATTGTCTAAACTACCCTCCATTTTGTGTGTGTGTGTGTGTGTGTGTGAGAGAGAGAGAGAGAGAGAGAGAGAGAGAGAGAGAGTTAATTTGGTTAAAAAAAAAAAAAAAAATCGGTACCAGTATTTTTGATTGGTATTCAAATTTGGTCAAAGTCCTTTAATTTATAGAGTGAATGTCCCTTTGTATGGTGTGTGTGTGTGTGTGTGTGTGTGTGTGTGTGTACAAATTAAGCTTTAAAATGTAGGTTCCTTTGCTGTGTTTATCGAATTTCCCTTTAGTAATGAAAGAGAGAGAGAGAGAGAGAGATAGGGAGAAAGGGGGGAAGAGAAATTAGGAACAGAGGGGAGGGGAAGGAAATAGGAAGTGAAAAAGAGGGGGGAGAGGAGGGAAGGGCGATAGATGGATACCTAGATAGATAGAAAGAGAGAGAGCTATTTCATCGATATATCATGTAATCTAATTCCGGTTGTCCTTTATAGTATTATTTATAGGCTAACTTACCTTTGTTCACCTGACTTGTACTAAAATTGGGTTAGTCTACCCGACCTGAAGTTAGACGGAAGTTAAAATGCGTACAGCAAGTCCATATCATCATTCATCCTGGTATCCTTCTCCTCCTTGTCCCTCCTCCTCCTCCTCCTCCTCATCATCATCATCATCATCATCATCATCATCATCATCATCATCATCAGTCCATTCACCATCATCATCATCCATCCAGCCTCCTCCATCTTATCATCATCCATCCATTCATCCATCCTTCTCATTCGTCCACCTCCTCCTCCTCCTTATCATCATCACTCCAACTACCTGTTCTTCCCCTCCTCCTCGTTATCATCATCATCATCAGTCCGTCCATCCTCCTTCTCCTTATCATCATCCATCCTTTTTTTCCTCCGTCCTCCTCCTCCTCCTCCTCCTCCTCCTCGTCATCATCATCATCATCATTAGCTACTCATTGTTCTTCGAAAAGTATAAAGTGAAAGTTATTGTTCTAAAAAGGATTAAGTGATAGGAAAGTTGTTCTGTTTGTTATGCCTTGTTCTTCATGCATATGTAAGTCACGATTATTTATTTATTTATTGTTCTATGTTCTTCAGAAGTATTAGATGAAAGTTATTGTTACGTATTCAAAAACCTATTAAACGATAGGGAAGTTATTGTTATACCTTGTTCTTCATCTGTCACGAAAAGAAAGTTATTATTTTGTGAATAACGTCCAGAGTTTCCGTGTAAAATATATCTATCAACTTATCTATCTACATCTGTCTGTCTATCTATCTATTTCTTTATCTGTAAAACGTTAGGCTATATAATCTTCATATTCCTTTCACCATTTTATATTCACGTTTTCTGTGTCTGTCTCACGCACAACAGATCCAATATAAACTTGCATCCATTGTTTTGAAAGTTTAATTTTGGAAAACGGAAATTGGAAAAACAAGTGCCGTTAGATGGAAGAAGAAGAAAAAAAGATAGGAAGGGATATGGATTTTTGGTATTTTTTGTCTGGGGTTAAAATTAAGTATTGTTCCCGTAATGTGCTATTGTTTATGCATTAGTGTTAGGTTAGCAGGGGCGATAGCTCTCTCTCTCTCTCTCTCTCTCTCTCTCTCTAAAATTGCCACCTCTCCGTCTTTTAGGTTTTGCTGAGTTGTAACCAATATTAACACTGGAATATAATGCTAGCCACGAAGAAGTGCAGTGGAAAGGAGGTAGAGCCGTGGTAGTGATTGTGGAGGTAGTCGTGTGGTTGTGATAGTGGTGATGGTGGTGGTAGTAGTTTTGATGATGGTGGTTGTTGTAGGGGTGGGTTTTCCTTCCGTGTCAGGTAGTTGTGGTTGGGTGGGTGGTTTTTGGTAGTAGCGGTGGTTGTAATTTTGGCAGTTGTGATGGTGGTGGTAGTTGTGGTAGGGAAGGGTGGCCATCAATGTAAAATATGCCTTACTTTGCGTGCTGGTTCCTCCCTTGTCACCCCCACCCCCCCTTTCTTCCTCCTCCCTCCTCCTCCTTCCTACCACCCTCTTTTTCTTCCTCCAACTTTGGTCCTCCTCCTCCCCCGGTCATGCTCTTCCCTCCCTCTTTACGGTCCCCTTCCGTCTTCCTCCCCTCCTTTCCCCTTCCTCCCTTCTCCCTTCCTTCATCTTAGCTATTTCTCCCTCTTACATCTCCCTTCCTCCTTCCTCTCTTGTTCCTTGCTCCCTTTTCCTAGCTTCTCCCTTCCTCCTTACTTTTCCTTCCCTTCCTCTTTCTTTTTCCTTTTCTCCATCTTGTGTACTTTTTCCATCCTCTTCTTCCTTCACTTCTTTCCCTTCCACTTCCATGTTTTCTTTCTTCCTTTCCTTCGCTTTCTTATTTCCTTCACACACTCATTAACTACTTGCATTTCCTCTCTGCTTCATGCTTTCCCCTTTCTCTGATTTTCATTCTTCCAGCTCTCTCTCTCTCTCTCTCTCTCTCTCTCTCTCTCTCTCTCTCTCTCTCTCTCTCTCTCACACACACACACACACACACACACACACACACACACCTTTTTCTCCGCTCCCTCTTTCGTACCCTCCCTCTCATTCATGCCTAGCCTATCCTCCTCCTTCTCCCATCATTCTTACCCTCCCTCTCCCTCTCTCTCCTCCCCTCCCTCTCTCTCCACCTCCTTCATGCCCACTCAGTTCCAACCTCCCACACAATACCGGTACCCACCCACACCCTCTGCTCTAACTTTCTCCCCTTACATTCTTACCCCCTCCTCCCTGTTTCATCTTCCCCACATCTATCCTTTCTTCCTCCTTCCTTCTTCTCTGTTCTGCTCGCTGCTCATTCTTTCCCCTCCCTCTTCCCTTCCCTTCCTCTCCATCTTCCTCTTTCCTAGCAGATTCCAGCCCTCTTCCTCATCCTTTCTCCACCCTCCTCTTCCCTTTCCTCTCTCTCTTCACCTTTATTCCTGAAGCGTGTTCCCCCCCCCCCATCTCAGTCACTTCCTCATTCTTTCCATCCGTCTTCCACATTCATTTTCCTCCCTCCTCCTTTCTTACATCCTCCCTTTTTCTCTTCATCCTCATCTATGCAGCCTCTTGTTCTGTCTCCTCACATTCATGCTTCCCTCATCTTCCCCTGCTCTCCCTCCCCTTCTCCCTCTCTCCTTCCCTTTCTATACTCTCGTACACCGTCATTTATGCAGCCCCTCCTCTCTTTCATTCGTGTTTCTCATAGTCTTTTCCTTTCCATCCATTCTTCCTCCCCACCCCTTCTCCCTTTTTGCCCCTTATACTTACCTTTTCCCTCCCTTCTCCCTGTCCCTCTCCATTCTCTCTTTCCTCTCCCTCTCGATCTCATTCCATTCTCATTTTTCCTCTCCTCC
Source organism: Coenobita brevimanus (assembly GCF_032717465.1). Lineage (NCBI taxonomy): Eukaryota > Metazoa > Arthropoda > Malacostraca > Decapoda > Coenobitidae > Coenobita > Coenobita brevimanus. The sequence continues at coordinate 16,427,843 of NC_137049.1, read as the reverse complement.
TTCACCACCTCCAGTTCCTCTCCTATGCTCTTTTTCCCCCTCAAACTCCCTCTCTTCCCCTTCTTCCTTCCTATCTTCCTTTACCTCCCATCTCTATTCCCACACCCCTCTCCCTTACCCCTCACTCTCCTCCCTCTCTTCCCATTCTCCCTTCTTCCTCTCCCTCCCAACTCTTTTCCCACACCCCTCTCACTTACTCTCTTACCCTCCTCCCTCTCACCCCCCACTCCCTCCCTGCTCATCGTGGCTGCATTATGCAGATGTGTGCTGGAGTTGGTTAGTACTTATATATAATGTTTATTGCTGCTTCCCAAATGCA
>NC_137049.1:16419885-16427424 GCF_032717465.1 Coenobita brevimanus | reverse complement strand
TCAATAAATAAATCAATAACCCAGTCAGAGTTATAGCAAGCCTGACCATCTGACCAAACCCACTCTAACCCAACCCACCCAACCAAGCCTCACCCCTCCTAACCTCTGCTAACTGGGTGCATCGCCCCCCAAACCCGCCCTGCTTTTAACCAGCTAAGATTGCCACCCCAGCCCACCTTCAAAGCCCCAGTACCTAACAGAGCAAAACTCCAGCTCAGTTGTAAGCTAAGCTATTCTAATCCAGCTAAGCTAAGCTATCGGTAAGGCACTTGAATACTGCATCCAAAGTAACACGCTCGTTGGCAGAGTTTAGCAGCAAGTTAGCTCTTGCTGGCAACTTGGTGGAGAGGAGGTGGGCTACGTGTAGTAGTAATAGTAGCACAAACCCAACTTCATGTGAAATGTCAACCCGATGGACTTGAGGCTGAAGCTGCCATCCTCCTTCAGTCCACCATCCTCCTTTCAGGGAAGAGGGAGGGAGATGAGGGATGTTTAAATAACCGGCGTGAAACCACCTAGTTATATCGGTGTCACCACGTGAAGGCGTGCCAAACCAACCAGTTATATCGGTGCCACCACGTGAAGGCGTGCCAAACCAACCAGTTATATCGGTGCCACCACGTGAAGGCGTGCCAAACCAACCAGTTATATCGAGAGATTGTAAATACAGTCACGAAGAAGTGCTGTGGAAGGAATGCTGAGGTGATAGTGCTGTCTGCTGCATACTACGGTTCTGCATCTTTTCCGTAACACTTCTTTGTGACTAGCATCCATAACACTTCATCGGGACTATTATCCATAACACGTCTTCGTTGACTAGCATCCCAAACACTTCTTCGTGACTAGAATTCATAACACCTCTTCGTGACTAGCATCCACATAACATCTTCGTGACTAGCGTCCATAACACTTCTTCGTGACTAGCGTGCTTTTGTAGTGTTAATCTACCGTCATAACTCATCATTCAAGAGGGAAAGAATTGTAAATAGTCACGAAGAAGTGCAGTGGAAGCGATGTTGAGGTGCCAGGTTAAGGTGAAGGAATAGTTAACATCACTGCTGCCTACCACCCGATTGTAAGTGCCCTCGTAGCTCCTGTGGCCATGCGATTTAGTCTGTCTAAATATCATCATCATCATCATCATCTCATTATCAACATCATTTTTTGTCATCGTTATCATCATCATCTCATTATCATTTTTTTTTTTTTTCATCATTTTTTTGTCATCATCATCATCATCATCACACTAAGGATCGTGTAAGTCTCTCTCTCTCTCTCTCTCTCTCTCTCTCTCTCTCTCTCAAAATCCCGTAGATATGATGTTTTTTGAGTTCATTTTCCGTCCCGGCGCTCTGATTGGCTGATGTATTGATGACGTCACCATTCGTCAGCTTAAGGGAGGAAGCTGATTGGCTGGAAGTGATGACGTAGAATCCCTTTTCGAAAATCAGGGATCCATGAAAAGAAAAGAGCTTATAAGGGGGCGGTAGTTTGGTTTTGTTATTATTATTATTTGTAGTAGTAGTGGTGGTGATGGTGGTTGTAGTAGTGGTAGTGGTGGTGGTAGTAGTAGTAGTAGTGCATTGTTGTTATTATTATTATTATTATTATTATTACTTTTAATTTTGAATATTTTTAGAACAGTTTATATGTATCGTACTCTCTCTCTCTCTCTCTCTCTCTCTCTCTCTCTGCTGATGTGCGTATATATACATGTCATTGTGTGCATGTCTTCGTTCGTGTGTGTGTACGTACCTGTATTTCTGTATGTGTGTGTGTGTGTGTGTGTGCATAATGTATCGAGGGATGAAAAGCGACGGATCATTGGCTGGCAAACGAGATCCTAAACCAATAATGGGCCTCCTGTTTTGCCAGACGAGAGAGAGAGAGAGAGAGAGAGAGAGAGAATCATTACTTTTTTTCATTCTTTCTTTGATAAGTATTCGTCTTCTTTTATTTTCGTCCGTCTCTTTTTGTCTTATTGTTTATTTTATTCCTGTTCATTCACTCCCTATTTTAATTATTTTTTACTTACTAAGGCATCTGTCTGTCTGCCTGCCTTCATATATACCTGTCTGTCTATTTATCTACCACTGCCCACCTGTCGTGTACTTGCAAACCAGGTAGTAAGCTAATCTACCTTCCTACCTACCTCCCAGCATACCTACCTACTTGTCTACCTACCTACCTACTATCCTGTATACATACATGCCTACCTACCTACCTACCTGCCTGCCTACCGACGGACCTACCTACCTACTTACCTATCTACCTACCTACCTTTACGAACTAACTTACCTTGTTTTCTACCTATGTGTTTGTGTCTTTCTGCCCATCTTTTTCATTGGGTGAGAGTGAGGGATGATGATGATGATGATGATGGCAGTAATATACACCTGCATGTATGTATATATCTTATGTATGTGTGTATGTATCTGTTCTGTGTACCTTCTGTATGTATGTATATCTTATGTATGTATCTGCTCACTTGTCCACACCTCTTCCTCTCTCCCTTATATTCCATTTCTCTTCGCCATTCCTCACTCCCCCCCCCTCTCTCTCTCTATTCCCACACCCTCTTCCTCCCCCACCTTCGTCACCACCTGGCCAGTCGTCTGTCTTTACGTGTTTATTACCTGAACACCTTTCCGTCCACACCTGCGGAGAGAGAGGGAGAGAATAGGTAAGAGGATATAGAAGGGAGGGAGTGAACTGAATGGGGAGGAAAGACAAAAATGAAGGAAAAATAGAGGGAAGAGAGAGATAGATAAGGGATGGGAGGAAGGGAGGGAAGGAGGATAGGGAGGTAACGGCACAGGGGAGGGAGGAGTAAAGGGTTAGGAGGGAGGGAAGGAGGAGGGAAGGGGAGAAAGCATGATGGAAGGGAAGGGCAGGGAGGAAACAGTTAAAATCAATAACAGTATATTCTTTACTGCATGGTATTGTGCATTATTATTATGATTATTATTATTATTACTACTACTACCGTTACTGTTGTTGTTATTATTATTATTATTATGACAAAAGAGGCATACACATAGGTTTCATACAGCATACAGCGAAATACATTAACGGTAGGAATGATTCGATGTGAAATTCTGCAGTTTGATACTTTGAAAATTGGATATGCTCGATCTCTGGCAGCGAATTTGTAATCATAGTATGATCACAGATGACAATACTTCTTTCAACTTAACTTGGCCCAGATTTCCGTCCAATTGTAGCTTATTTTTCGCAGTTCAGTGACAGGAAAAGACAGTGCTGCGGCTGTGCATCCTATTCACAGCACTTCTTCGTGACTAGCAACATGTTCTAGTGATAATCTAATGCTACGACTCGGCATTCAAGATCGGAGTGGTAGTTTTAGGCCAAGTTTGAGTGCAAGGAGTATAGTATCGCTTCTTTGATCACTTTTTTATTTTTTTTTAATGCGAGGAAGAAGGAACCAAAGGCCAGGAGTCCGCAAAGATTTCCCCGCCACGGCAGGACAGTGTACCTTCAAAGAAAATGTTGCGTAAAGAAGAAATAGGTACCACGGAAGGAGGGAGGTAGAGAGGGAAGGGAGGGAGAGAGGATTGAGGGAGGAGAGGCGGGGATGGAGGGGTGTGTTGAAGAGGGAGGGAGAAAGAAAGGTGACAGAGGGATGTAGGAGAGATGGAGAGAGGAAAGGTGAGAGGAGAGAGGGAAGGAGACAGAGGTTTGAGGGATGGAAGAGAGATGTGAAGGGAGGGAGGGAAGAGGGCAGTGATGGAAATGGGAGAAGAGTGTGAGGGGAGGATGATGGGAGAAGGGAAAGGGAGGGATGGGGAGAGAAACAAGAGAGAAAATGGATGAGGGAGGGAGTAATGGAGGGAGGGGTAAGGGAGAGATTGTAAAGGGAGGAAGAGGGGAGGGGGAAGGGAGAAAAAACGATGAGGGGGGGGAGGGATGGAGGGAGTATGGGAGGGAGTGAAAGAAGAGGAGGGGAGGGAGAGATCAGGAGAGAAGCAAGGGAGGAAAAATGGATTAGGAAGGGAGGGAGGGAGGGGGAGGAAAGCAAGAGAGAAAAAATACGTGAGGGAGGGAGAGAGGGGGGTAAGGAAGGGGGGAGGGAGGGTGTGGCGCCAGACTGACCACAAGGGACTTTGAAATTGATCGGCAGCTCAGGTGTGCCCTACCCACCTACACCTACACCCCCACCCTCACACCTGCACCCTGCCTACACACGCACATATGCATACATACACAGAAATACACATGCAATACATACTTCAAAATACACGCAGTCCTTCAACACCCAAATTGTATATCTAAACACCTATGCGTCAACTACACTTACACAGACACCACACCTACACACTGCCTACGCACACTAAATCATATATACTGTATACACACACACACACACACACGCACGCAACGTCGCAGTGCACACACATAAAGTTTGTACTTACGTAGGTAGTGATGTGGGTACAGACATAAGCTGCCTACACACACACACAGACACACACACACACACACACACACACACACACACACACACACTGTACGTAAACATCAGCTTACACGTTTCATACTTACACAGGTATAGATAAGCTTACACACTTATGCGTCCACTACACCCATACACCTGCTTCCGTACACACACACACACACACACACACACACACACACACGTCACTTTTATGTACACTCAATACAACCCCAATTTATACACCCAAAATCGTATATACTATTATATTTATAGCTATTATTCTTTATATATTTGAATTCTTTATTTATTTATTTATTTTGAATTTAATACCCACTTTTCACTCAGATTTTAAGCATGAATTTTCACACTTAAATTTTTCCACTCAAAATTTTCCCTTTAGATTACACATACATTTTTGGGGGGAGGGGGACAGCTTCAGATTTTTTCACCCAAATTTTTGAACATTTTTTTTTTTTTATCACCCAAATTACAGTCATATATTTTTAAGTATCGACAATTTTTACAGCTTCATACCTGGATAATCCTGGTATTAACTCCAAATCCCTCCATGGGGATATTTGCAGGTGATTATATTGGTAATTGAGGTGGTTGATTACAGGTGAGAAGGTTAATTATAGGTGTGCTTGTATAGGTAGAGGTTATTGTGTGTTGTTGGTTTTATCATTTTGTGTATGTGAGAGAGAGAGTTAATTGAGCTATATTTGATGTTTCTGTTCTACGTATGTGTGAAATAAATAGATATCCAGAGAGAAAGATAGATAGATGGATGGATATATGGATGATAACTAGATAGAGAGAGAGAGAGAGTCAGACAGACGTAAAACACTCCTATATTCCTAGCCTCCATTCTCTCCAATTATCTAATACCCTGTAAGGTCAGAAGTCAAGGTTAGATAGAGTCAGGTAAGAGAGAGAGAGAGAGAGGTATCGAAGGGGAATATAAGAGAAAAAATATACAGAAAATACTGGAGAGAGAGAGAGAGAGAGAGAGAGAGAGAGAGAGGTATCGAAGGGGAATATAAGAGAAAAAATATACAGAAAATACTGGAGAGAGAGAGAGAGAGAGAGAGAGAGAGAGAGAGGTATAGAAGGGGAATATAAGAGAAAAAATATACAGAAAATACTGGAGAGAGAGAGAGAGAGAGAGAGAGAGAGAGAGAGGTATAGAAGGGGAATATGAGAAATATATATATATATATAACACTGGAGAGAGAGAGAGAGAGAATGAAGTGAGGTTGTCTGTGAGTGACGTGTTTGTTGGGAGGGCAGAAGAGGAGGGGAGGAGGAGGGAAGAAGAGTTAGGAGGAGGAGGGGGAAGAGAGGGCAAAAGACGCAGGAGGAGAAGAAGAAGAAGAAGGAAGAAAAAGAGCAAGAGAAAGAAATACTGAGAGAGAGAGAGAGAGAGAACGTGACTATATATGACGGGGGCAGGATAATACTTCTCAGTCTTTGCCAATCCATCAATCTCCATCTTTATTTTATCCCTGTCCATATATCTCTCTTTATCGCCCCATATGTCTGCCTCTCTCTCTCTCTCTCTCTCGGTTGCTGTGCCTATTCTCCCTCGACAAAGGTTGCCATTGTAACCAATAATGGTAGTTATGGTAAATGAATTATCTCCAGTTATTCTAAGTCCTTCTAACTAAATAAATCGTCGAACTGAAGAGGTTGCTGGTATTTGTGGTGGTGAAGGGAAGTGGTAATGTTGGTAGATGGAATGTGGGTAGGTGTGGAGATTGTGGTAGTCTTGATGTTGGTAGTTGTGGACTGTGGTAGCCTTGTTGTTGGTAGTTGTGGCTTAGTTTTGTGGTAGTGATGGTGGTGGTGATGGTGGTAGTAGTAGTAGTGGTAGAATTAGTAAAGGTTAGTAATGTTAGTAGTAGTTTTAATGTGTAGTAGTAATGGTGGTAGCGGTAATGTTGGTAGTAGTGATGGGTGTAATGTTGGTAGTTGTGGTGGTGGTGGTGTTGGGAACGGATGTTGATTGTAAGTACTATCAGTGTGTTGTCCGGTGTGTGTGTATGTGCGTGTGTGTGTGTGTGTGTGTGTGTGTGTGTGTGAAAGAGAGAGAGAGCATAATAAGTGTGAATACCCGTAAATGAGAGTGAAAAAGAATGAGAGAGTGAAAGTGAGAGAGACACCTGTGCTGGTCCAGGTTAATGAGTTCGTGACCTATCTCACCTGTACTCCTCTTCACTTTCATTCCTACTCTGCTTTTTGCCTACATACATACATGCATACATATACATACATACTTACATAATGTGTTCATCTACTTACCTCCCTGCTTATCTACCGGTGCCTGTACCCTGTGACCTCTCTACCTACCTACCTACGATTTTGCCTACGTACTGTACCTACCTGCTAACCGGTCTATCTCCTATCCTACCTACTTACATATCTACCTACCTACCTGCCTCCCTATCTACCTACCTTCGTGTCCATCTAGTAATTGCTTACCTTTCTCTTAGGTCAATTATCTCAATCACGTTTCTCTCTCTCTCTCTCTCTCTCTCTCTCTCTCTCATCTTCCTTCCTCCTGCATCCTTCTTTAACTCCTTATCTTGCATCCTTCTCCTTCCCTTTTCCTTCTTTCTCTCTCTTCTTCCCTTCCTTGCCTCTCCTCTTCCCGTCCTCTCTTTTCTTCTTCCCATCCTCCACTTTCGTCTCTTCCTTCCCTGTTTTCTTCCCATCCCCCCTGTCTTCCTCATCCTCCCATCTCCCCCTTCTCTCTTTTCTTCTCTTCCTCCCTTCTCTTCTCCCCATCCTCCCATCGCTTCACTTCCTCCCCTCTCCTCTTCCCTTCCTCCCTCTCTCCATCCCTCCCACCTTCTTATCCCTCCTGTCCGTTCTCCCTTTCCTTCTTCCTACTCAGTCCTCTCTCTCCTCTTACTTCCCACTCCCTCCTGCTCTCCTTTTTCCCCTCGCTCCTACCTTCCTTCTTTCCCTCCCTCTATGCATCCTTCTTTCCCTCCTTGTATCCTTCCTTCCTTCTTTCCTTCCCTTCATGCATCCTTTCTTCCTTCCCTCCTTCCGTCTTTCCTTCCTCCCTCCCTCCCTCCCTA
>NC_137049.1:16362385-16414885 GCF_032717465.1 Coenobita brevimanus | reverse complement strand
TAGTAGTGGTGGTGGTTGTAGTAGCAGTAAACAGTAATAGTAGTGACAATAATGATGATGATTGATAATAATAATAACAACAACAACAAAGTAAGTCAACGAAATAAGAAAGCATTGTAAGCCCTGAACGTCTTGAGACAGCCTCCTTAACCAGAAGATAATCGCCAAGTAGCTACGCAAATTTGATTAGAGAGTTAACGGTATCGTGGTAGATTAATATTTACCCCTTCAGTACGAGATATGGTGTCCCGTGAGCTGATTTGAGAGAGAGAGAATTACAAAATCAAGTTGAAAGATTTACGGAAAGAGAGAGAGGGGGGGGGGAGTTCATGTTAAAGAGCAAAATCCATCATGATCTAAATATACTTGACCCGTAAATAATTAGAGAGAGAGAGGGAGAGGAGGTAGGCGGGACGGAAGGAGGAGAAAGACTGACAAGAGGAGAATAAAGAAGAAGAGAGGAGAGGAGGAAGGAGAGGAGAGGTAAGAAAAACTGATCGGAGAGGAAAAGAGAGGGAGGAGGAAAAGGTTGGAAATCAAACACTGGAGAAGAGAAAGGGGAAGAGAGGAGGGAAGAAGAGAAGAGAAGAGAGGAAAGAAAAAAATAAGAAGAAGAGAGGGATGGGGGGACAGAAAGAGCCAGAGGAAGCGAGGGGAAAAAGAGATTGATAGGGAGGGCAAGAATGAAGAAAGTAGTTATAGAAATGATTATATTGTTATCCAGAATGGATTTTAGGAGCGAGGCCTTGCAATATCGCCAGTGCATCAGTAAAAAAGAATGCTAATCAGCCATATCCAAAAAATAAGTCACTTAGGAGAAGGTGTTAGGGAGCTTCGTCATCGCTGGAAGACCGTATTGCCGAGCGAGGGCGCTGAGAACACTGAACCACCAGGCGTCCTAAAAGAGATAAACTGGTAAATAAATAAAAGAAAATAAATATATAAATGAAAAGAGATAAGTGGATGGATAAATTAATAAATGAAAATAGATATACAAATAGATGAAAATAAATAGATGGATGAATAAATGGAAATAAAGAGATGGATATATAAATAAATGAAAATATATAGATAATTGAATAAATGAAAATAAATAAATAGATGAAAATATGTATTGATAACTAAATGAAAATAGATGTATAATGAAATAAAAATTGATCAATAAATAGATAAATATGAGTGGATGTCCATCTCTGCCGTATCCCTACTTGAAGACAACCCTACCCTGCCTCCCCCTTCACCCCCGAGGCCCCCCACACCCCCTGCCCCCTCCACAGCAAGCCTCAGGTAGGTCAGATAATAGTAGTAGTAGTAATGATAATAGTAATAATAATAATCATCAGAAGAAGAATGGGAGTAATGATGATGATAATAATAATAATTATAATAATAATGTTGGGAAGCATCCTTAACGTATACGTACCCTTTTGTCTGTGTGTCTGTATGTTGGATTATAGCGCAGGTGATGGTGATGATGATGGTGATAGTGGTGGTGATGGTGATGATGATGAAAGGCAACATATCTTCATCTTCCCATCATTATCTTTGCTTCATTATCTTCACAGGACTATACATCGCCTCCCCCCCTCCCTCTCTCCCTCATCACCATCATCATCATCATCACCGCCACCCTCCCTCATTACCATCTGTTTGGTTGGGCGGGTAGAGAGTGAATATTAGAGGAGATGAAGGGGAACACACACACACACACACACACACACACACACACACTGCCATCACTAACAATACATATACATACAATCGGACATACATTTACTCACACACACACACACACACACACACACACACACACACACACACACACACACACACACACACACTGCTGGCTTTCACTCGTGTTATTTATATTTAGATGGATAATGAAGACAAATGGACGAAGGGTGGGGAAAGGAGTGAAGTATTTTGGGAAGGGATGGCTATTGTGGAAAACGTTTGGGGGGGGAGAAGAGGGAGGAGGAGGAGAGAGAGAGAGGGAAGAGGAGGAGGGGGAGAATAGGGAGAGAGGGCGGGAGGAGGGAGGAAAGGAGGTAAAGGGAGCAAAAGGCAAGAAGAGAAAGGAAGAGGAGAGGGAAAGGAAGGAATGAGGAAAGGAAAGGAAAACAAGAGGGAAGGAAAAGGAGTAAAGACAAGGGGTAAGGGAGGAAAGGGAGTAAAGAAAGGGGTGAGAGAGGAAAAGATATCCATGTTTTGATTCAATCTGAGCCTAATTGACGTGGCTAGGGGTAAGGGGGGTGATAGGGATGGAGTGGGAAAGGGGAGGAGAGGGTTGAGGAAAGAATGGGTGAGTGGAGGTTGGTGGAGGGAAGGGAGTTAAGGGGAGATAGGGAGGAGGTAGAGATGGGAGAAGGGGATGGAGTGAAGGGGAGATAGGAAGGAGGGGAGAGGGATGAGTGAGAGTTGGGGTGGGGAAAGGTGAGTGGATAGAGATGGGAGAAGGGGATGGAGTGAAGGGGAGATAGGAAGGAGGGGAGAGGGATGAGGGAGAGTTGGGGAGGGGGGTGAGGAAAGGTGAGTGGATAGAGATGGGAGAAGGGGAGGGAGTGAAGGGGAGATAGGAAGGAGGGGAGAGGGATGAGGGAGAGTTGGGGAGGGGGGTGGGGAAGACTGAGTGGAAGAGGGAGGTGTAGTAAGTAGTGAAGAAAGGTGTAAGCGCTGAGAGAGAGTGTACTGTGCTCATGAAAGGGAAAGACCGTGTGAGTGAGACAGTAGAATAGTAGATTGAACGTGTAAAGAGCACAGGTAGGTATGTACTTAGAGATTATATATGCAAGAGTACGTGAGAATGGGAGGGGGTGTTGGGGGTGATTGTAGTGGGGGAGGGGGAGGCGCTGGGAGTGAACGTTAGGTGGGTACAAAGGAGAGTACAAAGGAAAGCAAGTAATAACAAACTCATTGGTATCTATTTTGTGAGACTTCAGACACACACACACACACACACACACACACACACACATTGTATTTATTTATTTTTAGAGATAGAATGATGAAAGTGGATTATTATTTTTTTCCTTTCATTTTTTCCTCTATCTGAGACTAAATTTTTTTCCTCTCTCTTTCCTCCCTTCTCTCCCCCCTCCCTCACTCCCCTCCCTCCTTCGCTCTCTCTCTCTCATCTCTCCTTTCTTTGATGTCGGACGAGAAAACAATCTGAATTTAATTTGAGAGAGAGAGAGAGAGAGAGAGAGTGATTTAAAAGAAATAGGGCAGAGGGAATGTCTGACAATAATTCACACACACACACACACACACACACACACACACACACACACACACACACACACACACAGTCTTTGACAACCTGCAAAACATCTTCAGAAACAATACAAGGCTCGCAGTTTCTCTCTCTCTCTCTCTCACACACACACACACACACACACACACACACACACACACATTCACTTTCACTCTCCTTGTTCAGTCTCTTTCCCTCATCCACTATCACTCACTCATTCTCTCTCTCAGTCACTCTTGCATTCCATGACCCTCATTCATACCTACTCACTCTTTCTAATATCTCACTCTCCCTCCCTTACTCATTCACCCATTTCCCCCTTCCTCATTCACCCATTCCTGCCTCCCTCCCTCACTCATTCACCCATTCTTCCCTCCCTCCCTCATTCACCCATTCCTCTCTTCGTCCCTCATTCACCCATTCCTCCCTCACTCCCTCCCCCCTCCCTTCACCTATTCCTCCCCCACTCCCTCCCTCCCACCCTTTGATAGCAGTAAAACAAAGGATCCGCCAAAACGCTCTTATCTCTCACGTTTCTCCCTCTCCATTTTGGCTAGCTTTTCGTCCCTCAGTATTGCGTGTATTTCTTGGGATATTGTGTGTGTGTGGAGAGAGGTGGTGGTGTTTTATCTGTTTGGAGGTTGGTGTGTGTGTGTGTGTGTGTGTGTGTGTGTGTGTGTGTGTGTGTGTGTGGAGGGGGATCGGTGAGGTGTGTGTTTGAGAGATGTGCCTGTGTGTGGGTGTGGGTGTGTGTGTAGAGAGAGAGAGAGAGAGAGGTGGTGGTGTTTTATCTGTTTTGAGGTGTGGGTGTGGAGGGGGAGGTTGGTGAGGTGTGTGTGGAGGGGGAGGTGAGGTGTGTTTGTGTGGGAGATGTGCTTGTGTGTGTGTGTGTTTCATGTATTAGTTTTTGTATATATTAATTACCTTTCCTTCGTTTCAGGTATGCTTTCTTCAGGTGCGATATTGATGTGGGATAAGGTAAGAAGGAGTTATATGGAAAGGAACGTCTCTCTCTCCCCCCCCCCTCCCCTTCTAATATATTTGTCTGGAACTCCATCTCGCGTCCACGGATTCCTGCTGACCCACTGCGGGAGAGAGAGAGAGAGAGACAGACAGACAGACAGACAGAAGATTGGAAAGGAGGGAGGAAAGACGGTGGGGTGGGGGAGGAGGAAGAGGGACATAGAGGAAAAAAAAGGGAGAGAGGGAGAGAAGACAGGAGGGAGGGAGGGAAAGGGGGAAGGAGGGGGAGGAGGAGGGAGGACAAGGAATATTGGAAATGGAAAAATAAAATGTTGTGAAATAGTGGGAAAGACATGACAAGTAGGAGGGAGGGGGAGGGGGAAGGGAGATTAGGAGAGAGAGAGGGAGGGAGGAGGTAAGGAGGGGGAAGAAGGAAGTCAAGTAGGAGGGAGGGGGAGAAGGGAGATTAGGAGAGAGGGAGGGAGGAGGTAAGGAGGGGGAAGAAGGAAGAGAGGAGGAAGGTGAAGGAAGGAAGTATGGGAAGGGTTTGAGATGACGCAGGAGGGAAGGAGGAAGGAGAAAAAGGAAAGAAGAAGTCAACGGAGGAGGAAGACGAGGACGAGGTGGTGAGCGAGGTGGAGGAAGGGAGGCGAGGGGAGGTGGAGGAGAGGAAGGGAAAACAAAGATGAAAGGAGCAAAAAAATAAGGAAAAAAAGATGATTGAGGAAGAAAAGGAAAAGTGAAGACGGAGGAAGGAGAGGCAAAAGATGATGGAGGAGAAGAAGAGAATGGGGAGAAAGAGGAGGAGTAAGAGGGAGTTGAAGAATCTATTTCGTGACCAGAAGCTATGTGACCAAATTGCCGGGGCGGAGAGAGAGAGAGAGAGAGATAAACCCCTAGGCTATATGCTTATCTGACATGCATACACACACACACACACACACACACACACACACACTGACCGACAGACATAAGACAATAGCGTTTCTGGTTATTGTCAAGCATAAAATCTCTCTCTCTCTCTCTCTCTCTCTCTCTCTCTCTCTCTCTCTCTCTCTCTCTCTCTCATTGCTTTCCCACTTCATATTCATATCCCTCACTTCCTTTTTTTTCTCCCTCTCGCTCTCTCCATCTCCCTCTATTTCTTCCTCTTCCTCTTCTCCCTCACACCTGTCCCCCTTCTCTCCCTACCCATCTGCCTCCCTTTCTCTTTTCCTTTCCCTCTCCCTTTCCTCCCACTGTCCCTTTTCGTCCCACTCTCACCCTCTCCCTATTCCACGTTCTTTCCCTCTCTTCCCTTCCTTCCTCCCTCCCTCCCTCCCTCCCTCCCCACAAACTCCCTCAGGCAGGAATTGTCTAAAGCGTCCATTTGAATGTGAATGGAAAATAAAATTGTATCAATAGAGAAAATGAAGCGAAAAAAGAGAGGGAGAGGGAGAGGGGAGGGAGGAAGAGAAAGGGAGTGTGGAAAGAAAAATGTTAGAGAGAGAGAGTGAGAGAGAGAAAGGGGGGGGTGAGTGTGTGTGTGTGTGAGAGAGAGAGAGAGAGAGAGAGAGAAAGGGATGCAGATAGTGAGGAAAAGGGGAAGATGGGAAGGAGGGAATGTCTGGAGGGAGGAATACATGAATAACAAGACAGAGAGAGAAAGGGAGGGAGGGAGAAAGATTTGGAGGAGGTGGATAAAGGAGCAAATGAGAGGGGAGGAAGATTATGAGAGAGAGAGAATGGAGGGACGAGGAGGAGAGAGAGAGAGGGAGGGAAAAAAAGAGAAATGAGAGGAAAAGAAGGAAGGAAAAAAGTGAGAAAGAGGAAAATAGCGCAAGGGGGAAGTTGAGCATACATGAGAGAGAGAGAATGGCGGGAGAGGAGGAGATAGGAGACAGGGAGGGAGTAAAGCCTGAAACGTAGAGAGGTTGGAGAGAGAAAGGAGGAGATGGAGGGAATATTTTTGGTGGGTAAATGATCAGAATGGAGAGAGAGAGAGAGAGAGAAGAAGATGATAGAGGGAAGAGAAGATGCGAGGATGGAAGGAAGGGGACAGGAAAAATGGATGAGAGAAAGAGAGAATTAGTGGAGGGTATATGAAGTAACAGATGAGGGAAGGGAGGGGTAGGGAGGAAGGAAGGAGGGGTGAAGGAAAGAAGTGTATAATAATGAAGGAAAAAATGTAGGAAAAAAAAAATCCATGTCCTTTATTCCATTCTTGCTACCGTGGGACGACTTTTCACGGATTTGAGAGACTGAGTAGGAGAGGTAAATTGAGAATAATAATATATAGTACTCTCCACTATACAGCCCCTGCCCCCTCCAAAAGAATAATAATAATATAATGATAATGATAATAATAATAATAACAACCTCTCGACTTCGGTTAATATTTTACGTTTTATTTCTTAGTAAGTCAAGTGTGTAAAGGCGAATGATTTTATTGGCACTGGTCTAAACTCGTAAAGCGTTCCTTAGTGTGGTATCAGATGGTGCGGTATAGTCTATATATATATATATATATATATATATATATATATATATATATATATATATATATATATAAAGAATCTCCTTGGTTACTACTCAAATCGACCCTCTAATCCGTTACTACTCAAATCGACCCTCTAATCCGACCACACCTGGCGATCAATTTACCTTCATGGTCTTAGGGATTTTCATGAGATTAAAACGATAAGTCACTATAATATGTCTCTCTCTCTCTCTCTCTCTCTCTCTCTCTCTCTCTCTCTCTCTCTCTCATGATGATAACAGTGGTAAGTTAGTGTGAAGAGAGATAGAGAGGAAGGGAGAGAAAAAGAGAGGAAGGGAGAAGTGACAAGAGAGATAGAGAAGAGGAAGGAAGAGGAGAGGAAGGGAGAGATAGAGTAGATAGGGAAGAGGTGGAGAGGCAGTAGTAGTAGGAGAGGGGAGGGAAATGAATGGAGGTGAAGCAGAAAGGGAAGGACTGATGAAGGAGCGAAGGATATTGGCCTCAGAGTCAACACGGCAAAGGAAGGAGGGAGGGGAGACAAGGAGGGAGGGAAGAAGGAGGAGAGATAGAGTGTGAGACGAGAGGGAAGGAGGGAGGGATATAGAGAGAAGATAGAGGGAGAAAAGGAGGGATAGACTGAGGGAAGGTGAGGGGAAGGAGGACTATATTGGGAGAAAGATGATGAGAAATACATGTATTGAGGAATAGGAGAGAGAGAGAATATGGTAGTGAGGGAGGGAATAATAGGGATAGGAGGTAGAGAGAGGAAAGAAGAGGAGAGGGGCGGGGAGGAAAGGAGAGAGAATAGGAAGACTAAGAGGAGAGTAGGAAAGAGACAGGAGCTCAAGGAAGGAAGGAGGGAGGGGTGGAAAGGAAAGGTTGGAAGGAAGGAAGGATAATGAACGGGAGAAGGAAGGAGGGAGTAGAAGGAGAGAAGATATTGGCCAATGAGTCAACAAGGGAAGGACTCCATCGTAGAACATAGTAGGTCAGCATGGAGGGAAAAAAAGAGGGAGGGAAGGTAGATGGAGGGACGGAGAGGCAGGCAGGGAGGGAGGAGGGACAGTGGGAGAGAAAGAAGGAGGTAGAAGGAGGGGAGAAGAGAGGAAAGGAGGGAAGGAAAGAGCAGGAAGGAGAGAAGGAAGGGAAAAAAAAGAGGAAAGGAGGTAAAGGGGAAGGCAAGAGCAAGAGGGAAGAGGAAGGAGAGAGAGAGAGGCCACTAGACCGGGTACCGACTTCATTTCGGGACTTGATTATTGGTTGACAGAGGGACAGTTTGCTCTCTCTCTCTCTCTCTCTCTCTCTCTCTCTCTCTCTCTCTCTCTCGTTGTCTTTATATTCTTCTGTATCTCCATTTCTCCTGTCTTGCTTACTTTCCTTCATCTTTCCACCCTTGCACCTTTCCTCCCATGCTCCCTTCCTTCCTTCACCCAGTTCCCTCCCACCCTCCTTCACCTTCTTTTCTTATTAATATCACTTTGAGGAGGAAGGAGAGGAACAAGGAGGTGATGAGGGGAAAGGAAGGGGGAGGGAGGGGTGGAGGAAAGAGGGAAGGAAGAGGAGGTGAGGGATGGAGGAAAGAAAAGAAGCGAGGGGAGAGAGAAGGTTATAGGAAATACAGAAGGGGGAGAGAGAAAGAGAGAGAGAGTAAAATTGGGTGGGAAAGGGTAAAAGGGCACCCACCAATCCCATTTCACCCTATTTGTGGCGTAGGGGACTGGGGCTGGGCTAGAGTGACCCCGATCATTGAAGAGTAGGAGGCCCATCTACGTCTTTGTACCTTTTTTACGTGAAAGAAAATCCCTCAGTCTCCCCTTGTGGCTTCGAATCGGTGCGCGTGAGAGAGAGAGAGAGTCTGTGGTCAGGTCATTTCGGTAAGGAAATGACCCACTTTGCTGCCCTTGCCTCCAGTCAGCTGAGTCGCCTCCTCTCTCTTATCTCCCCCCCCCTTCTCTCTCTCTCTCTCTCTCTCTCTCTCTCTCTCTCTCTCTCTCTCTCGTTACACAACCTTTTTTCCTTGACGCAAGAAATAAAATCTGGAGTAGTACTTTCTTGAGAGAGACAGACAGACAGACGTAATAAAAGTTCACATGTAACTGAAAATAAAGTGACATTATTTCTCTTTATTATTGCTACTTCCATATGATATTATCCAGCTTTGTACTAATAATGAATCCAATAAATTGCTAAATGGCTTGGACAAGTGGTTAGGGAAGTGGCCTGCTGTTTGAAAGGACCCGAGTTCGATTCTGGGCCAGGGAAAGGAACGGTTGATTAGATTTTCTTGATACCCATAAGACCACGAACTTCCCCCCCACACACACACACAGTCCTGAATGAGCAAGGCCTGGCATGTATTCAGTATGGACGGTGGGTATTAGTGGAGAAGTGGTGACATGTGAAGGTATCTGACATGGAGGATTCTTGGACGCATTAGAAAGAAATATACTGTAATTGCGCGCGCACGCACGCACACACACACACACACACACACACACACACACACACACACACACACACAGCAGGAACATCCACGTATACCAATAAACGCTAAAATTAGAACCCGCTCAGAAGGTAACATCCACGGAGGACGAATTTGGCGGGTCCGGATATTGACGTTTGTCCCAACTTGAGACGGCCGGATATGAGCGAAGTTATCCGGGACGAAGTTAACCCCACGCTAAATACCTCGTTATACACTTCAAACGAGCGCTGGGGGATGAAAAACGCGAAGTTAATTGGAAAGAAAGGGAAAAAACGCGAAATGTATCAACCCGCGAAAAAGTTGCCACCCCGCTCGGCCCCGCCCCCACCCCCTCCTCATCGCTCAAAGAAAATAATAATTAAAAGAAATGATAATATATGAAACTGGATGACTGAAATGAGGAAGAAGAGTTGGTATAAACTTTTGAGAAGCTTTTTCGTAAGTGCTGTAAAGTTGCCTTCGTCTTGGTAGAGGTATTTTGGGGAGAAAGGAGGATTGTTGAGGGAAAATGTGTGAAATAGTTGTCTCCCATCTTTCACATCCCGTTTTCTTTATTATTTTCTTAGCAACACTTTGGCTTATTTTCATTTTGTTTTATTTTATTTTATTTTATTTAACCGTTACTTTTTCTCAGTTTAAGATGTTTGAAAATATATGTGTATGTATGTATGTGTGTGTGTGTGTGTGCGTGTATTATATTCTCTGGCCATTATATATATCGTCATCTATCGGTCTATCTATGTGTACGTCAGTCTGTCTATTTGTCCAGGTATCACGATCTGTCTATCTGCCATCAGTCAATTTATCTATCAGTCCACATTTATCTCTGCCAGTATATCATTCTATCTATCCATATGTGTTTATCTGTCAGTATATAATTCTATCATATTTCTATCATTCTATCTATCCATCCATGTATCTGTTAGCCAGTGTATCTATCTATCTCCTCTTTCCTCTGAGCATCTTTCAGGTATAATGTATTCCTTTGATATTGTTCTTCCTTCCATCCTTCTGCCTTCTTCCTTTCCTCTCCCTCCCCCCTCCTCCCTCACCCCTACCCCTGCCCTCGTCCTCCCACTCTCCTCCTCTTTCCTTCACGCGTCCGTTTTTCCTCTCCTCCCTCACCTTCTCCTCCCATTCCCAGATCCTTCCTCCCCCACTCCTCCTCCTCCTCCTCCTCTTCCTTTCACCCCACCTTCCCCCCTCCTCTTCCTTCATCCCTCTCTCTCTCTCCCCTCGTCTTCTATGTCCTTACCTCTTTCCTATCTCCAGTCCCTCCCTTCTCCTCTCCCCTCTTCCTCTCTTTTCCTTCTCCTCTCCCCTCTCCCTCCAATTCCTTCCCTCTCTTCCTGCTTCCTTCCAGCCTCCCTTCTCATCCCTCTCAACCTCTCCCGCTCCTTCACCCTCTCACCTCCCTCTCCTCCCCTCCCCGTCCCTCCCTCGCCATTCCTCCATCTGCCTGTGTTAATACCATATTCATAGCCTAGTAACAAGCAGGGCAGATCATAGGAAACAGGCAGAAGGAGGGAGGGAGAGAGGGAGGAAGGGGGAGTGGAGGGGAGGGAGGAAGATATGAGATGAATATTTTGCTGTGGAAAGAAGAGGAAGAATAATTTATAACGAGGTAGGAGAGAGAGAGAGTAATAAATGTCGTGGAAGAAGAAATGATTGATAAGGGAGGGAGATGAAGATAAGGGAGAGGAAAAAGAGGAGGAGGGAGTGGGAGAAATATGGGAGGAATATTTTATTGTGGAAGAAAGAGGAATTATTGATGAGAGAGAGAGAGAGAGAGGTAATAGAGATAAAGAGGGAGGGAGGAGGAGAGGAAAACCAAAGGTGCTGCATCTCATTGCTGGTGAGATGAGGAAAGTCAGTCAGTCTCTCTCTCTCTCTCTCTCTCTCTCTCTCTCTCTCATTGTCTTCATTTTCTTTGTCGCTTCAGTAATTCCTTTCTTTACCTTTCCTCTTTTTCTATCATTTTTTTCTCTTTTTTCCCTTCCTTTCTCACTTCCTTCTTTTTTCCTTCCTCCCTTCCTTCTTTCTTTTTCCTTTCCTTCCTTCCATCCTTCCTTCCTTCCTATTACTTCCGTCCGTGCTTCGTTCGTATGTTCTTTGTCATTCTTCCTTCCCTTCACTCACTCACTCACCCCCCCTCAACATGCATCACTTCCCTCCCCCTTTTTTTCCTCCCTTCCCTCCCCTCCCATAATTGCTTCCCTCCCTCCCTCCCTCCCTCGTGAATTATTTCCATAGCAGGTCAAGCGAGGTCACACCCGGTCACCTCCCTCCCTCCCTCCTTTCCTCCCTCCCTCCCTCCCTTCAATCCTTGTGCTTGCCTATTCTTCCTCCCTATTTTCTTCCCCTCTCCCTCTCCTCTCCTCCCTCCACGGTTCTGTTTCCTCCCTTCTTACCTCCATTTAGCGTTCCCTACCACTCTCCCCTCCTTCCTCCCTCCCTCTAACTGTATGTGCTTCCGTCTCCCCTCTCCCTCCCTCCCTCCTCCCTTCTGTGTGCTTGTCTCTTCCCTCTTCCTTCCTCCCTCCCTCCCTTTCTCCCCTTCTCGTCTCTCTCTCTCTCTCTCTCCGTTATTTTTCTTCCTCCCTTCGTTTCTTTCTCCTTTCCATCTCTCTGCCTCCCTTCCCTCCCTCATATTTGTTTCCTCCCTCCCTTTCTCTCACTGGTCTCCCTCCCCCTCCTCCCTCCCTCCCCATGTTCTCCCTTCACAATACATCTTTAACAGACAGACAGACAGGGATGGGGGGGGGAGGTAGGTAGGGGGATGGATTGATAGATGGAAGGAAGGAAAGATAAGGAGTTAGGTAGATAGGTATGTAGTAGATTAATAGGTAAATAAATTGATAAATAGACGAACAGATGGATGGATAGATAGATAGATATGGGTGGATAAATAATGAGTTAGGGATAGATAGCTGGAAACATTGATGGATATATAGGTTTAGATACATTAAAATAAATAGATTAGATAGATATACCTATAGATCGAAGGACACCGGAACAGATACTGCGATAGATAGATAGATAAAAAGGTAGGCGGTGATAGATCGAGTTAGAAATAGATAGATAGGAAGACAGACATAGAATGATAGATAGATCGACACCGAAATAGACAAGTACCGTAACACACCGATAGACAGACCTCGCGATAGATGCACAGATAGAGGTGGGTGGCGATAGATGCACAGATAGATAGAGGCGATAGATTCATAGTGACATGTTGATTGGAGGAAACTGATGGAATGTTGGAGGGAAAATGAGGAGGAAATTTTCTCAGATGTGGAGAGATTGGATGCCAGGAGAGAGAGAGAGAGAGCGGAATGGGAGAATGAGAGTTTGTGGAAGAGATGAGAGAACTTAGAAAGAGATAGAGAGAGAGAGTAAAAGTGAAAGAAAAGATAAATGATAAATAATGGAACGAGATATTAAGGAACTAAAATGATCAGGTAGATAGATAGATAGATAGATAGGTTGGTAATAGATGGAAAGAGAGGCGTCAACAGAAGAGGAAGAGAAGCATGACAAGATATGGAAGGAGAAATGAGAGAGAGAGAGGACAAGGAAAGAAAGGTGGAGACGAGAAGCTCAATCCATCTTCTTCCTACATTTTCAGGCTGTCAGTGAGAGAGAGAGGGAGGGAGGGAGAGAGAGAGAGAGAGAAAAGGAGGGGAGTGCAAATTGAGGAAGGGAGGAGGTTGCGTGTCAGGTATTGTGAGGGAGGGAGGGATAATATGAGGGAGGGAGGAAGAAGGGGTGTAAGGGAGAGAAAGAGGGAGGGACGGAGGAGAGGGAGAGAGAAGGGAGGGGTGAGGGAGGGAGGATGACGTAACAGGTGTAGGTGCATTGTAAATAAAACAATAAACACAAGTAAGGAAGGTGTGTAGGAGTATTTGCCCATGGAACAAATTATGCAAACATTGGAGCGAATTGGTAGAAGAAAAAAGATAGAAAAAAGAAAGTAAGAAAGCTGAAGAAAGTAAGGAAAGGGAAGGAAGAAAGACAAAAAGAAAGTAAGAGAAAAAGAAAGAAGAAAGACAGAAAAAGAAAGGAAGGAAGAAAATAAGAGACAGAAGGAAAAAGAAAGGAAGGAAAACGGAAGGAAAAAGAAAGTGAGAAAGAAAAAGTAAGAGTGACATGAAGAAAGGAAGAGAAAGTAAAGAAAATTTGAGCGAATGCAAAATGGTCTCCACGCATCACATAGACCAAAACAAGACAATTTAATAACATCAAGACAAAGGGAAGAAAAACCTGGAGAGACCTAAAAACATGAGTGATTTGTCTGTGTTGTAAGGAGGGGTATGATTGGGGGGATTGGTGTACTAGAACTAGAGAGAGAGAGGTGAATTTGAGTTAGATACATAAATAGGTGGGAAGATACAGATAAAGATACAAAACTGAGGTGGATGGATAGATAGATAAAGAGATAGATAGGTAGGTAGGTAGAGAGAGAGAGAGAGAGAGGTTTGATAAATGGCAGGGTCGAGTACAATTGGGTATATTTGTGGCCAGGGTTCAATTTAAGGAGGGGGTGACAAAGTGCGTGTGTGTGTATGTACGTGTGTGTGTGTGTGTGTGTGAGAGAGAGAGAGAGAGATTACGAAGAAAATGACTGACTGAAAGATGGAATGAAATGGAAGGTCGGAAGATGATGATGAGGAGGAGGAATGATGATGATGATGATGATAAGCAAGAGGAGGAAAAGGTGGGAAGAAAGGAAGAAAAAAGAGAGGAAAGAAAGGAGGAAGTGTCGGAGGAGATTAGGAAAGTAGATAAGGAAGCCAAGCAAGGAAGGAAAATGGTTGTTGTGGTCTTGAATGGTAATTGTGGTAGTTGTGGTGGATGGGGGCAGAAGGTGGTGAGTAGAGGAGGAGGAGGAAAGAAAAGTGAGAGAAGAAAGGAGAAGAAGAATTAATTGAAAATGTAATTGATTTCAAGCGAGAAGTGCAAGAGGTCAAGTTGAAATCAAGGAAAGAAAAGGAAGAAAAGAATGGAGGAAGAAAATGGATAAAATGAGGGAAGGAAGATAAGGAGATAATAGGAAGAGAAGGATGAGAGAACTTGGTGAGACTGAAGGAAAACAATGAAGAGGGCATGGAAGGACGGAAGAAAAGGGGTTGATTAGGATCAGGACGAAGAAGTTGAAGAAGAAAAGGTTGAAGAATTGAGGGGGGTAAGGAAAAATAAAAATGAAAGGTGAAGAAGTACTGATGAGGAAAGATGTATGGGGAAAAATGAATGAATGGAGGCTAAGGAAGTAATGAATAAAGGAGAGAGATGAAATGAAGTAAGTAAAAGAGATGGAAATAAAGAATTCGAACTGAGAGGGTGACGAAGAAAGCAACGGGAAGACAAGTAAAGAACAATAAAGACAAACATAAGGTAGAGAAGTAAGGAAGGAAGAAAGCACCAGCAATGAAGACAAATGGAAGTTAGGAGGAAGTAATGAAGGAAGGAAGGAGGGGAAATGAAGAAAGATGAAGGCTGAAGGAGCAGTGTTGAAGGAAGTTGAGGGTTAAATTGAGGGTTGTCGGTGAAGAGGGAGGGGATACTTAGATTTAAGAGGGGAACGTGACACCCCTTCTTCCCTCCCCTCTTCGTCCTCCCCCTATTCTCCCCCCCCTTCTTCCCCTCCATCTCCCCCCCCCTCCCTTCCTTCTCGTCCACTTCACCCTACCTCCCTCTTCCCTTTCCCTTTCTTCCCCTCCCCATTCTTTTTTCCTTCACCAGCCCCTTCCCTCCCCTGTCTTTCCCCTTTCCCTCTCAGCATTCTTCTTTCTCTTTCCTTTTTCCTTCTCCCCTCCCCCTCCTTTTTCCTTCCTTCCTTATTTTCCTCTCACTCATTTAGTTCCTCCTTCCCTTGTCTTCTTCTTTCTTTCCTTCATCCTTTCTTCCTTCTTCCTAATTGCCTCACTGTTCACTTATATCCCTCAATCATCTCCCCTTCTTCCGTTTTTCATCGTTTCTACGCGTTTCCATCATTCCTTCCTCTCCCCCTATCCCTCTTCTCTCTTTCCTCTCCCCCTATCCCTCTTCTCTCTTTCCTCTCCTCCACACTCCTTTCTCTCTTCGTCTCTGCTTCGTACCTTATTCCCTCCTTCTCCCTTTTTTTTTTTCCTCTTTCACTCCTCCCTTATCTCTCCCCTCTATCCCCGCCTTCCTCCCCCTCTCTTTCTCCTCTCCTTCCTCCCCCCTCCCTCGCTCCTCCTTTTTCTCCTCCTTTCCCTCTCCCGCTCTCCCTTCCTCAAATTTTCATGTTAGCTGGCAATTACAAGTTGTGGTAGTTTTAGTAATAGTCGTAGTTGTGGTAATAGTCGTAGTTGTAGTGGTGGTAATAGTCGTAGTTGAAGTGGTGGTAGTGGTGATAGTAGCCATAGCTGTTAGGGTGTTGTTGTAATGATTGTAGTTGTTCTAGTTCTGATAGTCGGACATGTGTTGGTTGTTGTTTTGGCGATAGTAGAGTTGTAACAGTGGTAGTTGTAGCGATGGGAGTGGCGATATTGCTGGTAGTTGCGGTAATGATGGTGATTAGGGGACTATACATTATTACCATTAATCACGACCTCACGAGTAACAGCTTCATTCAGGCTGTTGCTTTCTATAAGTCCTTCAAAAAATTCACTAGTATTGCACACACACACACACACACACACACACACACACACACACACACACACACACACATATATATATATATATATATATATATATATATATATATATATATATATATATATATATATATATATATAACCGATTTACATATAACTGTCCAGGTGACGTGTCCTTCTGGCCTTGGATGAGAATCAGATTTTACCTGATGTAGTAGCCCAACCAATCGTGTGGGGGGGGGGGTTAGCTTGCCTCACCACCACCAGGCCCTTCCTCACTTCCTCACCACTACCCATTGCAGTTCCTCCACCATTTCTCATAATAACACCTCCTTTTGGCCGAAAAATACTTTGACGGTAACAGCTTTTCACACCACGCTAATTCTACCCCAACTCCTCGCCCTGGACACACACCTAACGGGAGGCAGAGTCGGAAATGTGGATAAGAGTGCACGCGCCATCACTGCCACGCTGTACAGTTGTCTCCTTGATCATGGGCAACAGGAAGAATATTTTGCTGAGAACTGCGAACCCCGTGTTAAGGCGGTGTGTGGCTGGTGTTAACACGTATTTGTGCCTTTGAGAGAGAGAGTGAGTTTGTGTGAGGGTGAGTTTATTACCTTGCTTAGAGATGCGTTTATATTTACGTATATGTATGCATTTATGTGTGTGTGTGTGTCTATTTGTGTATGTATGTTTTTTTGTATATACGGTACTCTGTGTGCGTGTTTTTTCTCCTCTTCCTGCATACTTGTGGTGATGAAGGGGTAACATTATGACCACGCTTTTTACTTCCTTCTTTTTCCTTCCGTCTCAGTCATAGGTAAATTCTGGCCAGGTAACAAGGGGTCAGGTTATTTCTGCTTCTGTTTTTCTTCTTCTCATGCGTGCTTCTTCGGTTATTTTGGGTGATTTGTGGCTCTGTTTGTGGTTGTGGTGATTGTGGAGGTCACTGGGAGGTAGCGTAATGGTAAAGTGGTTGTGGTGGTGGTGGTGGTTGTGATGGTGGTGATAATGATGTTAGTGGTGTTGGTTGTGATGATAGTTGTGGTGGTGGTAGTTATGATGTTAATTGTGGTGGTGGTGGTAGTTGTGGTGGTAGTGGTTGTGATGGCAGTTGTGGTGGTGGTAGTGTTAGTGATGTACTTGTGGTGGTTGTAATGTTAGTGGTGGTGGTGGTAATTGTGGTTGGTGGTGGTGGTGAATGTTGTACCGTAGTAATTGCAGTGGTAATAAGAGTTGTGGTAGTAGTTGTGATGGTAATTGGTGTAGTTAGTTACCATTACAGTTCATATAAATCATTTTAGTTCCTCTTTCATGCATTATCACTTCTTTTTATTGTCACTTCTCATACTTCTATACCTCATTTCCCTCCCCACTTCTCCTCTTTCTTCCCATTCCATCCCTTCCCTTCCCTTCCCTTCCCTTCCCTCATTCCTCTCTCCCTCCCTCCGTTTTTATACCTTCTGTTTCCTTCCCTTCTCTTCCCTTCCCCTCCTCTTTCTTTTCTCTCCCTCTCCTCTTTCTTTTCTCTCCTTCCCCTCTCCCTCTCCCTCTTCCCTCCTATTAAGCCACCTTGTTTCTAAGCACTGGGCCAGGGAGAGAGAGAGAGAGAGAGAGAGAGAGAGAGAGAGCATAAAAAAATAAGAGAAGGGAAAAATAGATGAATAAAATAGACAAGTGTGTGTGTGTCTTTCTGTCTGTCTGTCTGTTAATTTATCCATCGTATTTTTTCATATTTCTCTTTTCATTTTCATTCCCGTTCCTTCCTTTTCTCGACTTCTTTTTTTTTTTCTTCTTCTTTTTCGTCTTGGTGCATTTTTCTTTGTTTTTTTCTTTATTCCTCTTTCCTATATTATTATTATTTTTTACTTCCTTCCCTCCTTCCTTCTTCTTAGTTCCTTTTTTTAGTCCACCCTTTCTTCCTTCCATTCTTCATTCTCTCTCTCTCTCTCTCTCTCTCTCTCTCTCTCTCTCTCTCAAGCACGTATTTCCTCCTCTAATGACCTTGTTTGGAGGGAAGAGAAAAAAGAAAGAAGAGGGGGAACATGCCTGGAGGACAGAGAGAGAGAGAGAGAGAGAGAGAGACGGGTGTTGGTAATGGAAGGGAAAAATTAAAGAGAGGGAAGGGATTTGGGTCAGAGGCGAAGGGAAAGGAAGAGGGATGAAAAGAGTGAAGAGGTGTGTGTGTGTGTGAGAGAGAGAGAGAGAATGGGAGATGTCATGTTGAACTAATTTTTTAATATATCGCCCTTAACAACCAGCTCATTTAAACTCTCTCTCTCTCTCTCTCTCTCTCTCTCTCTCTCTCTCTCTCTCTCTCTCTCTCTCTCTCTCACACACACACACACACACACACACACACACACACACACACACACACACACACACACACACACACACACACACACACACTACTCTACCCACCCCGCTACCACCACCTTACTGGATGGATGGATGGAAGGCTGCATGGATGGTTGACTGGAGGGCTGGATGCTAGGATGGATGGAGGGATAGATGGATGGTTGGGGAGTGTATGGGAAAGTTGGATGGATGGATGGAGAGTGTATGGGAGGCTGGATGGATGGTTGGAGAGTGTATGGAAGGCTGGTTGGTTGGTTGGATGGGTGGATGGTTGGATAGTTTATGGAAGGCTGGATGGATGGATGGAAAGTATAGTGGAGGTTGGACTGAAGTGGAAAGAAGGAAAAGTAGGGGAACGGTTGGATAGAAGGGGAAATTGGAGGGCTGAAGTGAATGGAAGGTTGGATGGTTGGGATCAGTTGTAATGGCGGAGGGAAGGAGAGCAGGAAGGTGGTAATTACAACTTATGGCGAATTTTTGGCTCTCTCTCACTCTCTCACATTCCCTCCTTTATTTCTTCTGGCTCACTTTGCTTTTTTTTTTTTTTTTAACGTCTTTTTCTTTTGTTTTTTCATATATATATATATATATATATATATATATATATATATATATATATATATATATTTACTTTATTGGTCCTTAGTTTCTCTCACTTTTTTCTCATTTCATTTGTTATTTTTAGATTCTCTCTCTCTCTCTCTCTCTCTCTCTCTCTCTCTCTCTCTCTCTCTCTCATATATTTCCTCTCTCCCACTCTTCACTTCTGTCAGTCTGCCCTTCATTTTTTCCTCCCACCCCTCCTCTTTTTTTCTTCTCCCCTCACCTCCCCTCCTCTCCCCATTTTCCTCCTCTCTCCCTTCTCCTCTTCCCTCTTTCCTCCTCTCTCCCTTCTCCTCTTCCCTCTTTCCTCCTCTCTCCCCTCTCGCTTATCCCTTCCCTGCTTATATCCCCTCTCCCTCCCTCACCTCACCTCTTCCTTCCTCCTTCCTCTTTCCCATCGTTTCCTCATCCTATTTCCTTCTCTTTCCCCTCACCCCGTCCCTCCCTTCCTTACTTCCTCCCCTTCCCCCTCCCCTCACCTTCCCTCCATCTCTCCCCACTTCCTTTTCTCTCCTTCCTCTTTCATGTATTTCCCCTCCCCCTCCCCTTCCCTCTCCCCTCATCTTACCGTTTTTCTTCCCCTCCCCTCTTCTCTCCCATGGGATACACGTCAGAGTTCATTACCTATTTCTTCCCCCCCCCACCTCTCTCTCTCTCTCTCTCTCTCTCTCTCTCTCTCTCTCTCTCTCTCTCATGTACCATTGATTTACTTATTCTTCCCTTTGTTATTTTCCACTATACCCCCCCCCCTCTCTCTCTCTGCAGTAAATAAAATGGCCGTTGCCTCATTTCCCTATTGCTGTTAAGACTCATGCTGGCCAACAAAGGCTCCTCTAACTTCATTTCTCCAGCCTCGCTCTGCACATGAAAGTAGTCATTTTGTGGCTAATTTGGAGAGCCAGCAAGAAAATAGAGATAGAGAGCAAAGAGGAGTTGGGGAAAGGGAAGAGGGAGGGGGAGAGAGGGATAGGGAGCAAAGAGGAGTTGGGGAAAGGGAAGAGGGAGGGGGAGAGAGAGATAGGGAGCAAAGAGGAGTTGGGGAAAGGGAAGAGGGAGGGGGAGAGAGAGATAGGGAGCAAAGAGGAGTTGGGGAAAGAGAAGAGGGAGAGGGAGAAGGGGAAGTGAAAGAGAGGGGGAGGGAGATGGGAGAGTGGAGGACGATAGGGGGAGGGGGATATGGAAGAGAGGGTGGGGGAGAGGGATAGGAGAGAAGGGAAGATGAAAGAGAGGGATAGTGGGAGAAGAGGTGGAGGGGGATAGAAGGGAGACGGAGATTATAGATAGATAGAGAGAGAGCGATAGATAGATAGATGAGGTAGATAGATGTGTATAAAAGTGAGATAAAGAAAAGTGAAAAAGTGAGAGAGAAGATAATACTTTGTGTGGGCACGGGACACGCCTTTCAGCGTGCCACTCCCGTCCACCTCTCAGCGTGCCACTCCCGTCCACCTCTCAGCGTGCCACTCCCGTCCACCTCTCAGCGTGCCACTCCCGTCCACCTCTCAGCGTGCCACTCCCGTCCACCTCTCAGCGTGCCACTCCCGTCCACCTCTCAGCGTGCCACTCCCGTCCACCTCTCACCGTGCCACTCCCGTCCACCTGTCAACCTGCCACTCCCGTCCACCTGTCAACCTGCCACTCCTATCCACCTCTTAGCGCACCATACCTTTACACTGCTAGGGTGTTACACCTCTAGGGTGTTACACCACTAGGGTGTTACACCACTAGGGTGTTACACCACTAGGGTGTTACACCTCTAGGGTGTTACACCACTAGGGTGTTACACCACTAGGGTGTTACACCACTAGGGTGTTACACCTCTAGGATGCTACACCACTAGGGTGTTACACCTCTAGGATGTTACACCTCTAGGGTGTTACACCTCTAGGATGCTACACCACTAGGGTGTTACACCTCTAGGGTGTTACACCTCTAGGATGCTACACCTCTGGCGTGCTACCGTCCATCTCCTACTACACAACACCTCTTAGTCTGACACATCCTGTACTCAGCTACACCTCATTACACAACACCACTTACTCGGGCACATCCTGTACTCAGCTACACCTCACTACCCAACACCTCTTACTCTGACACATCCTGTACTCAGCTACACCTCACTACCCAACACCTCTTACTCTGACACATCCTGTACTCAGCTACACCTCACTACCCAACACCTCTTACTGGGCTGCCTCCCTCGGAGCGACACCCCCTAATGCGAGTCCCGTTTTGGTGTGGGACAATAAAGTTCAATTCGAGTGTAATTGGACACAATGCACTCACTGGCCGGCCAGGGCCAGGACCTTGTCCCGCAGCGCCTCATCTTGCTTGACGAGGGCCAGGACCAGGCCATGGTGCCGGGCCAGGTGGGCTTGAAGGTCATTACTGTTTTTGCGCAAGTCCTTTCTGGCCTTGTGCAGGCCTCGATTTTCCGAAGTTAGGTCATTGATCAGGTTTTCACGTTGACGAATGGTTCGTAGGTGACCCCTGATCTGGTTCTTATGACCTTTTATGGCCTCATCCCTCCGGCTGATGCCGTGCTGGTGCTGCCGGAGGGCCTGGGCGTGGCCTTGTCTTATTTCGTCCAGTTGGTTTTGGGCCGCCTCATGTTTTTTCATTAAGTCAGCCATACCTGCCTGGAGGCTGGCGTGGGCGGCTTCCCTTGATTGGGCGTCTGCCTGGGCCTCCTCCAGCGCCTGGCTCTGATCCACCACCTTTTGGCGTAAGGAACCAAGTTCGTGGTCTTGTGAAGATAAGACCATTTCGGCCTCCTTCAGCACGGACTCCATCTGGGCTCCCCGCTCCTGGTGGTGGGTAAGGTCCCTGTGAGTCTGGGCGTGCTGCCGCTCCCAGGCCTGCAGCGCCCGCTGCGCCTCCTCAAGGTGACTTTCGAGGTCCAGTCGCCTGCGTTTTTCTTCATCATGGCGACGTTCTGTGTCCTGCAGGCGCTGCAGGCGGTCCTGGTGTATGGTTTGGAGAGCCTGCAGCTCCTCCTCCAGCTCTCTGGCATGCTAAGCGCGTGATTCGAGCTGACCCGAGACTTCCTGGTGTCGCCTTTTCCAGGTATCACGGGAGCTCTGGGCGTCGTGAAGGAGCCCCTCCACCTCCTCCCGCTTCTGCGTCTCGGCGTGGTGAAGCAGGAGGTGGTCTGCATGGGCGTCCGTCAATTTCTGCATTTCGCCCGTCACGTGATCCAACTCATGGCTCTTGGCCTTCAGGTCCTCATGGGCGGCGTCCAGGCGTGTGGCGAGGGCGTTGGCCTTTTCGTCTTTGTCGGCCAGGATGCCCCACGCGTCCTCGTCTTTCTACTCCTGCAGCACCCGAGCAAACTCCTCCTAATCTTGGAGCGAAGTCCGGGCCGCCTGAACCTCCTGCTGCAGGGCGAGGTTCTGGGACTCCAGCTGAGCCTTCTGTTCCCGAAGGCTCTCAATCGCCTGCCCGTAGGTGTGCAGGTGCGCCTCCAGCTGGCGCACGCGGGCCTCCAGGCCGCGTGCGGCAGCCGCGTCGCCGCCGCGACCCGCACCCCGGGCCCGAGCCCCCTCTACCCCCCCCACTGCCCCACACAGCCCCCCCACCACCACCAGCAGGAGGAGGAAGTTCATTTTGATTTTGATGAATAAATGTAAAATTATTTAGGACTAAGAAGATGAATAAGAAATGGTTAATTATGAGGGCGGTGAGGGGGAATTAGAAGGAGAGTGAGTTGATGGGGAAGGAGAAGGGAAAGGAAGAGGGAGGAGGCGGAGACGAAGGGGCGCCACGGATCAAAGATACGGCCTCTGCAGACAGCTAGTCCAATTATACACACCGTATTTTATACATTATCATCATCATTCGGGCCTCCTTTCCCACCCTCGGGCCGAGTGAGGAGTAGAAACGTCTAGACCAGTGGTTCTTAACCTTTTTCTGAGTCACGAACACCTTCGCGATTCTAGTGAAAGCTATGAACCTAGAAAAATGCACATAAGCACAAACACAGCATTTTGCATGCAATGAATGTACCTGTACTTTATTTTACTGAAAACTGCCTCACGCAGTGTATGACATACACGAAGTATAAAACTGTCTTTACAAAAAACTGTTTTCCATTCTTTCATCGAAAAGCTAATGGCCACTCGATGAAAAAATGAAATACATCCAACTGGTGCAAATTAAACAAAACAAAACATTAATTCTGCCCAAAAGTTTATTTCAGTGACAGGGTTGTTGTTTGGCTTGAATATGAGTTTGTGGAGTGGTCTTTGGCAAGCAAACGCGCATGTCATCGCTAACATCCAGTTGATTTCGACTTTTCGTTTTGATAGAAACAAACGATCAGTTGGTTAAAGCGCTCCACTCTGACCGAAGGGTCGGAGGATCGAATCCACCCAAGAGTCATTGGTAGACATCAGGAAGGGCATCCGGTCATAAAATGTTACACGCTCCAAACCAAAGTCCTCTACCCAGGGGCAACGCCTTAGCCCTTATCCAAAAAAGGGGGACTTGGCGTAAAACTCAAAAAGAAAAAGAAAAAAGAAACGCTGAAAACCCTGACTCACAAAGGTACGTAGCGGCAAAGGGAATCACAGCACCATAGCTCGCCCTGCCACACACACGGACGCTTGTGGCAGTGAACACCAGAATTCTTCAAGACTCCTCGATTTTTTTTTTTTTTTTTTTTTTTTTTTTTCTTTTTTTTTAATGATGCCAAACGGCATCACAAAATTGTTCTCAACTATTCTGACCTTCACGGACACCCTGAAGCTCATCCATGGACCCCAGGTTAAGAACCCCTGATTTAGACAGTCCACGTTTGTCCTGTCCAGTGGGCCACGCCTCCAGTCACTCATCTTTCAGGCCCTCGGAATCCTGGCTCTGTCAGCACATTATACCTACTACAGCGCGTTTGTTCTAAGCTGACCACCTCTTTCAGCCCAGTCACTCATCATTCAAGCCCCCGGAATCCTGGCTCTATCAACACATTATACCTACTACAGCACACTCATCATTCAAGCCCCCGGAATCCTGGCTCTGTCTACACATTATACCTACTACAGCACACTCATCATTCAAGACCCTGAAATCCTGGCTCTGTCTACACACACTCATCATTCAAGCCCCTGGAATCCTGGCTCTGTCTACACACACTCATCATTCAAGCCCCTGGAATCCTGGCTCTATCTACACATTATACCTACTACAGTACAGCACACTCATCATTCAAGCCCCTGGAATCCTGGCTCTATCTACACATTATACCTACTACAGTACAGCACACTCATCATTCAAGCCCCCGGAATCCTGGCTCTGTCTACACATTATACCTACTACAGCGCATTTGTTCTAAGCTGCCCACCCCTTTCAGCCCAGTCAGTGGCAAGGGAAGGTAGGTCTGAGGCTGACCTGACTGTAGTCCGTTTACTTCAGCTGACAAAGATCCGTCACTTCTGTCAGCCAAGTTGATGCCCAGTGTGTGGGTGGGGTGGAGAGGGTAGTGGGTGGGGTGGACAGGGTAATGGGTGGGGTGGACAGGGTAATGGGTGGGGTGAACAGGGTAATGGGTAGGGTGGACAGAGTAATGGGTGGGGTGGACAGGGTAATGGGTAGGGTGGACAGGGTAATGGGTGGGGTGGACAGGGTAATGGGTGGGGTGGACAGGGTAATGGGTAGGGTGGACAGGGTAATGGGTAGGGTGGACAGGGTAATGGGTAGGGTGGACAGGGTAATGGGTGGGGTGGACAGGGTAATGGGTGGGGTGGACAGGGTAATGGGTAGGGTGGACAGGGTAATGGGTGGGGTGGACAGGGTAATGGGTAGGGTGGACAGGGTAATGGGTGGGGTGGACAGGGTAATGGGTGGGGTGGACAGGGTAATGGGTGGGGTGGACAGGGTAATGGGTAGGGTGGACAGGGTAATGGGTGGGGTGGACAGGGTAATGGGTAGGGTGGACAGGGTAATGGGTAGGGTGGACAGGGTAATGGGTGGGGTGGACAGGGTAATGGGTAGGGTGGACAGGGTAATGGGTAGGGTGGACAGGGTAATGGGTGGGGTGGACAGGGTAATGGGTAGGGTGGACAGGGTAATGGGTAGGGTGGACAGGGTAATGGGTAGGGTGGACAGGGTAAGAAATAATGCGTATAAGAGACAACAAGGAAGTACACTGGGAAATGTAGGGGAGATGAATAAATGTGAGATGAAGGGAAGAAAGGGAATAATAATAATGCTTGAGAAAGGGAGAGTGACTTAAGGGAGTTGGAAGAAGAAAGGGAGGAGGGTGGAAATGAGAGAGAGGGAGGGAGAGGAATCTGAGAAAGAGTGAAGTGTTTATGGCATGTGGGGAGAGAGAGAGGGAGAAAGAGAGAGAGAAATCTGAGAAAGGCTGAAGTGTTTATGGCATATGGTTTTGTGTGTTTGTGTGTGTGTGTGATCGCCCCATTTTCTTAACAAAACTCTCCTCTCTTTATCTCTCTTTCCTCTATTTAATCTCTCTCTCTCGTTTCTCTCTCCATTTTTATTTGTTCCAATTATTCTCAAAATAAATTCTTTTACCTTCGTCTCATATTTCCCTTTCTTTTCCCTCTTTTCTTATTTTATCACCCTTCTGTTTCCTTCCTTCCATCGCCGGTCATTCCTTCTTTCCTCTTTCCTTCTTCCGTCTTTCCTTCCTCCTTCCTTCCTTCGTCCGTCTTTCTTACTTTCCTTCGTCCGTTTATCCCTTTTTTCTCACTTCCGTCTTTTCTTTCCTTCCTTCCTTTTTTCCATCGTCTTCTTCCTTCAGTCTTTCCCTCTTTTTCTTTCTTCCTTCTTTCCTTCCTTCCGTCTTTCCATTTTCCACGCCATTTCGTTTTCTTCGTCGCCCCATTTCCCTTCTTTTTTCCCTCCTCTTTACTCATCTCTCTCACGCTCTGATTGCTTCACTCTCTCTCTCTCTCTCTCTCTCTCTCTCTCTCTCTCTCTCTCTCTCTCTCTCTCTCTCTCATTTTCATCATCATTTATCTTTTCTTCTTTATTTCACAAAAAAAAGAATGAAGTAGAGAGGGTAAAGAGTAAATATGAGAAGTACACAGATAATAAAGAAGAGGAGGAAGAAAGAGGAGAGAAATGTAGAAAGATTTATAGGAAGAAGACAAAATAAAGGAAGTGGAAGAAAGAGAGGGAGTTTTGTTGGTAAAAAGAAGAGATAAAAAGAGAGGGAAGTGAAGGAGAGAGTGTGGAAGAAATGGAAGGGAAGGAGGAAAGGAGAAGAGAAGTAAGGAGGGAGTGAAGAGTTAGGGATAAAGACGGAAAGGAGAGACGAGTTAGAAGAGGAGATGAAAGGTAGGAGAAAGAGGAGGAAGAAAAGAGAGGAAAGAAGAAGAAGAGAAAAGGGAGAAAAGAGGAAGAAGGGGAGGAGAGAGGTAGTTATAAAGCCTCTTGAACTTTGGCTCGTTATGTGTCTTGCCTAGGAGGAAGGGAGGAGGAGGAGGGAGGGAGGGAGAGAGAGAGGGAGAGGAAGGAAAGAGGGAGGGAGAGACAAGATAGGGATGAGGGAGAGAGTGTGTGAGAGAATGAATGAATAAAGGAATGAAGAGGAATGTATAGATAACGAGAGAGAGAGAGAGAGAAAGATAAAAAATAGATATCACAGGACCAAACTTTTCTCTAATTTTTTCTGTATTCCTCGTGCCATCCCTTCTGCTGCCCTTCATCTGCTTCACCTCTTCTTTACGAGTGTCTTTATTGTCTTCCTTTACTGCTTCCTTCGTCTTATTTCTCTCCTTGTTTTCTTCTTTAATTTGGTTGAGCTGTTTTTATTGTTGGTTGTAACTCTCTCTCTCTCTCTCTCTCTCTCTCTCTCTCTCTCTCTCTCTCTCTCTCTCTCTCTCTCTCTCTCTCTCACTTTTTCCGTCGCTTCCAGCCCAGTGCCTTTCACACCTCCATTTTCCATAACTCTTCCTTACCTCCTCCTCCTCTTCCTTTCTTCCCCCCTCCTTCCTCTTCTTCCTGTCATCCTTCAGCCTTTATCTTATTCTTTCTCACCTTTTTCTTTTTTCTGCTTTTACTTCCTCCATATATCATTGTACCTCTCTCTCTCTCTCTCTCTCTCTCTCTCTCTCTCTCTCTCTCTCTCTCTCTCTCTCTCTCTCTCTCTCTCGTTATCCATCTATATCTACATCTCTCTTTTTTCCTCACCTCTTCCCTCCCTCTTTTCTCTTTTTGTCCCTACTGCTCTTTCCTC
Source organism: Coenobita brevimanus (assembly GCF_032717465.1). Taxonomy (NCBI): domain Eukaryota; kingdom Metazoa; phylum Arthropoda; class Malacostraca; order Decapoda; family Coenobitidae; genus Coenobita; species Coenobita brevimanus. The sequence continues at coordinate 16,387,915 of NC_137049.1, read as the reverse complement.
CCTCCCTCCCTTCCTCCCTGGAGAGAAAGCACCTACCAATGCCTCCTCCTCTCCCTGTGTTCACCCTTTGACAATCTCCCTCCCTTGTCACCTTGTCATTCACAGGTGGAGGGAGGGAAGGGAAGGGAAAGGAAGAGGGAGGGAGGAAGGGTGGGTGGAAAGATAGAAGGGAATGTGGGTGGGAGAGAGGAAGAAAGAAAGGAAGGAAGGAAGGAGAGAAGGGAGGGAAAAAGGGTGGATAGGTGAAGGGATGAGGGAGGAAAATAGGATCTGATAGTTGAGGAGGTAAGGGAGGGAGAATGGTTGTATGAGTTAGTGAGAGAAGGCTGGCTGGCTAGATAGATAGATAGGTAGATTGATAGATAGTTGGTTGGATGGAAGGGTGGATTTCTTAAAAAAAAAAATACAGTGAGAAGGAGGGAGGGAGGTAGGATGGACGACACATGGATGGCGGAGGGATTTGCGGGAGAAGGAAGAAGGATGGAAAGTACAGTGAGGAGAAGAAATTGGTGGATGAAGGAAGAATGGTATATATAGTAGAACATGGAAGAGGAAGAGAGAGGGAAAAAGAATTGTAATAGGGAATAAGTAATGTAAGGAAGAAGTAAAGAGTGTGTTGCTAAAAGTCTTGACATTCCTGAAGTTGTCCAGTGTTAGTTATAGCAGTTTAACATCACTTTTTGAACTGAATAAAGTCAATCAGAGGCGATCAAAATTCTCCATAGCCATCATTAAAGCCGACTACAGTTTTAGAATTGTCAGAATGTTTGAGAAATAATCATAGCTTTGAAGGAGTGAAGAAAAACGTTGGGCAGCCGATGACGTCAGAGGTAAACAAACCTCGCCATTGGTCGAGTGGAGTGTTAGCCTCAGCTCTCGATTCTGATTGGTCCATTTGAGTTGTGATGGATGTTACCGGATGTTGCAACAGTGGAGAGGCTTTACTTGATTGCTGCAGCCAAGTTTGTGCATTTGTCAATTGATTTCCTGCCTCTTTGGTCAGTCCGGCTTAGTTGGTCTGTGTGTAGGGGCTTGTCCATTGGCTATTTCCTTTATTTATTTATTTTGCCAGTTTTCAATTAGTTTTTTTTTTTTAATTATAGTTTGGATTCGTCAGTTGATTTCTTGCTCCCTTGATTAATACTTCGAGATTATTATTATTATTATTATTATTATTATTACTGGTTCAGCTTCGTTTAACAATTTTGCCACCTGATTTATTGCTTTCTTGATCAATTAAATTCTGTTAGTATTTTTTTTTTTTTTTTTTGGCTAGTTATGTTCAGTAGGTTGCATTTATTATTATTATTATTATTACTATTATTATTATGAACAGAGGAAGCTTAGTTACTGGTACCATATTTTCATTTATTGGCTTCACATTTAATTGGTTTGGCTATATTAACAGTTGGCTATTTATTAAGTTGAAATATTTGCTTCTTTGGTTAGTTATATTTGATTTGTTTTTTTTAGTTATTCATGGGTATTGTAACTATTTTTGTGTGAAATACCTGCGTCGGCGAGAGAAAGCTTTACGGTACAGCCTCCATCGGTGCGTCTGCCGGGTATCAACGCACCATCTTACGTCGCCAAGGAGTGTCCGGTGCGCGGGAAGAAAGGGTTAAAAGACGCTGTGAACTTCTTGACCTCCGTGTGTGTGTGTGTGTGTGTGTGTGAGAGAGAGAGAGAGAGAGAGAGAGAGAGAGAGCAGCTGTGTTAAAAGTTTGAGGCTGGTATAAATAGATGCTTTAATTGTCACCTAGCAACGGGTGGGGACGAGAGAGAGAGAGACAGAGACAGACAAAGAGGTGGGGGGATGAAGGAAATGAATGAGGTGAAAATAGAGAGAGAGAGTAGGGAATTATAAACGAAGAAAAAGGTGATAGAAAAGAGGAGTATGAAGAATGATAGAAAGTGAAAGAAAGAGTGAAGGGATGAAAGAGAGAGAGAATTGAATGAATGAAAGAAGAGTATAAAAGAAGAATTACAGCCTTAACACCCATGCCTGTCCATCCCTACTCATTAACGACCCCCCTCCCATACCACGCCACCCTCCCTTATATACTCTCATTTTTCTTTCTCTTCCTTGGACGGATCGCCATTTTGGGCTGTTAACATCCGTAGAGTTTATTGAGGGCAAAAACTTTCTCTCTCTCTCTCTCTCTCTCTCTCTCTCTCTCTCTCTCTCTCTCTCTCTCTAACACACACACACAATATATATATACTTAGGTCTGCTTTTATATACCCAGCGATTTACTGTGGTGGGATTTAGGAGAATTACAAGTATCTTTTTATCATTGTGTGTGTGTTGGAGAGAGGGTAGCCTGATTGCGCGGGACAGGGTGACGTGGAGGTGACTTGTTTGTGGCCACCCCTTCAGTCATTAAGGTGTCTGGGATTAGATAGACATACGAGGGCAAAGATAGATACAAATAGATGTAGATAGATGGTTAGATATAGTTAGATAGATAGGAGTAGACAGGCAGATAAATGGAGATAGATAGATAGATAAATAGATGTTCATCAAGTTAATATCCACTTATATCTTAATCACGTTTCCTGTAGTTAAAATAAAAATAATAAAACTAAAATTAACATTGCTATCAACAACCCCCTTCATGACCGAGACTGCTCTAGAGGTGTGGCGAAAGGGGAAAAAGTAGACTAAATCGCTAAAGGAAAATCGTTTGCATAGACTAAATCGCCCAAAGAAAATCGTTTTTGTAGACTCAGTCGCTAAAGGAAAATCGTTTGTGTACACTAAGTCGCCAAAGGAAAATTGTGTACACTAAATCGCTAAAGGAAAATCGTTTGTGTGGACTAAATCGCCAAAGGAAAATCGTTTATGTAGCCTAAATCGCCAAAGGAAAATCGTTTGTGTAGACCAAATCGCCAAAGGAAAATCATTTGTGTATCCCTCTGAGCAGACGATTTTATTCAGCTGAGTCATGGAGCCGCGAAAGAGGAAAAAGTAGACTAAATCGCTAAAGGAAAATCGTTTGTGTATTCCTCTGACGCAAGGGGATTGATGCCGAGTGCGTGTCTGGACTAGTAACCAAGGAGATTTATTTAACCCGGGATTGACGTATGTATCGTGTATGTAATCCCTCTAGCCGCTTATGACGACAGCTAAATCTCTCTCTCTTTCTCTCTCTCTCAGTATTTATCATTGCCCCTTTGTCTGCCTATGTCTTTATCTATCTGTCTATTTATCTATCTCTGTCTGGATCTATCTTTATCATTGCAAAAGAATAATGAAAGATATAAGATAGAACGAAGTAGAAAAACAGAATATGAAATGGAAATAGACGAAAAGGGATGGAATGAAAAATTATGAAAGGAGGAAGTGAAAAAGACAAACGAAATCTTAAAGAACAGGACGAAGAAAAGTGAAAATCGTGATGTTTGATGTAGATGAGATAAAAAGATAAGGAAGTATGATAAGAAGGTGTTACAATAGAAGAGAGATAGGCGTGGAAAGATTTGTGTAGAGATATGGAAGAAGAGGAGGAGGAGGAGGAAGATGAATAAAAATGGGAGGAGGGGGAAGAGGAAGAAGAAAAGAAGTCAAATAGGAGGAAGAAGAAGAGAAAGAAAAAGGAGGAGAATAAGAAAAGGAAAGAAGAAAAGAAAATGAAAAGAAGAGGAGGAGGAAATGAATAAGAATGGGAGGAGGAGGAAGAAGAAGAAAGGGAGAGGAAGAAGGGGAAGAAAAAGAAGGAGGAGGAGAGGAAGAAGAAAGGGAGAGGAAGAAGGGGAAGAAAAAGAAGGAGGAGGAGAGGAAGAAGAAAGAGAAGAAAAGGAAAAGAAATTAGGAGGAACTAAGAGATGAGGAAATGAAAGGTAGGAAAAGGGAAGGCAGGAAAAGAGGGCAAGGAGAGGAAAAAGAGGGAGTGTGGAGAGGGAAGAGAGGAGAGGGGAGGGGAGGGAGAGGTTAGGACGAGGGGAATAGAGTGAGGGTTCGTGGAGGAGAGGGGAGGTATGAAGTGGAGGGGAAGAGGGAATGGAGGGGAGGGGAGGGGAAGAAGGTAGGTAGGTAAGAGCCAAGAGCACCGACAGACAGACGGACGAACACTTCCCTGCAGGTTCAGTCGCGCACAGACCATCTAAGGGGAAGGTTGTGTGTCCCTGCGCTCCCGACGTGTCTCTGTGAACGGAACAAAATGTGAGAATTAACCACCGATTGACACATTTCCAAAAACGCGCGCGACGGAGGCTTCAAGGATGGCATATTCTGAGTGCTGTGTGACCATTTCAAAAAGCCAAAGGACCGTTTACCCTCCAAAAAGGCCATTCGCAGTGGATTTGCAAAACTGAAGACCCGTGTTTTGAATTTTACCGTTTTTGTTTTTCTCCGCTTTGCCTCCTACCCCCAGCCCATGTCAAAAGTCCACCCTGGCGCCTATTCGGATTAAGTTTGTGTCTCCGCCGAGCCCTAAAGTCGCCAAAGGTAAGTTGGATAACGGCTTGGCAAAGTTTTGGGGGCAAGAATGGATTTTGCATTAGCCGTACCCCCCCTCCTCCACGGCCTGATATAACGTGCACCTAACCTGTCTCTCCTTTGGCCTATGTATGTGTGTTCATGGTTTTGTGTGTGTATTTTCATGGTTTTGTGTGTGTGTGTGTGTATTTTCATGGTTTTGTGTGTGTGTATTTTCATGTTTTTTTTTTGTGTGTATTTTCATGGTTTTGTGTGTGTGTATTTTCATGGTTTTGTGTGTGTGTATTTTCATGGTTTTGTGTGTGTGTATTTTCATGGTTTTGTGTGTGTGTACTTTCATGGTTTTGTGTGTGTGTACTTTCATGGTTTTGTGTGTGTGTACTTTCATGGTTTTGTGTGTGTGTACTTTCATGGTTTTGTGTGTGTGTACTTTCATGGTTTTGTGTGTGTGTACTTTCATGGTTTTGTGTGTCTTTTCATGGTTTGTGTGTGTGTTTGTGTTTTCATGTTTGTGTTTTTTCCGTGTTTTTCTCGTTATTCTCGAGTACACATGCTGGTAGTCGTGTGTGTTGGTGTTTTAATCATCTTTAATTATCGTGAGCTTAACTTCAGCACTCTCGGTGTTTTATTTATTTATTTATTGCTGTTCAGGGATTATATTGTAGCCTTAAGATCTTTATTATTTTTATTATTAACGGTAAATAAAGTGAACTGCTACACAACGTTGATTTAGTGCAGGTATTTATGTCTGTTTTATCGGTTTGTGTTTACTGTTTATTTTCTTGTGGCTAATCCTGTTTTTTTTTTCTACAGTTATTGGTATTATTGTAGTTATTGTTATTGTTATTATCTGTTTGCTCCTAACCTTCCCTTTATCGAGATGTGTGTTTGCAGGAGTTGGGTTTGTGTTTTTTTCCTTGTTCTTTTGTATGTTGTACTTTGTGTGTGAAAGAGAGACAGGGAGAGAGAGTATTGGTGTGTGTGTGTGTGTGAGAGAGAGAGAGAGAGAGACAGAGAGAATGTGTGTGTGTGTGTGTGTGTGTGTGTGTGTGTGTATGAAAGAGATAGGGTGTGTGTGTGTGTGAGAGAGAGAGAGAGAGAGAGAGAGAGAGAGAATGTGTGTGTAATTTATTTGTGGGAAAGTATGAAAAAATTACTACACTACTGATGGATCCAGTTTAGATGTTCCTTTGTACTATTTTTATATCGCTTATTGTCTAAACTACCCTCCATTTTGTGCGTGTGTGTGTGTGTGTGTGTGTGAGAGAGAGAGAGAGAGAGAGAGAGTTAATTTGGTAAAAAAAAAAAAAAAAAAAACGGTACCAGTATTTTTGATTGATGTTCAAATTTGGTCAAAGTCCTTTAATTTATAGAGCGAATGTCCCTTTGTATGGTGTGTGTGTGTGTGTGTGTGTGTGTGTGTGTGTACAAATTAAGCTTTAAAATGTAGGTTCCTTTGCTGTGTTTATCGAATTTCCCTTTAGTAATGAAAGAGAGAGAGAGAGAGAGAGAGAGAGAGAGAGGGGGGAAGAGAAATTAGGAACAGAGGGGAGGGGAAGGAAATAGGAAGTGAAAAAGAGGGGGGAGAGGAGGGAAGGGCGATAGATGGATACCTAGATAGATAGAAAGAGAGAGAGCTATTTCATCGATATATCATGTAATCTAATTCCGGTTGTCCTTTATAGTATTATTTATAGGCTAACTTACCTTTGTTCACCTGACTTGTACCAAAATTGGGTTAGTCTACCCGACCTGAAGTTAGACGGAAGTTAAAATGCGTACAGCAAGTCCATATCATCATTCATCCTGGTATCCTTCTCCTCCTTGTCCCTCCTCCTCCTCCTCCTCCTCATCATCATCATCATCATCATCATCATCATCATCATCATCATCATCAGTCCATTCACCATCATCATCATCCATCCAGCCTCCTCCATCTTATCATCATCCATCCATTCATCCATCCTTCTCATTCGTCCACCTCCTCCTCCTCCTTATCATCATCACTCCAACTACCTGTTCTTCCCCTCCTCCTCGTTATCATCATCATCATCAGTCCGTCCATCCTCCTTCTCCTTATCATCATCCATCCTTTTTTTCCTCCGTCCTCCTCCTCCTCCTCGTCATCATCATCATCATCATCATTAGCTACTCATTGTTCTTCGAAAAGTATAAAGTGAAAGTTATTGTTCTAAAAAGGATTAAGTGATAGGAAAGTTGTTCTGTTTGTTATGCCTTGTTCTTCATGCATATGTAAGTCACGATTATTTATTTATTTATTGTTCTATGTTCTTCAGAAGTATTAGATGAAAGTTATTGTTACGTATTCAAAAACCTATTAAACGATAGGGAAGTTATTGTTATACCTTGTTCTTCATCTGTCACGAAAAGAAAGTTATTATTTTGTGAATAACGTCCAGAGTTTCCGTGTAAAATATATCTATCAACTTATCTATCTACATCTGTCTGTCTATCTATCTATTTCTTTATCTGTAAAACGTTAGGCTATATATAATCTTCATATTCCTTTCACCATTTTATATTCACGTTTTCTGTGTCTGTCTCACGCACAACAGATCCAATATAAACTTGCATCCATTGTTTTGAAAGTTTAATTTTGGAAAACGGAAATTGGAAAAACAAGTGCCGTTAGATGGAAGAAGAAGAAAAAAAGATAGGAAGGGATATGGATTTTTGGTATTTTTTGTCTGGGGTTAAAATTAAGTATTGTTCCCGTAATGTGCTATTGTTTATGCATTAGTGTTAGGTTAGCAGGGGCGATAGCTCTCTCTCTCTCTCTCTCTCTCTCTAAAATTGCCACCTCTCCGTCTTTTAGGTTTTGCTGAGTTGTAACCAATATTAACACTGGAATATAATGCTAGCCACGAAGAAGTGCAGTGGAAAGGAGGTAGAGCCGTGGTAGTGATTGTGGAGGTAGTCGTGTGGTTGTGATAGTGGTGATGGTGGTGGTAGTAGTTTTGATGATGGTGGTTGTTGTAGGGGTGGGTTTTCCTTCCGTGTCAGGTAGTTGTGGTTGGGTGGGTGGTTTTTGGTAGTAGCGGTGGTTGTAATTTTGGCAGTTGTGATGGTGGTGGTAGTTGTGGTAGGGAAGGGTGGCCATCAATGTAAAATATGCCTTACTTTGCGTGCTGGTTCCTCCCTTGTCACCCCCACCCCCCCTTTCTTCCTCCTCCCTCCTCCTCCTTCCTACCACCCTCTTTTTCTTCCTCCCACTTTGGTCCTCCTCCTCCCCCGGTCATGCTCTTCCCTCCCTCTTTACGGTCCCCTTCCGTCTTCCTCCCCTCCTTTCCCCTTCCTCCCTTCTCCCTTCCTTCATCTTAGCTATTTCTCCCTCTTACATCTCCCTTCCTCCTTCCTCTCTTGTTCCTTGCTCCCTTTTCCTAGCTTCTCCCTTCCTCCTTACTTTTCCTTCCCTTCCTCTTTCTTTTTCCTTTTCTCCATCTTGTGTACTTTTTCCATCCTCTTCTTCCTTCACTTCTTTCCCTTCCACTTCCATGTTTTCTTTCTTCCTTTCCTTCGCTTTCTTATTTCCTTCACACACTCATTAACTACTTGCATTTCCTCTCTGCTTCATGCTTTCCCCTTTCTCTGATTTTCATTCTTCCAGCTCTCTCTCTCTCTCTCTCTCTCTCACACACACACACACACACACACACACACACACACACACACACACACACACCTTTTTCTCCGCTCCCTCTTTCGTACCCTCCCTCTCATTCATGCCTAGCCTATCCTCCTCCTTCTCCCATCATTCTTACCCTCCCTCTCCCTCTCTCTCCTCCCCTCCCTCTCTCTCCACCTCCTTCATGCCCACTCATTCCAACCTCCCACACAATACCGGTACCCACCCCCCCTCTCTCTCTTTCTCCCCTTCATTCTTACCCCCTCCTCCCTGTTTCATCTTCCCCATCATCCTTTCTTCCTCCTTCCTTCTCTCGTTCTGCTCGCTCTCATTCTTTCCCCTCCCTCTTCCTTCCCTTCCTCTCCATCTTCCTCTTTCCTAGCAGATTCCAGCCCTCTTCCTCATCCTTTCTCCACCCTCCTCTTCCCTTTCCTCTCTCTCTTCACCTTTATTCCTGAAGCGTGTTCCCCCCCCCCCATCTCAGTCACTTCCTCATTCTTTCCATCCGTCTTCCACATTCATTTTCCTCCCTCCTCCTTTCTTACATCCTCCCTTTTTCTCTTCATCCTCATCTATGCAGCCTCTTTTTCTTTCTCCTCATTCATGCTTCCCTCATCTTCCCCTGCTCTCCTCCCCTTCTCCCTCTCTCCTTCCCTTTCTATACTCGTACACCGTCATTTATGCATCCTCTCCTCTCTTTCATTCGTGTTTCTCATATTCTTTTCCTTTCCCTCCATTCTTCCTCCCCACCCCTTCTCCCTTTTTGCCCCTTCCTCTTTCCCTTTCCCTCCCTTCTCCCTGTCCCTCTCCATTCTCTCTTTCCTCTCCCTCTCGATCTCATTCCATTCTCATTTTTCCTCTCCTCCTTCACTACCTCCAGTTCCTCTCCTATGCTCTTTTTCCCCCTCAACTCCCTCTCTTCCCCTTCTTCCTTCCTATCTTCCTTTCCCTCCCTTCTCTATTCCCACTCCCCTCTCCCTTACCCCTCACTCTCCTCCCTCTCTTCCCATTCTCCCTTCTTCCTCTCCCTCCCTTCTCTTTTCCCACTCCCCTCTCCCTTACTCCTCACCCTCCTCCCTCTCACCCCCCACTCCCTCCCTGCTCATCGTGGCTACATTATGCAGATGTGTACTGGAGTTGGTTAGTACTTATATATAATGTTTGTGCTGCTTCCCAAATGCACTGTTTACCCCGACACACTTCTATATTAAGCATTTACACCATCTTGTTTATGACCACTGGCGCAGATGTTGGCCAGATTTCATTTACCTTTTTCTTATTTTTATTTTTTGGTGGGACCGGAATTTTGGCCTGTTTTTATAAAGATGTATGTTTTTTTTTTTTTTTTTTTTTAATGAATGGTTTTGGTTGTGTGGAATTTTGGTGCTTGTTTCGATGGCTGGGTTATGGTTATTGTTTATTATGACTCATGTATTTATTTTGATTTTTAAGTTTTGTTTGAAGGGAGAGTTAGTATCGATTGACCTCTTATCTGTGTTTTTGGTTGAAAGGAGAGTTAGTATCAGTCCTTATTAGTGGTGTTAATTGATGGAGAGTTAGTGCATGGCTTCTTATCTGGTTAAAGGAGAGTTAGTAACAATTGATCTCTTATTTGTGTTATTGGTTGAAAGGAGAGTCAGTATCCGTTCTTATCAGTGGTGTTAATTGAAGGAGAGTTAGTGCGTGGCTTCTTATCTCTGTTCTTACCTGTGTTCTTCGTTAAAGGGGGAGTTAGGTCCGGTACTGTTGTTTACTCTCCAGTGTGTGGGTGGCTGTGTTGACTTTTTTGTTTTTACTAGCTTGTGTTCATTTACAGTAACATTATTATTATTATTATTATTATTATTATTATTATTATTATTATGTATGCTTTGATTTCTCACTTCTCTTCTATGTTACCCCTCTTCTGTCCTTCTTTTCCCTCTTTCTCATTCTTCCTGTCATCCCTCCATTGTCTTCCTCATCTCTTCCACTTCCTTTCCCTCTCCTTTCTTACATTATCATCTCCCCGTCTCCCCAGTTTCTTCTACTCCCCATCTTTCTCCCTCAGGATCATCGCTTTTCCTTCCTCCCCTCCCATCTCCTTCCTTTTCTCTTCCCAAATTCTCCTTCCCCTTCCGCCTCCCTCCTCCCCTCCCCCTTCCCCTTCTCCCCCTCCCCCTCCCCTTATGTCGTGTCTCGTCGCGTTTTTTGTCTGTACTTCTCATTATCCTGTTTTCCTCCCCCCCATCTCTCTCTCTCTCTCTCTCTCTCTCTCTCTCTCTCTCTCTCTCTCATTTATCTACCTGTGTGTGTGTAGAACCAAACGTAAGAAACAAAATACAAACATGTACTCTTATTATGTCCTGTGTTTACCCTTCACTAATGTCACCCTAGTATTAATATATTCATGTATGTAAATCCACTGTGTGCGTATAGGTTTCGTGTGTACGTTTTTTTCTGAACTGTAGGTAGCATAAGTGTGTGTTTGTGTGTGTGTGTGTTTGAGAGAGGCAGGCGTGGTGTGCGTGCTTGTGTGTGTGGGAGAAAGAGGCAGGCGTGGTGTGCGTGCTTGTGTGTGTGGGAGAAAGAGGCAGGCGTGGTGTGTGTGTGTGTGTGTGTGTGTGTAAGAGAGTTTGTGGGTAAAAATGTATTGTTTTTGTTGTTGATGGTGACGTACGCACACCATTGTTTCTTCCGCTTATCTTTATCTCCAAATCCCTACCTCGTCCTCGGCCTCCTCCTCCTCCTCCCTTTCTTTCAACCTCTAGCTTATCCCCTCTCAGTCCCACCCCCCGTCTCTCTCTCTCTCTCTCTCTCTCTCTCTCTCTCTCTCTCTCTCTCTCAGAATTGGGTAGTTGCTCATCTGCTAATTCCCATTCCTTTCGCTATTATCAGATTTTCTCCTCCCCTCTTCCATTATATATCTTTTCCCCCATTTTCTCTCTCACATCTTTCTCCCCATCCCTCTTTCATCCCCCTTTCTTTCTTCTCCCCTTTTTATCTCCCTTCCTTCCCATCATTGTTCCATTTACTGCTTCCTAAATTTCTTCCTCTTTTTCACTCCATTTCCTTCTCATTTCCCTCTTCTCCTTTACTCCCCTTCCTCCTTTTTTATTTTTTTTTTATTTTTTCCATTTACCAGCCCTTTCTTTTTCTGTGTTTTTCTTCTCATTCTCCTTTTCGTGTGTTGTTTTGCTCTCCATTTTGTGATTTTCCCTCTTTGTTGTCTTTCCCGTGTCTTCCTAATTTCTCTCTTATTGTCCTCTTTCTTTTTCTTTTCCTCTTGTGTTCTACTTGTCTTTCCTATTCTTCTTTCTTCTTCGTTTCTCCTCTTCTTTTCTTCTCTTGTCTATAATTTCTTTTCCCTCTATTCCCTTCTGCTGCTTCCCTCCTTTTTTCCTCTTCTCCTTTCATCTCTTTCGCTCTTCTTTTTCCCCTTCTTCTCCCTCTCTCCTCTTCTCTTTCCCGCTTCTTTTTTTTCCTCCTTTCTTTCCCTCTTCTTTTTTTTCCTTCTCCCTTTCCCCCCTTTTTTCCTTCGTCCTTCTCCCTGTCTCCTTTCTTTCCCTCTTCTTTTTTTCTGTCTTCCTTCTCCCTTTCTCCTCCTTTGTTCCTTCCCTCCCTTTCTCCCTCTTCTTTCTCTTAGTGCTTGACATTTGTTCTCCCCTTGTGCCTCGCTCCTCCTTTTCTCCCACCCACATCATGACATTTCTCCATCCCTCCCTCCCCCCCTTTTTCTCTCTTGTCCCTCCTTCCTCCCTCTCCCTTCACCCCCCCCACATCTCCGTGATTCTCTCCCTTCCCTCCTCCCTCTTTCTCTTTTCCCTCCCATCCCCCTCTCCTTCTTCTCCTTCTATGCCCCTTCCATCTACATCTGTTCCTCCTGTATTTTCTCCTTTCCTTTCCCTCCTTCCTCCCTGCTTACTCCAAATTTCCCCCCTCCCCTTCCTTTTCTCCCTCTTGCTTCACCCGTTTGCATCCCTTTACACTTACTCCCCTCCCTCACTTCGTCCTCCCCTCCCCTCCCTTCCCCTCCTCTCCATTCCCTTCCCTTCCCTTCCCATCTCGTCTCATCCCCTCCCCTCCCTTTCCCATCTCGTCTCATCCCCTCCCCTCCCCTCCCCCTTTCTCTTGCCCTTCTTTATCTTATGACTTTTCTATTAGGTACTTACCCCCTTTTCACCCGTCCCTCTTTCTCCCTCCCTCCTACTCTTCCTTCCTTCCTTTCCTTTCCTTTCTTCTCTTTCCTTCTCTCTCTCTCCTTTCCTCCTCCTTGTCTTCCTTTTCAGTTTTCCTTTTCCTCCCGTTTTCTCATCTCCCACCCCTTTCCTCTCTCTCTCTCTCTCTCTCTCTCTCTCTCTCTCTCTCTCTCTCTCTCTCTAATTTCCACACCGTTTTCTTCTCCGTTTCCTTTCACTCCTTTCCATTCTTCCTCCTTCCATCTCTTCATGGCACTCTCTCTCCATCCCTCCATTCGTCGCATCACATCAAAATACATACCGTACCTCACATTCCTCTCTCTCTCTCTCTCTCTCTCTCTCTCTCTCTCTCAACTTCCGTCTTTCACCACTTTTGTGTTCCCATCAGAGCACACACTAAACATCTCTTCTTCCTCCCTCTCTTCCTCCTCTTCTTCCTCTCCTTCCTTCCTCCTCCCCTCTCCATTCCTCCTCCCCCTCCCCCCTATCTCTCTCTATCTCTCAAGCCCGTCTGACAACATACCTCACATTCTCTCCTTTTCTCTCCTCCCTCCCTCCATCTCTCCATCCAGCTATTCATTCATCCATCCATTTTTTCCGTCCATTTAAACCGTCAGTGTATGCCTATTTGTCTGTCTGTCTATCCATCTGTCTTTTCATACATCGATCTGTCTCCCATCTGTCTGTCTGTTTGTCCATTCCTTCATCCATTTGTCCAGCTATCTGTCTACCTCTGCCTGTCTGTCTCTTTCTGTCTATATCTGTCTTTCTACGCGTCTGTGTGTCTGTACCTCCATCTTTCATCCTACGTGTCTGTTCCCCCGTCTGTCTTTCTACCGGTCTGTCTGCCTGTCTCTCACTCTCTATCTGTTTGTCTGTCTTTATATATCTAATGTTTATTCCCACTTTCTTTATCGCTTCCCATTCCCCTGCTTTACAGTGCCGGAATATGTCTTCTTTCCTCCCTTCCCTCCTTTCTTTCCTTCCTCTCTCCATGCGCCATTCCTTACTGCATTCCTTCCTTCCTTCTTTATTATCCCCCTCCCCCCTCTGTCACCCATTCACTCTCGCCCTTTCTACAAGCTATCACATTTCCCGTTGATCCTTTCTCATGTCATGCCCATGCTACGTTTTCTGTGCTCGGGGCCAAGAGAAGATGGGGAGGGGGGGACTAATCTATTCTTGTTTCCCCTTTGCAGCCTTCATTCTCTCTCTCTCTCTCTCTCTCTCTCTCTCTCTCTCTCTCTCTCTCTCTCTCTCTCTCTCTCTCTCTCACCTTTATCAGTCCACCACTAATACCTATAAAACAGACTATCTTGATCTCCAGGCCACTCTTCCTTCCCTTCATCCTTCCTCCCTTCCTTCTTTCCTCTCTCCTTCCTTTCTTCAAGCCATCCTCCCTGCCTTCTTTCCTTCCATCCTTTCGTCCTTTCTTCAAGCCATCCTCCCTGCCCTCTTTCCTTCCATCCTTTCTTCCTTCCTTTCTTCGTTCCTTCCTTCACATCATATTTTCTTTCCTTCCATCACCTCTTCCCTCTCTTCGTCCATATTCTCTCTTCTATTTTAACCTTATATTTCTCTCTCTCTCTCTCTCTAAATCCCCCTCTTCCGTCCCTTGACCCTAAATGATGTGTTCCTCATATCTCCCTCCTCAGTTCTTCTCTCCATCAATCTTTATAATTTTCTTTTTTCTCCCTCTTTTTCGTATTTTTCTCATGTGATTTTTTTTATTTCCAGTTTATTCTCTCTCTCTCTCTCTCTCTCTCTCTCTCTCTCTCTCTCTCTCTCTCTCTCTCTCTCTCAGGTAGCTATTGTCTCCAGTCTTTAACGTATTCTTTTTCCCACCTCTTTATCAGTCTCTTCCTCTTTCTGACTCTTCTTTGACTTTTAATTCCTCTTATTTTACATTTTCTTTCCATCATCCAGTCCTAATCTTGTTTTTCCATTTACTTATTTACTTGTCTTTTCTATCCTGTGTCTGTTTTGTTTCTGTATTCTCCTATCGTATATTTTCTTTTTTCCTTTCAATCTCGTCTTCAGTATCTCCTGACTTTTTGCATTTTTATTTTCCATCTTTTCATGTATTCTCTTTCCCGTACTTTTGTCCACAGTTACTCCATTTTATTTCTTCATCTTCACTGTCTCATTTTTCAAAGTCTTTCTCCATCTACTCCTGTCTTGACGTCTTCCTCCTCCTCTTTTTTTTTTTTTCCAGTATCTTCTTTTCTGTTTATTTTTATTTTTTTATTGTTCTTTATTCTTCCCTCAAATTGCTGTCTCACTATTTTCTCCTCTCTCCTAATTTATCGGTCTGTTTACCTCCCGCTTTTTTCGTTTTTTTTTTTTTTTATTATCTGCCTTTTTCTTCTTTTCTTTGTCTTGTTTCTTTATCCTTTCTTTTTTTCCATTTTTTATCACATTTCTTTTTTCCTTCTATCTCTTTTCTTTTTCCTTCTCTTCATTCTTTATTTTTTTCCATTTCTTTATTTCCTTCGTTTTTCTCCACAATTTTATTTCCATCCTTTTTCTCCTTTTCTTTATCTCGTTTCTATATCTCCTTTCATTTTCTTTATCTTTTCTTTCTCCTTTCTCTTTTCTGTGTTCTCCCCTGCTGACCCTCTGCAATTATCCTCTTTTATTTGGTAACTTATTTATCTTCTTTTTCCACTTCCTGTCTTTATCTGCCTCTCTTTATTTTCTTTACCGTTTCTTTCTCTCATTCTTCCTATCTCCACTCTCTCCGACTCGCAGATCCAGTTTTCTCTCTTTCCCGGTAAATCTCCTCTCTCTCTCTCTCTCTCTCTCTCTCTCTCTCTCTCTCTCTCTCTCTCTCTCTCTCTCTCTCTCTCTCTCTCTCTCTCACCTACCGTTCCTTCTCCTGTGCTTGCCTTCCAGCTTACCTACTTACCTACCAACCTCTTGAGCTCCTTCCCTCTTTCTCTCCCCTTTTTCCTTACTCCTGTCCTTCCATTTTCTCACGCTTCTTCCCTCTTTCCTCCCTTCTTCCATTCATCATTCCTCCCCTTTTCTTACTTTCCTTCCTTCCCCCTTTCCTTCATCATTCCCACACTTCTGCCTTCTTCCCTCCTCCATCCAACTCTTCCTTCCTTCCTTCTCTCCTTCCCACCCTCCCTCCATCATCCCTCCTTCCATCCAACACTTTCCTCCTTCCCTCCCTCCTTCCTTTCTTCCATCCAACACTTTCCTCCTTCCCTCCCTCCCTCCCTCCTTCCTTCCTTCCTTCCTTCCCCCCTCCCTCCTTCGTTCCCTGAAGTCCATTACGTCAAAAGTCTGGAAATGCTGTCCCCCCCCTCCCCCCCCGCTTGACCTCATCCTTCTCTCTCTCTCTCTCTCTCTCTCTCACACACACACACACACACACACACACACACACACACACATTCTTACGCATTGCTCAAATCTCTCACACAATCCATCATTCTTATAATATCATCTCTTACACACACACACACACACACACACAGATGGAGAGAGAGAGAGAGAGGGAGATCGTAAACCGCTTGAGCATTGTTGCATGTCTTGCATTGAGCTTATTGCTAGTCTTTTCAGGCATCACCTTTCATCCTCTCTCTCTCTCTCTCTCTCTCTCTCTCTCTCTCTCTCTCTCTCACATCACACTGTATTTCAGTTTCTAACAGTTTTTCATTTTCCATCCAGCTCTCTTGTATATTTTCCTGGTTATTGTTAATTCCATTGTCATCACTTTTTTAACTACCCTTTCTTTCCATCTTTATACGCTTGTCTTTGTGTTTTATGTATGTAGTTTTTCCACTCATTTTTTTTCCAAGTACAGCATGAAAAAGGAATGGTGATGGAAGCTGTTATTTATTGATTTATTTTTGCGATTTATTATACTGACGATGGACTTAATATCCTGGTTTCGTGGCCCCCAAGATAGACCTCATACTTGCGTCATACTAGGGAGAGAGAGAGAGAGAGAGAGAGAGATCAAAACTCTGAGGGAATGCCATCCAAAAACCGACATCTTACGTGTGTGTCTATGTGTGTGCGCAGGTGCCTTGAATTTTACTAGAGTCTTACTTACCGTGTGAGGGCTGGAGATCTGTACGCATTTGACTTAACAAACTTTAGATTGCGTTATGGTAGGTTGCTTTCCGCCGCGTCACGATCCGAATCCCACGCTCATTTGGCGAGAGGTGTGCACGGAATGGTTGTGTGTGTGTGTGTGTGTGTGTGTGTGTGTCCCATCTAGCCCTTGTGCACGCGTGAGTATGTATGTAGCCTGTGTATCTATCGGCTCGAAGATATATAGATAGATAGATGAACATACAAATAAAGTGCAGAGGAATATAATAGGGAAATTTCATGATCTCACAGAATAGATACCACAGACGGATAGATAGATAGATAGACGTACAGATAGATAAGTAGATACCACAAAGATTGATAGATAGATAGATACTAGGAAGACAGATAGACACCAAAAAGATATATATAAGTACCATAATTAGATAGATAGATATAAATTGCAATGGGACAAGGAGAAATTTCTTGATCTCATAAAATAGATACCACAGTCCTACCTCGCAATAACGTCCCCGTGAGAACAGTACACCTGGGCTGAGATTGTCTGTTAAGAAAGGTCCCTAACTCCTCATCCTTAGCGATTTATTTTTGGATATGGCAGGTTAGTATCTTTTTGTACCTTATTTATGCAGTGTAAGGTGATATTCGAAGGATTTATGCAACACTGGAGAGGGAAGTAAGGTGTCGTAAGCAAAATAAATCGCTTAGGAAAGGTGTTAAGAAGCTTTCTCAACTGACGAGAATACGAGCACCTCTTTCTTAACGATTTATTTTTTCTTTTTGTACGTTATTTACGCAGAGTATGGTGATATTCGAAAGATTTATTTAACACAGGAGAGGGAAATAAGGTGTAGTAAGCAAAATAAATCGCCTAGGAAATGGTGTTAGGGCCCTGCTTTATATTCTGCTGTCGTCTGCTTTCCTTTGTACTCCTTCCTGCTTTCCTCCTGCTGTTCCCCCTCTCTGCTCTGATTTAACTGTTCCATTGTTACCCCTTCCTGTCATTCTCCTTTGCTCCACCTTTTTAACATCATCATCATCTCAATTTGGGTAAAGCTTTCTCCTCTTTTCATATACTCATCTTTCTCCTTTCTTTTCATTTTCTCTGTTTCTCATCCTTCTTTCTGTTTCTCTTATTGTATTTTATTTATTTTGAGTATGGCGGTGTTATTTGAATGATTTAAAACAGAAATGGACAGTCAGGTGTAATAAGCAAAATGAATCGCATAGGAAATGGTGTTGGGGTGTTTCCTTAAAAGAATACGGGCCCGTGTGTTTTCCCTGCCTACCTACCCATAACTACAACCATAAATGCAAAATTGGGGTGTGTGCTCGCCTACCTGCCTACCTTCCTGCCTACACCCATAAAGCTGAAATTGGTTTGTCTGCTCCCTAACTTACCTAAGCTGACTTCCTGCCAAACTGCCTATCTGTCTGTCTGTCTATCCACGTACGTACTCACCTATCTACCTACCTACCTACTTACTTACCTGCCTCTACCTACGTACCTACTTACCTGTGACCAGTCTACCCACATACCTCCGTACACACCTACTATATATACTTACCTACCTATCAGTGTCTACCTGCCTACTGTGCTGTGTATGCTGTCTGTGTTTATCTATCTATCTATCTATCCATCTGTCTGTCTATCTATCTATCTATCTGTGTCTATCTATCTATTCTTGCAAGCCCCCTCCACCTGTTCACTTTGTTTATTTGTCTTCTCTCATGTTTACTTTCCTTCCTTCCTTCCTCCTTCACACTTTCATCCTTTTCTCCATTTCCTCATTTCTTTCCTGTCTCTTCCTGTCTCCCTTCCTTTTTTCTTCCTCCTTTCTTTCCCCCTTTTGCTAAATCTTTCCTTCCATTTCTCTCCCTCACTCTCTTCTTTCATCTCATCTCATTTTCCCCTCCCTCCCCATTTCTGTCTTTCTCCTCCTCTCTCTCCCCCTTTCCTTCTCCCAATTCCTCCCTTCCTTGCCTCTTTCCTCCCTTCCTCCCTTATTCTCCCTCTCTTCCCCTCATTTTTCCCTCCCTTCTACTTTTCTGCCTCCCCATTTTTATACCTTTCCTCTTTTCTCACACTTTCATCCTCCCCCTCTCCCTTCCTTTCTCTCCTTCCTCCCTCCCTTATCCTCCCTTTCTCCCTGTCACTGGCCCTTATCTTCTCACCTCCCTTGGGTCCTGGATAAGGGGTGTTATCTCTGACACTCCCTATCCCACTGCCTCTCTCCCTTACGTCATTTCCCCCTCTCTCCCTGCCTGCCTTTCAATCTTTCCATCTGTCTTTTCATCCCATCTCGATCACGTCCCAACCTCTCTCCATCCCTCCCGCTCTTTCCTCCCTCCCTCCCTCCCTGCCCTAGCTTTCTCCCTGTCACTGTCCCTTACCTTATATTCTCCCTTGAGTGTTGAGTAGGTAGGTATGTTTGACACCCTCTCTATCTCTACCCTTCCCCCCTCTCTCTCTCTCTCTCTCTCTCTCTCTCTCCCCTCCCCCCCTTCATTTCCTCCTCCTCCTCCCCTTTTTTCCCTCCTCTGTCCCTCCGGTCCCATTGCCCCATACTATCATCTTGTTTCCCTCCCTTCCCTCCCTCCCTCCTATACTTTCCCAACACTCCCTCCCTCTCCCTTCCTCCTTCCCTCCTCATTTTTTATTACCATCTCGTTCTCCCTTGTGACCAGAGAGAGTGAGACAGACAGACGGACGTAAGTACAATTGAGAGGACAGAAATATAGAATGGAAAAAAGAAGGAAGAAAAAGGGGAAAGAATGCTGATTGGAGACAGAATTTTGATGATAAAGAAGGAATTTTGAGAGAGAGAGAGAGAGAGAGAGAGAGAGAGAAAGAGGTCTTAAAAATAGAAAAAGAGGAGAGTGAAAAGAATACTGATATTTTGATGAGAAAGAAAAGGAAAAGTGAGAGAGAGAGAGAGAGAGTGTTTTTGTTATGTTACCCTTCCTTGTTTTGACTCGCGTCTTGTTTACTTCCTTCCTCCTTCTCTCTCTCTCTCTCTCTCTCTCTCTCTCTCTCTCTCTCTCTCTCTCTCTCTCTCTCATTTTTTCTTATTACTTCCTGTTTGGGAAATAGGGTGATGATGATGATACTAAGGATGATGGTGGTGGTAAGTCGAATTAAGATTATTATTATTATTATTGTCATTGTGAAGGTTATTATTATTATTTTTTTTACATTTTTATTATTATTACCTGTATTATCATTTATTATTATTATCATTTATTATTATTATTACTGGATGCAGTAAGGAAGAGATGGGCAGAGTATTTTGAAAGATTGTTAAATGTAGAGGAGGAAAGGGTGGCTGAGATTGTGGCGGATGGAAGGGTGCAAGGAATAAATGTGTTGGGAGAGTTGAATGATTCTTTGATCACGAAGGAAGAAGTGGAGAAGGCAGTAAAGGATATGAAAACAGGGAAAGCTGCAGGTATGGATGGGTGTGCTGTGGAATGCCTGAAGGGTGGTGGAGTGACTATTGTTGACTGGTTAGTAAGATTGTTGAATGTGTGCTTTGAGAAAGGTATGGTGCCAATTGACTGGGCAAGTGCTTGTGTGGTCCCGTTGTATAAAGGCAAGGGTGATAAGTATGAATGTACTAGCTTTAGGGGTATAAGTCTGTTGAGTGTTGTAGGTAAAGTGTATGGTAGAGTGTTAATTATGAGAGTTAGAGAGGGTACAGAGGGAGTGATTAGTGATGAGCATTGTGGCTTTAGGAGAGGGAGGGGATGCGTTGATCAGGTGTTTGCTGTGAGACAAGTGTGTGAAAAGTATTTAGCGAAAGGCAAGGATGTGTTTTGGGCATTTATGGATTTAGAGAAAGCGTATGATAGAATTGATAGGGAGGCTTTGTGGACTGTTTTAAGATTGTATGGACTTGATGGTAGGTTACTAAAAGGGGTGAAAAGTTTTTATGTAAATAGTAGAGCGTGTGTAAGAGTGGGAAATGCTGTGAGTGATTGGTTTCCCGTGAGAGTGGGGCTGCGACAGGGATGTGTGATGTCGCCTTGGTTGTTTAATATTTACATGGATGGTGCTGTAAGGGAGGTGAATGCAAGAGTTTTAGGTGGTCTGAGTCTGGTAAATTTTGATGGAGGAGAGTGGAATCTGAAGCAGCTGCTGTTTGCAGATGATACTGCACTGGTGACTGATTCAGAGGAGAGATTGAGACAGTTGGTAGAGGAGTTTGGAAGGGTGTGTGAAAGGAGGAAATTGAAAGTAAATGAGAATAAGAGTAAAGTGATGAAGTGTACGAGGTTGATAGATGGTAGGGGGATGAATATAGTTTTGAATGGTGAGTTGCTTGAGGAGGTAGATTGTTTTAAATATCTAGGGTCACATGTTGCTGTGGATGGAAGAATAGATGCAGAAGTGAAGTTTAGAATAAATGAAGTAGGAAAGGTGCTGGGAGGAATGAAAAAAGTGTTTAAATGTCGTTCGCTTAGAATGGATGTAAAGAGAAGGCTGTATGAGGGTGTTGTGGTACCGACTGCATTATATGGGGCTGAAACATGGAATGTGGGTGTAGCAGAGAGGAAAAGTTTGAATGTAATGGAGATGAGATGTCTGAGGAGTATGTGTGGAGTGACGCGTATGGATCGAGTGCGAAATGATGAAGTGCGAAGGAGAACTGGAGTTGTTCGGGAGATGGCTGGTAGAGTTGAGCAGAGGGTGTTGCAATGGTTTGGGCATATGGAGAGAATGGATAATGAACGTTTGGTGAAAAAGATAACTAGATCTGATGTGAGAGGTGTAAGGCTGAGAGGGAGACCACGAATAGGATGGATGGACAGTGTGAAGAGAGCGCTGGATGCGAGAGGGATGTCTGTTGAGCAAGGAAGAGTGGCTGTGCGTGACAGAAATAAATGGAGAGAAATTGTGAATGAATAAGTGATGACGCAGCCCTGAGGGGATATTCTCCCGCATTTGGTCTGATCAGCTAGTCAGGTCAGGTGCGGGTAAGGGGATGGGTCTGTTATGATGTGGCAGGGGTAAACCAGTTCTGCTGTCGGGCCCTGCTGCGGATGTCACTGATTGCATCGCGCAGTTGACCCTTGTGCGGTGTGATGCGGTGAGGATCTGTCCGTTCTCCCCTTTGGGGCTAAGATGCGAATGAATGTGTTTGAATGGATGAGTAAATGGAGAGTGAGTCGTCCTGTCTCGGCTACCTCCCTTTCCTTGGGGGAAGCAGCCTAGGTATATAGATAGATAGATAGATTAGTATTATGTTTTCCTTGTACTTGCAGGTATGTAATGGGGTTGAATCGCCATGGGGGGTGAGTACAAAGGAAGTCAAGTTTGTACTCATTGTTATTTCCCTCTTATAGCTTTAATAAGATTTGTTTATTTTTACTGTGATGTCATGTTTTTATTATTTTTACTTTGAAGTTTTTATTATTTTTACTTTGAAGTTTTTATTATTTTTACTTTGAAGTCATGTTTTTATTATTTTTACTTTGAAGTCATGTTTTTATTATTTTTACTTTGAAGTCATGTTTTTATTATTTTTACTTTGAAGTCATGTTTTTATTATTTTTACTTTGAAGTCATGTTTTTATTATTTTTACTTTGAAGTCATGTTTTTATTATTTTTACTTTGAAGTCATGTTTTTATTAATTTTTCTTTGAAGTCATGTTTTTATTATTTTTACTTAAGTCATGTTTTTATTATTTTTACTTGTCATGTTTTTATTATTTTTACTTTGAAGTCATGTTTTTATTAATTTTTCTTTGAAGTCATGTTTTTATTATTTTATTTTTACTTTGAAGTGTTGTTTTTATCATTATTTTCTCTATTTGTATTTTGACGTCTTGTTTTATCCTTATTATTTTATTTTTTACTTTGAAGTAGGGTTTTTATCCTTATTTTTTTCTTTATTGTCTTTGTTTTTTAGGTACCAGTAGGGAGGATAAAGGAAGCCGTTGTTGTGATAATATTGTTTCCTCTTTTATTAGTATTGTCTCATTTTTTTTTTATTGAATTCATGTGTCCTTATTTTCGTTATATTGTGGCGAAAGTATGCTGTTCATTGTGTGTGTGTGTGTGACTTAGTGTATGTGTACGAAGGTGTGTGTGTACGTCTGTGTGTGTGTGTGTGTCGGTGTGGGTGTGAATGAGTGTGGGTGGG
This sequence comes from Coenobita brevimanus, assembly GCF_032717465.1. Taxonomy (NCBI): domain Eukaryota; kingdom Metazoa; phylum Arthropoda; class Malacostraca; order Decapoda; family Coenobitidae; genus Coenobita; species Coenobita brevimanus. The sequence continues at coordinate 16,365,435 of NC_137049.1, read as the reverse complement.
TGTGAACGAGTGAGTTAATGTGCGTGTCTGAGTGTGTGGGTGGGTGGATGTGAATGAGTATGTGAGTGAATGTGTGCGTGTGTATGTATGTAATTGTGTGTGTGTGTGTGTGTGTGTGTACGTCAGCTTATATTGACATCACATCCAGGTCGTCTCTTCAGGCGTGTTTACAGAGAGAGAGAATCCCATTGTTAAGCCAAGACAATCTCATTTTCTTTATTTTTTGTTTTTTTTTATGCAAATTGTTTCTTTTTCTTGTCCTTGTTTCTTGCTCTTGTTTGCTTCTTTATTTTTGATCTTGTTTATGTGTTTTATTTAATTGATTTGTCTTTGTTTTATTGGATTTATAATTGTTTCTTGTTCTCTGTTTTTGTCTCGTCCTTTGTTATGTGTTTCTCTCTCTCTCTCTCTCTCTCTCTCTCTCTCTCCCTCCGGCTCTTATCTCCCTCCCTACTAACACCTGGCGACAGCTGACGGAGGGAGGGAGGGAGGAGGAAAGAAGCGGAGAGGGAGAGAGAGAGGGGGGGGGAGGTAAGAACTTGTAGGTGAATCTCTCTCTCTCTCTCTCTCTCTCTCTCTCTCTTTCTCCATTCCTTCCTTCCTTCCTGGATAATGGGCTCTTGGGAGTGAACAGGTGAATTACAGAACGGTGAGAGAGAGAGAGAGAGGGATTATTTCATGGCTGTGAGGCAGAAATGTGGTTGTAATTATTTTCTTGATTGTGAAATGCTTGAATATAATGAAGATATTTGAGAGAGAGATAACATATATAGCCAGTAGAAGCAAATTAGAGATAGGGATAGAGAGGGGGGGGGTCATGTGATGTGTGTGTAGAGAGAGAGAGAGAAAGGGAAGATGGAAATGAAAGGAAAAGGAAGATTGGAAAAAAACAAAAAAAAAAGATGATAATCAAATAGACGATGGAGGAATGAAAGATAGGGAAGATGGAAAGGAAAAGAGACAGGAAACGATTGAGAAAAGGTGACAGACAGGTGATTGTAATTATCTAGAAGTATTAGTGCTTGTGTTTCTGTACAGGTAAATATGTACACTACTGGTATTGTTCGTTGTGCAAGAGATACGCTTTTTATTTATTTATTTTATTATTATTATTATTATTATTATTTGTCTTGGGCCACGAAAAGTTGTAAAGAGTTGTAAGGAAAGCTACAGAGGAGAGCTTCCCCCCCCCCCATTTTCCCTTCATTCCAATGGGTAGGAGATGATGTTAAGGGGTAAAGGAAGAAGGGAAGAGGGAGATGATGATGATGATGATGATGGGGGGTGAAGGGAAGAGGGAATGGAGGAGGATGAAGGGAAGGGGGATGAAAGGTAGGGGGAGGGAGGGGGGAATGATGAGGGGGAAGGGAGGGGAGATAATGGGTAGGGTGGTGTGGAATGGATATTGGATTTGGTGTGCGGGTGATGGGGAGGGGATAATGGTGTGGGGCGGAGGGAGGGGAGGGGAGGGGGTGATGGTTTTGGTGTAGACTAGACTGGAGGTGTGGGAGAGGCAGGAGGGAAATGAGGGAGGCTGGGAGTGGCAGGGAGTGACGTGTGGCAGGGAGGAAACATGGAGGGAGGGAGGGAAGGAAGCAGGCAAGGACGTAGGTAATTGGGAGAGAGAGAGAGAGAGAAGGTGTAGGAGGAAAGGGGAGTGAGATGGGATGATAGGAAACTGATAAGGAGGGAGGGAGGGAGTTGGAAGGAAGGTGGTGGAAACTGGTATGGAGGGAGGTGGTGGTTGCTGGAGGAGTCTGTGAAGGAAGGTAATTGCAGTGTTGAAAAGCAATGGGGGGGGCAACATTAACCCCTTCCCCACGAGGACCACATTTTTTTTTTTTTTCACGTCCGTCTTCGAAATTAAGTGAAGGCAGGGCAGCATAAAGAGGGAGAGAGAGAGAAGGGGGGGGGGACTGAAAACGCACTTGGGGTCCGTTCAAGTGCTTTACAGGCTCCCACTTAGGTCCTCCTGCCTTGATCTCAACGCCTTCACTCAAGCTACTTATTCTACTGGCACTTCTTTATTCTTATTGCCCCGGTACGATTTTTATTTACCGTCTGGAGATAAGAAAAACAACATAAAAAACAGTCTTAAGTAAAAAGAAAACAGCTTAAGATCAAAACCTGACCTCACGGACCTTCACCTTGTTTCCCCCACCCTCCTCTCTCTCTCTCTCTCTCTCTCTCTCTCTCAACCGTACGGGCGGCAAGAAGAAGGAGGCGTGAAGTTTTGACCGTATATCAGGGACACTTGAGGGGGACGGCGAAGCAATTGTCAGTGAGCGATTTAATGGAGAGCGATTGTCCTGCCAGCTGGTGGGGATGGTGGAAGGTGAGGAGGTATGCATGCTGTGAGTGTGTGTGGGTGAGGGTTGGGTGTGTGTGTATATGTGGGGATGGTTTGTGTGTGGGTGTGGGTGTTCTACGTGTATTAATAACGCTGGTGTGTAATGGCCGTATAATAACAAGGGAAGTATTACCCATTAGTGATATTATACCTGGGGTATTCACCTTGTGTTTTTTTATGTTTTATTTCTTGGTTTAGTTTTGCATTTGTTGTCTTTCTGTTCGTGTTTTTTTATTCTTCCTGATAGCTGGTGGAAATATGATGATGATGATGATAAAGATTGTGATGATGATGATGAGGAGGAGGAGGAGGAAAATAAAGATGATGATGAGGAGGAGGAAAGTAAAGATGATGATGATGAGGAGGAGGAAAGTAAAGATGATGATAATGAGAAGGAGGAAGATAAAGACAGTGATGATGATGATGAGGAGAAAGGCGATGATGATGGTGATGACGAGGAGGAGGAGGATAAAGACGGTGATGATGAGGACTGTGTTTCCAGTTGTGTGGTTTACTCAGTTTTTTCCCGTCATTATATTTCATACTTTGTCTTGCATTATTTTTTTTTCTTTCCTGTATCTCCTCTTGTTGTTTCTATATTCTTCCATGTCATTACTTTCACCTCCTGCATTTACTTTCCATCCCTGTGTTCTTTCTCACCTATCTCACCTGTCTTTTACCTGTCCATCTTATACCTGTC
>NC_137049.1:16271257-16362285 GCF_032717465.1 Coenobita brevimanus | reverse complement strand
CAGTTGTGGTGGTGGTAGTGTTAGTGATGTACTTGTGGTGGTTGTAATGTTAGTGGTGGTGGTAATAAATTGTGGTTGGTGGTGGTGGTGAATGTTGTACCTCTGTAGTAATTTGCAGTGGTAATAAGAGTTGTGGTAGTAGTTGTGATGGTAAATTGGTGTAGTTAGTTACTGCATTACAGTTCATATATAAATCATTTTAGTTCCTCTTTCATGCATTATCACTTCTTTTTATTGTCACTTCTCATACTTCTATACCTCATTTCCCTCCCCACTTCTCCTCTTTCTTCCCATTCCATCCCTTCCCTTCCCTTCCCTTCCCTTCCCTCATTCCTCTCTCCCACCCTCCGTTTTTATACCATCTGTTTCCTTCCCTTCTCTTCCCTTCCCCTCCTCTTTCTTTTCTCTCCCTCTCCTCTTTCTTTTCTCTCCTTCCCCTCTCCCTCTCCCTCTTCCCTCCTATTAAGCCACCTTGTTTCTAAGCACTGGGCCAGAGAGAGAGAGAGAGAGAGAGAGAGAGAGCATAAAAAAATAAGAGAAGGGAAAAATAGATGAATAAAATAGACAAGTGTGTGTGTGTCTTTCTGTCTGTCTGTCTGTTAATTTATCCATCGTATTTTTTCATATTTCTCTTTTCATTTTCATTCCCGTTCCTTCCTTTTCTCGACTTCTTTTTTTTTTCTTCTTCTTTTTCGTCTTGGTGCATTTTTCTTTGTTTTTTTCTTTATTCCTCTTTCCTATATTATTATTATTTTTTACTTCCTTCCCTCCTTCCTTCTTCTTAGTTCCTTTTTTTAGTCCACCCTTTCTTCCTTCCATTCTTCATTCTCTCTCTCTCTCTCTCTCTCTCTCTCTCTCTCTCTCTCTCTCTCTCTCTCTCTCTCTCAAGCACGTATTTCCTCCTCTAATGACCTTGTTTGGAGGGAAGAGAAAAAAGAAAGAAGAGGGGGAACATGCCTGGAGGACAGAGAGAGAGAGAGAGAGAGAGACGGGTGTTGGTAATGGAAGGGAAAAATTAAAGAGAGGGAAGGGATTTGGGTCAGAGGCGAAGGGAAAGGAAGAGGGATGAAAAGAGTGAAGAGGTGTGTGTGTGAGAGAGAGAGAGAGAGAGAATGGGAGATGTCATGTTGAACTAATATTTTAATATACTTATGCCCTTAACAACTCCAGCTCATTTAAACTCTCTCTCTCTCTCTCTCTCTCTCTCTCTCTCTCTCTCTCCTGTCTCTCTCTCTCTCTCTCATCACACACACACACACACACACACACACACACTACTCTACCCACCCCGCTACACCACCACCTTACTGGATGGATGGATGGAAGGCTGCATGGAATGGTTGACTGGAGGGCTGGATGCTACAGGATGGATGGAGGGATAGATGGATTGGTTGGGATCTGTATGGGAAAGTTTGGATGGATGGATGGAGAGTGTGCTTGGGAAGGCTGGATGGATGGTTGGAGAGTGTATGGAAAGGCTGGTTGGTTGGTTGGATGGGTGGATGGTTGGATAGTTTATGGAAGGCTGGATATGGATGGATGGAAAGTATAGTGGAGAGGTTGGACTGGAAAGTGGAAAGAAAGGAAAAAGGTAATGGGGGAACGGTTGGATAGAAGGGGGAAATTGGAGGGCTGGAAGATGAATGGAAGGTTGGATGGTTGGGATCCCAGTTGTAATGGCGGAGGGAAGGAGAGCTTAGGAAGGTGGTAATTACAACTTATGGCAGAATTTTTGGCTCTCTCTCACTCTCTCACATTCCCCTCCTTTTATTTCTTCTCTGGCTCACTTTGCTTTTTTTTTTTTTTTTTTTTTTTAACGTCTTTTTCTTTTTTTATTTTCATATATATATATATATATATATATATATATATATATATATATATATATATATTTACTTTATTGGTCCTTAGTTTCTCTCACTTTTTTCTCATTTCATTTGTTATTTTTAGATTCTCTCTCTCTCTCTCTCTCTCTCTCTCTCTCTCTCTCTCATATATTTCCTCTCTCCCACTCTTCACTTCTGTCAGTCTGCCCTTCAATTTTTCCTCCCACCCCCTCTCTTCTCTTTTTCTTCTCCCCTCACCTCCCCCTCTCCTCTCCCCATTTTCCTCCTCTCTCCCTTCTCCTCTTCCCTCTTTCCTCCTCTCTCCCTTCTCCTCTTCCCTCTTTCCTCCTCTCTCCCCTCTCGCTTATCCCTTCCCTGCTTATATCCCCTCTCCCTCCCTCACCTCACCTCTTCCTTCCTCCTTCCTCTTTCCCATCGTTTCCTCATCCTATTTCCTTCTCTTTCCCCTCACCCCGTCCCTCCCTTCCTTACTTCCTCCCCTTCCCCCTCCCCTCACCTTCCCTCCATCTCTCCCCACTTCCTTTTCTCTCCTTCCTCTTTCATGTATTTCCCCTCCCCCTCCCCTTCCCTCTCCCCTCATCTTACCGTTTTTCTTCCCCTCCCCTCTTCTCTCCCATGGGATACACGTCAGAGTTCATTACCTATTTCTTCCCCCCCCCACCTCTCTCTCTCTCTCTCTCTCTCTCTCTCTCATGTACCATTGATTTACTTATTCTTCCCTTTGTTATTTTCCACCATCCCCCCCCCCTCTCTCTCTCTCTGCAGTAAATAAAATGGCCGTTGCCTCATTTCCCTATTGCTGTTAAGACTCATGCTGGCCAACAAAGGCTCCTCTAACTTCATTTCTCCAGCCTCGCTCTGCACATGAAAGTAGTCATTTTGTGGCTAATTTGGAGAGCCAGCAAGAAAATAGAGATAGAGAGCAAAGAGGAGTTGGGGAAAGGGAAGAGGGAGGGGGAGAGAGGGATAGGGAGCAAAGAGGAGTTGGGGAAAGGGAAGAGGGAGGTGAGAGAGAGATAGGTAGCAAAGAGGTGTTGGGGAAAGGGATGTGGGGGGGGAGAGAGAGATAGGGAGCAAAGAGTAGTTGGGTAAAGGGAAGAGGGGGAGAGAGAGATAGGGAGCAAAGTGGGGTTGGGGAAAGGGAAGAGGGAGGGGGAGAGAGAGATAGGGAGCAAAGAGGAGTTGAGGGAAAGAGAAGAGGGAGAGGGAGAAGGGAAGTGAAAGAGAGGGGAGGGAGATGGGAGAGTGGAGGACGATAGGGGGAGGGGGATATGGAAGAGAGGGTGGGGGAGAGGGATAGGAGAGAAGGGAAGATGAAAGAGAGGGATAGTGGGAGAAGAGGTGGAGGGGGATAGAAGGGAGACGGAGATTATAGATAGATAGAGAGAGAGCGATAGATAGATAGATGAGGTAGATAGATGTGTATAAAAGTGAGATAAAGAAAAGTGAAAAAGTGAGAGAGAAGATAATACTTTGTGTGGGCACGGGACACGCCTTTCAGCGTGCCACTCCCGTCCACCTCTCAGCGTGCCACTCCCGTCCACCTCTCAGCGTGCCACTCCCGTCCACCTCTCAGCGTGCCACTCCCGTCCACCTCTCACCGTGCCACTCCCGTCCACCTCTCACCGTGCCACTCCCGTCCACCTCTCACCGTGCCACTCCCGTCCACCTGTCAACCTGCCACTCCCGTCCACCTGTCAACCTGCCACTCCTATCCACCTCTTAGCGCACCATACCTTTACACTGCTGGAATTTACACTGCTAGGGTGTTACACCTCTAGGGTGTTACACCACTAGGGTGTTACACCACTAGGGTGTTACACCCCTAGGGTGTTACACCACTAGGGTGTTACACCTCTAGGGTGTTACACCACTAGGGTGTTACACCTCTAGGATGCTACACCACTAGGGTGTTACACCTCTAGGATGTTACACCTCTAGGGTGTTACACCTCTAGGATGCTACACCACTAGGGTGTTACACCTCTAGGGTGTTACACCTCTAGGATGCTACACCTCTGGCGTGCTACCGTCCATCTCCTACTACACAACACCTCTTAGTCTGACACATCCTGTACTCAGCTACACCTCATTACACAACACCTCTTACTCTGACACATCCTGTACTCAGCTACACCTCACTACACAACACCAGTTACTCGGGCACATCTGTACTCAGCTACACCTCACTACCCAACACCTCTTACTCTGTCACATCCTGTACTCAGCTACACCTCACTACTAACACCTCTTACTGGGCTGCCTCCCTCGGAGCGACACCCCCTAATGCGAGTCCCGTTTTGGTGTGGGACAATAAAGTTCAATTCGAGTGTAATTGGACACAATGCGCTCACTGGCCGGCCAGGGCCAGGACCTTGTCCCGCAGCGCCTCATCTTGCTTGACGAGGGCCAGGACCAGGCCATGGTGCCGGGCCAGGTGGGCTTGAAGGTCATTACTGTTTTTGCGCAAGTCCTTTCTGGCCTTGTGCAGGCCTCGATTTTCCGAAGTTAGGTCATTGATCAGGTTTTCACGTTGACGAATGGTTCGTAGGTGACCCCTGATCTGGTTCTTATGACCTTTTATGGCCTCATCCCTCCGGCTGATGGTGTGCTGGTGCTGCCGGAGGGCCTGGGCGTGGCCTTGTCTTATTTCGTCCAGTTGGTTTTGGGCCGCCTCATGTTTTTTCATTAAGTCAGCCATACCTGCCTGGAGGCTGGCGTGGGCGGCTTCCCTTGATTGGGCGTCTGCCTGGGCCTCCTCCAGCGCCTGGCTCTGATCCACCACCTTTTGGCGTAAGGAACCAAGTTCGTGGTCTTGTGAAGATAAGACCATTTCGGCCTCCTTCAGCACGGACTCCATCTGGGCTCCCCGCTCCTGGTGGTGGGTGGTCCCTGTGAGTCTGGGCGTGCTGCCGCTCCCAGGCCTGCAGCGCCCGCTGCTGCGCCTCCTCAAGGTGACTTTCGAGGTCCAGTCGCCTGCGTTTTTCTTCATCATGGCGACGTTCTGTGTCCTGCAGGCGCTGCAGGCGGTCTGGTGTATGGTTTGGAGAGCCTGCAGCTCCTCCTCCAGCTCTCTGGCATGCTATGCGCGTGATTCGAGGCTGACCCGAGACTTCCTTGTGTCGCCTTTTCCAGGTATCACGGGAGCTCTGGGCGTCGTGAAGGAGCCCCTCCACCTCCTCCCGCTTCTGCGTCTCGGCGTGGTGAAGCAGGAGGTGGTCTGCCATGGGCGTCCGTCAATTTCTGCATTTCGCCCGTCACGTGATCCAACTCATGGCTCTTGGCCTTCAGGTCCTCATGGGCGGCGTCCAGGCGTGTGGCGAGGGCGTTGGCCTTTTCGTCTTTGTCGGCCAGGATGCCCCACGCGTCCTCGTCTTTCTACTCCTGCAGCACCCGAGCAAACTCCTCCTAATCTTGGAGCGAAGCCCGGGCCGCCTGAACCTCCTGCTGCAGGGCGAGGTTCTGGGACTCCAGCTTCGAGCCTTCTGTTCCCGAAGGCTCTCAATCGCCTGCCCGTAGGTGTGCAGGTGCGCCTCCAGCTGGCGCACGCGGGCCTCCAGGCCGCGTGCGGCAGCCGCGTCGCCGCCGCGACCCGCACCCCGGGCCCGAGCCCCCTCTACCCCCCCCACTGCCCCACACAGCCCCCCACCACCACCAGCAGGAGGAGGAAGTTCATTTTGATTTTGATGAATAAATGTAAAATTATTTAGGACTAAGAAGATGAATAAGAAATGGTTAATTATGAGGGCGGTGAGGGGGAATTAGAAGGAGAGTGAGTTGATGGGGAAGGAGAAGGGAAAGGAAGAGGGAGGAGGCGGAGACGAAGGGGCGCCACGGATCAAAGATACGGCCTCTGCAGACAGCTAGTCCAATTATACACACTATTGTATACATACTGCAAATTATACACACTATTGTATACATACTGCAAATTATACACACTGTATTGTATACATACTGCAAATTATACACACTATTGTATACATACTGCAAATTATACAGTGTATATTTTATACATTATCATCATCATTCGGGCCTCCTTTCCCACCCTCGGGCCGAGTGAGGAGTAGAAACGTCTAGACCAGTGGTTCTTAACCTTTTTCTGAGTCACGAACACCTTCGCGATTCTAGTGAAAGCTATGAACCTAGAAAAATGCACATAAGCACAAACACAGCATTTTGCATGCAATGAATGTACCTGTACTTTATTTTACTGAAAACTGCCTCACGCAGTGTATGACATACACGAAGTATAAAACTGTCTTTACAAAAAACTGTTTTCCATTCTTTCATCGAAAAGCTAATGGCCACTCGATGAAAAAATGAAATACATCCAACTGGTGCAAATTAAACAAAACAAAACATTAATTCTGCCCAAAAGTTTATTTCAGTGACAGGGTTGTTGTTTGGCTTGAATATGAGTTTGTGGAGTGGTCTTTGGCAAGCAAACGCGCATGTCATCGCTAACATCCAGTTGATTTCGACTTTTCGTTTTGATAGAAACAAACGATCAGTTGGTTAAAGCGCTCCACTCTGACCGAAGGGTCGGAGGATCGAATCCACCCAAAAGTCATTGGTAGACATCAGGAAGGGCATCCGGTCATAAAATGTTACACGCTCCAAACCAAAGTCCTCTACCCAGGGGCAACGCCTTAGCCCTTATCCAAAAAAGGGGGACTTGGCGTAAAACTCAAAAAGAAAAAGAAAAAGAAACGCTGAAAACCCTGACTCACAAAGGTACGTAGCGGCAAAGGGAATCACAGCACCATAGCTCGCCCTGCCACACACACGGACGCTTGTGGCAGTGAACACCAGAATTCTTCAAGACTCCTCGATTTTTTTTTTCTTTTTTTTTAATGATGCCAAACGGCATCACAAAATTGTTCTCAACTATTCTGACCTTCACGGACACCCTGAAGCTCATCCATGGACCCCAGGTTAAGAACCCCTGATTTAGACAGTCCACGTTTGTCCTGTCCAGTGGGCCACGCCTCCAGTCACTCATCTTTCAGGCCCTCGGAATCCTGGCTCTGTCAGCACATTATACCTACTACAGCGCGTTTGTTCTAAGCTGACTACCTCTTTCAGCCCAGTCACTCATCATTCAAGCCCCCGGAATCCTGGCTCTATCAACACATTATACCTACTACAGCACACTCATCATTCAAGCCCCCGGAATCCTGGCTCTGTCTACACATTATACCTACTACAGCACACTCATCATTCAAGACCCTGAAATCCTGGCTCTGTTTACACACACTCATCATTCAAGCCCCTGGAATCCTGGCTCTGTCTACACACACTCATCATTCAAGCCCCTGGAATCCTGGCTCTATCTACACATTATACCTACTACAGTACAGCACACTCATCATTCAAGCCCCTGGAATCCTGGCTCTATCTACACATTATACCTACTACAGTACAGCACACTCATCATTCAAGCCCCCGGAATCCTGGCTCTGTCTACACATTATACCTACTACAGCGCATTTGTTCTAAGCTGCCCACCCCTTTCAGCCCAGTCAGTGGCAAGGGAAGGTAGATCTGAGGCTGACCTGACTGTAGTCCGTTTACTTCAGCTGACAAAGATCCATCACTTCTGTCAGCCAAGTTGATGCCCAGTGTGTGGGTGGGGTGGAGAGGGTAGTGGGTGGGGTGGACAGGGTAATGGGTGGGGTGGACAGGGTAATGGGTGGGGTGAACAGGGTAATGGGTAGGGTGGACAGAGTAATGGGTGGGGTGGACAGGGTAATGGGTGGGGTGGACAGGGTAATGGGTGGGGTGGACAGGGTAATGGGTGGGGTGGACAGGGTAATGGGTGGGGTGGACAGGGTAATGGGTAGGGTGGACAGGGTAATGGGTAGGGTGGACAGGGTAATGGGTGGGGTGGACAGGGTAATGGGTAGGGTGGACAGGGTAATGGGTGGGGTGGACAGGGTAATGGGTGGGGTGGACAGGGTAATGGGTACAGGGTGAGGGTGGACAGGGTAATGGGTCAGGGTAATGGGTGGGGTGGACAGGGTAATGGGTGGACAGGGTAATGGGTGGGGTGGACAGGGTAATGGGTAGGGTGGACAGGGTAATGGGTGGGGTGGACAGGGTAATGGGTGGGGTGGACAGGGTAATGGGTGGGGTGGACAGGGTAATGGGTAGGGTGGACACGGTAATGGGTAGGGTGGACAGGGTAATGGGTAGGGTGGACAGGGTAAGAAATAATGCGTATAAGAGACAACAAGGAAGTACACTGGGAAATGTAGGGGAGATGAATAAATGTGAGATGAAGGGAAGAAAGGGAATAATAATAATGCTTGAGAAAGGGAGAGTGACTTAAGGGAGTTGGAAGAAGAAAGGGAGGAGGGTGGAAATGAGAGAGAGGGAGGGAGAGGAATCTGAGAAAGAGTGACGTGTTTATGGCATGTGGGGAGAGAGAGAGGGAGAAAGAGAGAGAGAAATCTGAGAAAGGCTGAAGTGTTTATGGCATATGGTTTTGTGTGTGTGTGTGTGTTTGTGTGTGTGTGTGATCGCCCCATTTTCTTAACAAAACTCTCCTCTCTTTATCTCTCTTTCCTCTATTTAATCTCTCTCTTTCGTTTCTCTCTCCATTTTTATTTGTTCCAATTATTCTCAAAATAAATTCTTTTACCTTCGTCTCATATTTCCCTTTCTTTTCCCTCTTTTCTTATTTTATCACCCTTCTGTTTCCTTCCTTCCATCGCCGGTCATTCCTTCTTTCCTCTTTCCTTCTTCCGTCTTTCCTTCCTCCTTCCTTCCTTCGTCCGTCTTTCTTACTTTCCTTCGTCCGTTTATCCCTTTTTTCTCACTTCCGTCTTTTCTTTCCTTCCTTCCTTTTTTCCATCGTCTTCTTCCTTCAGTCTTTCCCTCTTTTTCTTTCTTCCTTCTTTCCTTCCTTCCGTCTTTCCATTTTCCACGCCATTTCGTTTTCTTCGTCGCCCCATTTCCCTTCTTTTTTCCCTCCTCTTTACTCATCTCTCTCACGCTCTGATTGCTTCACTCTCTCTCTCTCTCTCTCTCTCTCTCTCTCATTTTCATCATCATTTATCTTTTCTTCTTTATTTCACAAAAAAAAGAATGAAGTAGAGAGGGTAAAGAGTAAATATGAGAAGTACACAGATAATAAAGAAGAGGAGGAAGAAAGAGGAGAGAAATGTAGAAAGATTTATAGGAAGAAGACAAAATAAAGGAAGTGGAAGAAAGAGAGGGAGTTTTGTTGGTAAAAAGAAGAGATAAAAAGAGAGGGAAGTGAAGGAGAGAGTGTGGAAGAAATGGAAGGGAAGGAGGAAAGGAGAAGAGAAGTAAGGAGGGAGTGAAGAGTTAGGGATAAAGACGGAAAGGAGAGACGAGTTAGAAGAGGAGATGAAAGGTAGGAGAAAGAGGAGGAAGAAAAGAGAGGAAAGAAGAAGAAGAGAAAAGGGAGAAAAGAGGAAGAAGGGGAGGAGAGAGGTAGTTATAAAGCCTCTTGAACTTTGGCTCGTTATGTGTCTTGCCTAGGAGGAAGGGAGGAGGAGGAGGGAGGGAGGGAGAGAGAGAGGGAGAGACAAGATAGGGATGAGGGAGAGAGTGTGTGAGAGAATGAATGAATAAAGGAATGAAGAGGAATGTATAGATAACGAGAGACAGAGAGAGAAAGATAAAAAAATAGATATCACAGGACCAAACTTTTCTTTAATTTTTTCTGTATTCCTCGTGCCATCCCTTCTGCTGCCCTTCATCTGCTTCACCTCTTCTTTACGAGTGTCTTTATTGTCTTCCTTTACTGCTTCCTTCGTCTTATTTCTCTCCTTGTTTTCTTCTTTAATTTGGTTGAGCTGTTTTTATTGTTGGTTGTAACTCTCTCTCTCTCTCTCTCTCTCACTTTTTCCGTCGCTTCCAGCCCAGTGCCTTTCACACCTCCATTTTCCATAACTCTTCCTTACCTCCTCCTCCTCTTCCTTTCTTCCCCCCTCCTTCCTCTTCTTCCTGTCATCCTTCAGCCTTTATCTTATTCTTTCTCACCTTTTTCTTTTTTCTGTTTTTACTTCCTCCATATATCATTGTACCTCTCTCTCTCTCTCTCTCTCTCTCTCTCTCTCTCTCTCTCTCTCTCTCTCTCTCTCTCGTTATCCATCTATATCTACATCTCTCTTTTTTCCTCACCTCTTCCCTCCCTCTTTTCTCTTTTTGTCCCTGCTGCTCTTTCCTCCCTCCCTCCCTTCCTCCCTGGAGAGAAAGCACCTACCAATGCCTCCTTCTCTCCCTGTGTTCACCCTTTGACAATCTCCCTCCCTTGTCACCTTGTCATTCACAGGTGGAGGGAGGGAAGAGGGAGGGAGGAAGGGTGGGTGGAAAGATAGAAGGGAATGTGGGTGGGAGAGAGGAAGAAAGAAAGGAAGGAAGGAGAGAAGGGAGGGAAAAAGGGTGGATAGGTGAAGAGATGAGGGAGGAAAATAGGATCTGATAGTTGAGGAGGTAAGGGAGGGAGAATGGTTGTATGAGTTAGTGAGAGAAGGCTGGCTGGCTAGATAGATAGATAGGTAGATTGATAGATAGTTGGTTGGATGGAAGGGTGGATTTCTTAAAAAAAAAAATACAGTGAGAAGGAGGGAGGGAGGTAGGATGGACGACACATGGATGGCGGAGGGATTTGCGGGAGAAGGAAGAAGGATGGAAAGTACAGTGAGGAGAAGAAATTGGTGGATGAAGGAAGAATGGTATATATAGTAGAACATGGAAGAGGAAGAGAGAGGGAAAAGAATTGTAATAGGGAATAAGTAATGTAAGGAAGAAGTAAAGAGTGTGTTGCTAAAAGTCTTGACATTCCTGAAGTTGTCCAGTGTTAGTTATAGCAGTTTAACATCACTTTTTGAACTGAATAAAGTCAATCAGAGGCGATCAAAATTCTCCATAGCCATCATTAAAGCCGACTACAGTTTTAGAATTGTCAGAATGTTTGAGAAATAATCATAGCTTTGAAGGAGTGAAGAAAAACGTTGGGCAGCCGATGACGTCAGAGGTAAACAAACCTCGCCATTGGTCGAGTGGAGTGTTAGCCTCAGCTCTCGATTCTGATTGGTCCATTTGAGTTGTGATGGATGTTACCGGATGTTGCAACAGTGGAGAGGCTTTACTTGATTGCTGCAGCCAAGTTTGTGCATTTGTCAATTGATTTCCTGCCTCTTTGGTCAGTCCGGCTTAGTTGGTCTGTGTGTAGGGGCTTGTCCATTGGCTATTTCCTTTATTTATTTATTTTGCCAGTTTTCAATTAGTTTTTTTTTTTTTTAATTATAGTTTGGATTCGTCAGTTGATTTCTTGCTCCCTTGATTAATACTTCGAGATTATTATTATTATTATTATTATTATTATTACTGGTTCAGCTTCGTTTAACAATTTTGCCACCTGATTTATTGCTTTCTTGATCAATTAAATTCTGTTAGTATTTTTTTTGTTTTTTTTTTGGCTAGTTATGTTCAGTAGGTTGCATTTATTATTATTATTATTATTACTATTATTATTATGAACAGAGGAAGCTTAGTTACTGGTACCATATTTTCATTTATTGGCTTCACATTTAATTGGTTTGGCTATATTAACAGTTGGCTATTTATTAAGTTGAAATATTTGCTTCTTTGGTTAGTTATATTTGATTTGTTTTTTTTTAGTTATTCATGGGTATTGTAACTATTTTTGTGTGAAATACCTGCGTCGGCGAGAGAAAGCTTTACGGTACAGCCTCCATCGGTGCGTCTGCCGGGTATCAACGCACCATCTTACGTCGCCAAGGAGTGTCCGGTGCGCGGGAAGAAAGGGTTAAAAGACGCTGTGAACTTCTTGACCTCCGTGTGTGTGTGTGTGTGTGAGAGAGAGAGAGAGAGAGAGAGAGAGAGAGAGCAGCTGTGTTAAAAGTTTGAGGCTGGTATAAATAGATGCTTTAATTGTCACCTAGCAACGGGTGGGGACGAGAGAGAGAGACAGAGACAGACAAAGAGGTGGGGGGATGAAGGAAATGAATGAGGTGAAAATAGAGAGAGAAAGTAGGGAATTATAAACGAAGAAAAAGGTGATAGAAAAGAGGAGTATGAAGAATGATAGAAAGTGAAAGAAAGAGTGAAGGGATGAAAGAGAGAGAGATTTGAATGAATGAAAGAAGAGTATAAAAGAAGAATTACAGCCTTAACACCCATGCCTGTCCATCCCTACTCATTAACGACCCCCCTCCCATACCACGCCACCCTCCCTTATATACTCTCATTTTTCTTTCTCTTCCTTGGACGGATCGCCATTTTGGGCTGTTAACATCCGTAGAGTTTATTGAGGGCAAAAAAATTTCTCTCTCTCTCTCTCTCTCTCTCTCTCTCTCTCTCTCTCTAACACACACACAATATATATATACTTAGGTCTGCTTTTATATACCCAGCGATTTACTGTGGTGGGATTTAGGAGAATTACAAGTATCTTTTTATCATTGTGTGTGTGTTGGAGAGAGGGTAGCCTGATTGCGCGGGACAGGGTGACGTGGAGGTGACTTGTTTGTGGCCACCCCTTCAGTCATTAAGGTGTCTGGGATTAGATAGACATACGAGGGCAAAGATAGATACAAATAGATGTAGATAGATGGTTAGATATAGTTAGATAGATAGGAGTAGACAGGCAGATAAATGGAGATAGATAGATAGATAAATAGATGTTCATCAAGTTAATATCCACTTATATCTTAATCACGTTTCCTGTAGTTAAAATAAAAATAATAAAACTAAAATTAACATTGCTATCAACAACCCCCTTCATGACCGAGACTGCTCTAGAGGTGTGGCGAAAGGGGAAAAAGTAGACTAAATCGCTAAAGGAAAATCGTTTGCATAGACTAAATCGCCCAAAGAAAATCGTTTTTGTAGACTCAGTCGCTAAAGGAAAATCGTTTGTGTACACTAAGTCGCCAAAGGAAAATTGTGTACACTAAATCGCTAAAGGAAAATCGTTTGTGTGGACTAAATCGCCAAAGGAAAATCGTTTATGTAGCCTAAATCGCCAAAGGAAAATCGTTTGTGTAGACCAAATCGCCAAAGGAAAATCATTTGTGTATCCCTCTGAGCAGACGATTTTATTCAGCTGAGTCATGGAGCCGCGAAAGAGGAAAAAGTAGACTAAATCGCTAAAGGAAAATCGTTTGTGTATTCCTCTGACGCAAGGGGATTGATGCCGAGTGCGTGTCTGGACTAGTAACCAAGGAGATTTATTTAACCCGGGATTGACGTATGTATCGTGTATGTAATCCCTCTAGCCGCTTATGACGACAGCTAAATCTCTCTCTCTTTCTCTCTCTCTCAGTATTTATCATTGCCCCTTTGTCTGCCTATGTCTTTATCTATCTGTCTATTTATCTATCTCTGTCTGGATCTATCTTTATCATTGCAAAAGAATAATGAAAGATATAAGATAGAACGAAGTAGAAAAACAGAATATGAAATGGAAATAGACGAAAAGGGATGGAATGAAAAATTATGAAAGGAGGAAGTGAAAAAGACAAACGAAATCTTAAAGAACAGGACGAAGAAAAGTGAAAATCGGGATGTTTGATGTAGATGAGATAAAAAGATAAGGAAGTATGATAAGAAGGTGTTACAATAGAAGAGAGATAGGCGTGGAAAGATTTGTGTAGAGATATGGAAGAAGAGGAGGAGGAGGAGGAAGATGAATAAAAATGGGAGGAGGGGGAAGAGGAAGAAGAAAAGAAGTCAAATAGGAGGAAGAAGAAGAGAAAGAAAAAGGAGGAGAATAAGAAAAGGAAAGAAGAAAAGAAAATGAAAAAAAGAGGAGGAGGAAATGAATAAGAATGGGAGGAGGAGGAAGAAGAAGAAAGGGAGAGGAAGAAGGGGAAGAAAAAGAAGGAGGAGGAGAGGAAGAAGAAAGGGAGAGGAAGAAGGGGAAGAAAAAGAAGGAGGAGGAGAGGAAGAAGAAAGAGAAGAAAAGGAAAAGAAATTAGGAGGAACTAAGAGATGAGGAAATGAAAGGTAGGAAAAGGGAAGGCAAGAAAAGAGGGCAAGGAGAGGAAAAGGAGGGAGTGTGGAGAGGGAAGAGAGGAGGGGAGGGAGGGGTTAGGACGAGGGGAATAGAATGAGGGTTCGTGGAGAGGGGAGGTATGAAGTGGAGGGGAAGAGGGAATGGAGGGGAGGGGAGGGGAAGAAGGTAGGTAGGTAAGAGCCAAGAGCACCGACAGACAGACGGACGAACACTTCCCTGCAGGTTCAGTCGCGCACAGACCATCTAAGGGGAAGGTTGTGTGTCCCTGCGCTCCCGACGTGTCTCTGTGAACGGAACAAAATGTGAGAATTAACCACCGATTGACACATTTCCAAAAACGCGCGCGACGGAGGCTTCAAGGATGGCATATTCTGAGTGCTGTGTGACCATTTCAAAAAGCCAAAGGACCGTTTACCCTCCAAAAAGGCCATTCGCAGTGGATTTGCAAAACTGAAGACCCGTGTTTTGAATTTTACCGTTTTTGTTTTTCTCCGCTTTGCCTCCTACCCCCAGCCCATGTCAAAAGTCCACCCTGGCGCCTATTCGGATTAAGTTTGTGTCTCCGCCGAGCCCTAAAGTCGCCAAAGGTAAGTTGGATAACGGCTTGGCAAAGTTTTGGGGGCAAGAATGGATTTTGCATTAGCCGTACCCCCCCTCCTCCACGGCCTGATATAACGTGCACCTAACCTGTCTCTCCTTTGGCCTATGTAT
Organism: Coenobita brevimanus; assembly: GCF_032717465.1. Taxonomy (NCBI): domain Eukaryota; kingdom Metazoa; phylum Arthropoda; class Malacostraca; order Decapoda; family Coenobitidae; genus Coenobita; species Coenobita brevimanus. The sequence goes on along the minus strand of NC_137049.1, from coordinate 16,347,709 downwards.
GTGTGTTCATGGTTTTGTGTGTGTATTTTCATGGTTTTGTGTGTGTGTGTGTGTGTATTTTCATGGTTTTGTGTGTGTGTATTTTCATGGTTTTTTTGTGTGTGTATTTTCATGGTTTTGTGTGTGTGTACTTTCATGGTTTTGTGTGTGTGTACTTTCATGGTTTTGTGTGTGTGTACTTTCATGGTTTTGTGTGTGTGTACTTTCATGGTTTTGTGTGTGTGTACTTTCATGGTTTTGTGTCTTTTCATGGTTTGTGTGTGTGTTTGTGTTTTCATGTTTGTGTTTTTTCCGTGTTTTTCTCGTTATTCTCGAGTACACATGCTGGTAGTCGTGTGTGTTGGTGTTTTAATCATCTTTAATTATCGTGAGCTTAACTTCAGCACTCTCGGTGTTTTATTTATTTATTTATTGCTGTTCAGGGATTATATTGTAGCCTTAAGATCTTTATTATTTTTATTATTAACGGTAAATAAAGTGAACTGCTACACAACGTTGATTTAGTGCAGGTATTTATGTCTGTTTTATCGGTTTGTGTTTACTGTTTATTTTCTTGTGGCTAATCCTGTTTTTTTTTCTACAGTTATTGGTATTATTGTAGTTATTGTTATTGTTATTATCTGTTTGCTCCTAACCTTCCCTTTATCGAGATGTGTGTTTGCAGGAGTTGGGTTTGTGTTTTTTTCCTTGTTCTTTTGTATGTTGTACTTTGTGTGTGAAAGAGAGACAGGGAGAGAGAGTATTGGTGTGTGTGTGTGTGTGTGTGTGTGTGAGAGAGAGAGAGAGAGACAGAGAGAATGTGTGTGTGTGTGTGTGTGTGTGTATGAAAGAGATAGGGTGTGTGTGTGTGAGAGAGAGAGAGAGAGAGAGAGAGAATGTGTGTGTAATTTATTTGTGGGAAAGTATGAAAAAATTACTACACTACTGATGGATCCAGTTTAGATGTTCCTTTGTACTATTTTTATATCGCTTATTGTCTAAACTACCCTCCATTTTGTGCGTGTGTGTGTGTGTGTGTGTGTGAGAGAGAGAGAGAGAGAGTTAATTTGGTTTAAAAAAAAAAAAAATCGGTACCAGTATTTTTGATTGATGTTCAAATTTGGTCAAAGTCCTTTAATTTATAGAGCGAATGTCCCTTTGTATGGTGTGTGTGTGTGTGTGTGTGTGTACAAATTAAGCTTTAAAATGTAGGTTCCTTTGCTGTGTTTATCGAATTTCCCTTTAGTAATGAAAGAGAGAGAGAGAGAGATAGGGAGAAAGGGGGGAAGAGAAATTAGGAACAGAGGGGAGGGGAAGGAAATAGGAAGTGAAAAAGAGGGGGGAGAGGAGGGAAGGGCGATAGATGGATACCTAGATAGATAGAAAGAGAGAGAGCTATTTCATCGATATATCATGTAATCTAATTCCGGTTGTCCTTTATAGTATTATTTATAGGCTAACTTACCTTTGTTCACCTGACTTGTACCAAAATTGGGTTAGTCTACCCGACCTGAAGTTAGACGGAAGTTAAAATGCGTACAGCAAGTCCATATCATCATTCATCCTGGTATCCTTCTCCTCCTTGTCCCTCCTCCTCCTCCTCCTCCTCCTCATCATCATCATCATCATCATCATCAGTCCATTCACCATCATCATCATCCATCCAGCCTCCTCCATCTTATCATCATCCATCCATTCATCCATCCTTCTCATTCGTCCACCTCCTCCTCCTCCTTATCATCATCACTCCAACTACCTGTTCTTCCCCTCCTCCTCGTTATCATCATCATCATCAGTCCGTCCATCCTCCTTCTCCTTATCATCATCCATCCTTTTTTTCCTCCGTCCTCCTCCTCCTCCTCGTCATCATCATCATCATCATCATCATCATTAGCTACTCATTGTTCTTCGAAAAGTATAAAGTGAAAGTTATTGTTCTAAAAAGGATTAAGTGATAGGAAAGTTGTTCTGTTTGTTATGCCTTGTTCTTCATGCATATGTAAGTCACGATTATTTATTTATTTATTGTTCTATGTTCTTCAGAAGTATTAGATGAAAGTTATTGTTACGTATTCAAAAACCTATTAAACGATAGGGAAGTTATTGTTATACCTTGTTCTTCATCTGTCACGAAAAGAAAGTTATTATTTGGTGAATAACGTCCAGAGTTTCCGTGTAAAATATATCTATCAACTTATCTATCTACATCTGTCTGTCTATCTATCTATTTCTTTATCTGTAAAACGTTAGGCTATATAATCTTCATATTCCTTTCACCATTTTATATTCACGTTTTCTGTGTCTGTCTCACGCACAACAGATCCAATATAAACTTGCATCCATTGTTTTGAAAGTTTAATTTTGGAAAACGGAAATTGGAAAAACAAGTGCCGTTAGATGGAAGAAGAAGAAAAAAAGATAGGAAGGGATATGGATTTTTGGTATTATTTGTCTGGGGTTAAAATTAAGTATTGTTCCCGTAATGTGCTATTGTTTATGCATTAGTGTTAGGTTAGCAGGGGCGATAGGTCTCTCTCTCTCTCTCTCTCTCTCTCTCTCTCTCTCTCTCTAAAATTGCCACCTCTCCGTCATTTAGGTTTTGCTGAGTTGTAACCAATATTAACACTGGAATATAATGCTAGCCACGAAGAAGTGCAGTGGAAAGGAGGTAGAGCCGTGGTAGTGATTGTGGAGGTAGTGGTGTGGTTGTGATAGTGGTGATGGTGGTGGTAGTAGTTTTGATGATGGTGGTTGTTGTAGGGGTGGGTTTTCCTTCCGTGTCAGGTAGTTGTGGTTGGGTGGGTGGTTTTTGGTAGTAGCGGTGGTTGTAATTTTGGCAGTTGTGATGGTGGTGGTAGTTGTGGTAGGGAAGGGTGGCCATCAATGTAAAATATGCCTTACTTTGCGTGCTGGTTCCTCCCATGTCACCCCCACCCCCCCTTTCTTCCTCCTCCCTCCTCCTCCTTCCTACCACCCTCTTTTTCTTCCTCCCACTTTGGTCCTCCTCCTCCCCCGGTCATGCTCTTCCCTCCCTCTTTACGGTCCCCTTCCGTCTTCCTCCCCTCCTTTCCCCTTCCTCCCTTCTCCCTTCCTTCATCTTAGCTATTTCTCCCTCTTACATCTCCCTTCCTCCTTCCTCTCTTGTTCCTTGCTCCCTTTTCCTAGCTTCTCCCTTCCTCCTTACTTTTCCTTCCCTTCCTCTTTCTTTTTCCTTTTCTCCATCTTGTGTACTTTTTCCATCCTCTTCTTCCTTCACTTCTTTCCCTTCCACTTCCATGTTTTCTTTCTTCCTTTCCTTCGCTTTCTTATTTCCTTCACACACTCATTAACTACTTGCATTTCCTCTCTGCTTCATGCTTTCCCCTTTCTCTGATTTTCATTCTTCCAGCTCTCTCTCTCTCTCTCTCTCTCTCACACACACACACACACACACACACACACACACACACACACCTTTTTCTCCGCTCCCTCTTTCGTACCCTCCCTCTCATTCATGCCTAGCCTATCCTCCTCCTTCTCCCATCATTCTTACCCTCCCTCTCCCTCTCTCTCCTCCCCTCCCTCTCTCTCCACCTCCTTCATGCCCACTCATTCCAACCTCCCACACAATACCGGTACCCACCCCCCCTCTCTCTCTTTCTCCCCTTCATTCTTACCCCCTCCTCCCTGTTTCATCTTCCCCATCATCCTTTCTTCCTCCTTCCTTCTCTCGTTCTGCTCGCTCTCATTCTTTCCCCTCCCTCTTCCTTCCCTTCCTCTCCATCTTCCTCTTTCCTAGCAGATTCCAGCTCTCTTCCTCATCCTTTCTCCACCCTCCTCTTCCCTTTCCTCTCTCTCTTCACCTTTATTCCTGAAGCGTGTTGCGCCCCCCCATCTCCGTCACTTCCTCATTCTTTCCATCCGTCTTCCACATTCATTTTCCTCCCTCCTCCTTTCTTACATCCTCCCTTTTTCTCTTCATCCTCATCTATGCAGCCTCTTTTTCTTTCTCCTCATTCATGCTTCCCTCATCTTCCCCTGCTCTCCTCCCCTTCTCCCTCTCTCCTTCCCTTTCTATACTCGTACACCGTCATTTATGCATCCTCTCCTCTGTTTCATTCGTGTTTCTCATATTCTTTTCCTTTCCCTCCATTCTTCCTCCCCACCCCTTCTCCCTTTTTGCCCCTTCCTCTTTCCCTTTCCCTCCCTTCTCCCTGTCCCTCCCTTCTCCCTGTCCCTCTCCATTCTCTCTTTCCTCTCCCTCTCGATCTCATTCCATTCTCATTTTTCCTCTCCTCCTTCACTACCTCCAGTTCCTCTCCTATGCTCTTTTTCCCCCTCAACTCCCTCTCTTCCCCTTCTTCCTTCCTATCTTCCTTTCCCTCCCTTCTCTATTCCCACTCCCCTCTCCCTTACCCCTCACTCTCCTCCCTCTCTTCCCATTCTCCCTTCTCTTTTCCCACTCCCCTCTCCCTTACTTCTCACCCTTCTTCCTCTCACCCCCACTCCCTCCCTGCTCATCGTGGCTACATTATGCAGATGTGTACTGGAGTTGGTTAGTACTTATATATAATGTTTGTGCTGCTTCCCAAATGCACTGTTTACCCCGACACACTTCTATATTAAGCATTTACACCATCTTGTTTATGACCACTGGCGCAGATGTTGGCCAGATTTCATTTACCTTTTTCTTATTTTTATTTTTTGGTGGGACCGGAATTTTGGCCTGTTTTTATAAAGATGTATTTTTTTTTTTTTTTTAATGAATGGTTTTGGTTGTGTGGAATTTTGGTGCTTGTTTCGATGGCTGGGTTATGGTTATTGTTTATTATGACTCATGTATTTATTTTGATTTTTAAGTTTTGTTTGAAGGGAGAGTTAGTATCGATTGACCTCTTATCTGTGTTTTTGGTTGAAAGGAGAGTTAGTATCAGTCCTTATTAGTGGTGTTAATTGATGGAGAGTTAGTGCATGGCTTCTTATCTGGTTAAAGGAGAGTTAGTAACAATTGATCTCTTATTTGTGTTATTGGTTGAAAGGAGAGTCAGTATCCGTTCTTATCAGTGGTGTTAATTGAAGGAGAGTTAGTGCGTGGCTTCTTATCTCTGTTCTTACCTGTGTTCTTCGTTAAAGGGGGAGTTAGGTCCGGTACTGTTGTTTACTCTCCAGTGTGTGGGTGGCTGTGTTGACTTTTTTGTTTTTACTAGCTTGTGTTCATTTACAGTAACATTATTATTATTATTATTATTATTATTATGTATGCTTTGATTTCTCACTTCTCTTCTATGTTACCCCTCTTCTGTCCTTCTTTTCCCTCTTTCTCATTCTTCCTGTCATCCCTCCATTGTCTTCCTCATCTCTTCCACTTCCTTTCCCTCTCCTTTCTTACATTATCATCTCCCCGTCTCCCCAGTTTCTTCTACTCCCCATCTTTCTCCCTCAGGATCATCGCTTTTCCTTCCTCCCCTCCCATCTCCTTCCTTTTCTCTTCCCAAATTCTCCTTCCCCTTCCGCCTCCCTCCTCCCCTCCCCCTTCCCCTTCTCCCCCTCCCCCTCCCCTTATGTCGTGTCTCGTCGCGTTTTTTGTCTGTACTTCTCATTATCCTGTTTTCCTCCCCCCTATCTCTCTCTCTCTCTCTCTCTCTCTCTCTCTCTCTCTCTCTCTCTCTCATTTATCTACCTGTGTGTGTGTAGAACCAAACGTAAGAAACAAAATACAAACATGTACTCTTATTATGTCCTGTGTTTACCCTTCACTAATGTCACCCTAGTATTAATATATTCATGTATGTAAATCCACTGTGTGCGTATAGGTTTCGTGTGTACGTTTTTTTCTGAACTGTAGGTAGCATAAGTGTGTGTTTGTGTGTGTGTGTGTTTGAGAGAGGCAGGCGTGGTGTGCGTGCTTGTGTGTGTGGGAGAAAGAGGCAGGCGTGGTGTGCGTGCTTGTGTGTGTGGGAGAAAGAGGCAGGCGTGGTGTGCGTGCTTGTGTGTGTGGGAGAAAGAGGCAGGCGTGGTGTGTGTGTGTGTGTGTAAGAGAGTTTGTGGGTAAAAATGTATTGTTTTTGTTGTTGATGGTGACGTACGCACACCATTGTTTCTTCCGCTTATCTTTATCTCCAAATCCCTACCTCGTCCTCGGCCTCCTCCTCCTCCTCCCTTTCTTTCAACCTCTAGCTTATCCCCTCTCAGTCCCACCCCCCGTCTCTCTCTCTCTCTCTCTCTCTCTCTCTCTCTCTCTCAGAATTGGGTAGTTGCTCATCTGCTAATTCCCATTCCTTTCGCTATTATCAGATTTTCTCCTCCCCTCTTCCATTATATATCTTTTCCCCCATTTTCTCTCTCACATCTTTCTCCCCATCCCTCTTTCATCCCCCTTTCTTTCTTCTCCCCTTTTTATCTCCCTTCCTTCCCATCATTGTTCCATTTACTGCTTCCTAAATTTCTTCCTCTTTTTCACTCCATTTCCTTCTCATTTCCCTCTTCTCCTTTACTCCCCTTCCTCCTTTTTTATTTTTTTTTTATTTTTTCCATTTACCAGCCCTTTCTTTTTCTGTGTTTTTCTTCTCATTCTCCTTTTCGTGTGTTGTTTTGCTCTCCATTTTGTGATTTTCCCTCTTTGTTGTCTTTCCCGTGTCTTCCTAATTTCTCTCTTATTGTCCTCTTTCTTTTTCTTTTCCTCTTGTGTTCTACTTGTCTTTCCTATTCTTCTTTCTTCTTCGTTTCTCCTCTTCTTTTCTTCTCTTGTCTATAATTTCTTTTCCCTCTATTCCCTTCTGCTGCTTCCCTCCTTTTTTCCTCTTCTCCTTTCATCTCTTTCGCTCTTCTTTTTCCCCTTCTTCTCCCTCTCTCCTCTTCTCTTTCCCGCTTCTTTTTTTTCCTCCTTTCTTTCCCTCTTCTTTTCTTTCCTTCTCCCTTTCCCCCCTTTTTTCCTTCGTCCTTCTCCCTGTCTCCTTTCTTTCCCTCTTCTTTTTTTCTGTCTTCCTTCTCCCTTTCTCCTCCTTTGTTCCTTCCCTCCCTTTCTCCCTCTTCTTTCTCTTAGTGCTTGACATTTGTTCTCCCCTTGTGCCTCGCTCCTCCTTTTCTCCCACCCACATCATGACATTTCTCCATCCCTCCCTCCCCCCCTTTTTCTCTCTTGTCCCTCCTTCCTCCCTCTCCCTTCACCCCCCCCACATCTCCGTGATTCTCTCCCTTCCCTCCTCTCTCTTTCTCTTTTCCCTCCCATCCCCCTCTCCTTCTTCTCCTTCTATGCCCCTTCCATCTACATCTGTTCCTCCTGTATTTTCTCCTTTCCTTTCCCTCCTTCCTCCCTGCTTACTCCAAATTTCCCCCCTCCCCTTCCTTTTCTCCCTCTTGCTTCACCCGTTTGCATCCCTTTACACTTACTCCCCTCCCTCACTTCGTCCTCCCCTCCCCTCCCGTCCCCTCCTCTCCATTCCCTTCCCTTCCCTTCCCATCTCGTCTCATCCCCTCCCCTCCCTTTCCCATCTCGTCTCATCCCCTCCCCTCCCCCTTTCTCTTGCCCTTCTTTATCTTATGACTTTTCTATTAGGTACTTACCCCCTTTTCACCCGTCCCTCTTTCTCCCTCCCTCCTACTCTTCCTTCCTTCCTTTCCTTTCCTTTCTTCTCTTTCCTTCTCTCTCTCTCCTTTCCTCCTCCTTGTCTTCCTTTTCAGTTTTCCTTTTCCTCCCGTTTTCTCATCTCCCACCCCTTTCCTCTCTCTCTCTCTCTCTCTCTCTCTCTCTCTAATTTCCACACCGTTTTCTTCTCCGTTTCCTTTCACTCCTTTCCATTCTTCCTCCTTCCATCTCTTCATGGCACTCTCTCTCCATCCCTCCATTCGTCGCATCACATCAAAATACATACCGTACCTCACATTCCTCTCTCTCTCTCTCTCTCTCTCTCTCTCAACTTCCGTCTTTCACCACTTTTGTGTTCCCATCAGAGCACACACTAAACATCTCTTCTTCCTCCCTCTCTTCCTCCTCTTCTTCCTCTCCTTCCTTCCTCCTCCCCTCTCCATTCCTCCTCCCCCTCCCCCCTATCTCTCTCTATCTCTCAAGCCCGTCTGACAACATACATTCTCTCCTTTTCTTTCCTCCCTCCCTCCATCTCTCCATCCAGCTATTCATTCATCCATCCATTTTTTCCGTCCATTTAAACCGTCAGTGTATGCCTATTTGTCTGTCTGTCTATCCATCTGTCTTTTCATACATCGATCTGTCTCCCATCTGTCTGTCTGTTTGTCCATTCCTTCATCCATTTGTCCAGCTATCTGTCTACCTCTGCCTGTCTGTCTCTTTCTGTCTATATCTGTCTTTCTACGCGTCTGTGTGTCTGTACCTCCATCTTTCATCCTACGTGTCTGTTCCCCCGTCTGTCTTTCTACCGGTCTGTCTGCCTGTCTCTCACTCTCTATCTGTTTGTCTGTCTTTATATATCTAATGTTTATTCCCACTTTCTTTATCGCTTCCCATTCCCCTGCTTTACAGTGCCGGAATATGTCTTCTTTCCTCCCTTCCCTCCTTTCTTTCCTTCCTCTCTCCATGCGCCATTCCTTACTGCATTCCTTCCTTCCTTCTTTATTATCCCCCTCCCCCCTCTGTCACCCATTCACTCTCGCCCTTTCTACAAGCTATCACATTTCCCGTTGATCCTTTCTCATGTCATGCCCATGCTACGTTTTCTGTGCTCGGGGCCAAGAGAAGATGGGGAGGGGGGGACTAATCTATTCTTGTTTCCCCTTTGCAGCCTTCATTCTCTCTCTCTCTCTCTCTCTCTCTCTCTCTCTCTCTCTCTCTCTCTCTCACCTTTATCAGTCCACCACTAATACCTATAAAACAGACTATCTTGATCTCCAGGCCACTCTTCCTTCCCTTCATCCTTCCTCCCTTCCTTCTTTCCTCTCTCCTTCCTTTCTTCAAGCCATCCTCCCTGCCTTCTTTCCTTCCATCCTTTCGTCCTTTCTTCAAGCCATCCTCCCTGCCCTCTTTCCTTCCATCCTTTCTTCCTTCCTTTCTTCGTTCCTTCCTTCACATCATATTTTCTTTCCTTCCATCACCTCTTCCCTCTCTTCGTCCATATTCTCTCTTCTATTTTAACCTTATATTTCTCTCTCTCTCTCTCTCTAAATCCCCCTCTTCCGTCCCTTGACCCTAAATGATGTGTTCCTCATATCTCCCTCCTCAGTTCTTCTCTCCATCAATCTTTATAATTTTCTTTTTTCTCCCTCTTTTTCGTATTTTTCTCATGTGATTTTTTTTATTTCCAGTTTATTCTCTCTCTCTCTCTCTCTCTCTCTCTCTCTCTCTCTCTCTCTCTCTCTCTCTCTCTCTCTCTCTCAGGTAGCTATTGTCTCCAGTCTTTAACGTATTCTTTTTCCCACCTCTTTATCAGTCTCTTCCTCTTTCTGACTCTTCTTTGACTTTTAATTCCTCTTATTTTACATTTTCTTTCCATCATCCAGTCCTAATCTTGTTTTTCCATTTACTTATTTACTTGTCTTTTCTATCCTGTGTCTGTTTTGTTTCTGTATTCTCCTATCGTATATTTTCTTTTTTCCTTTCAATCTCGTCTTCAGTATCTCCTGACTTTTTGCATTTTTATTTTCCATCTTTTCATGTATTCTCTTTCCCGTACTTTTGTCCACAGTTACTCCATTTTATTTCTTCATCTTCACTGTCTCATTTTTCAAAGTCTTTCTCCATCTACTCCTGTCTTGACGTCTTCCTCCTCCTCTTTTTTTTTTTCCAGTATCTTCTTTTCTGTTTATTTTTATTTTTTTATTGTTCTTTATTCTTCCCTCAAATTGCTGTCTCACTATTTTCTCCTCTCTCCTAATTTATCGGTCTGTTTACCTCCCGCTTTTTTCGTTTTTTTTTTTTTTATTATCTGCCTTTTTCTTCTTTTCTTTGTCTTGTTTCTTTATCCTTTCTTTTTTTACATTTTTTATCACATTTATTTTTCCTTCTATCTCTTTTCTTTTTCCTTCTCTTCATTCTTTATTTTTTTCCATTTCTTTATTTCCTTCGTTTTTCTCCACAATTTTATTTCCATCCTTTTTCTCCTTTTCTTTATCTCGTTTCTATATCTCCTTTCATTTTCTTTATCTTTTCTTTCTCCTTTCTCTTTTCTGTGTTCTCCCCTGCTGACCCTCTGCAATTATCCTCTTTTATTTGGGAACTTATTTATCTTCTTTTTCCACTTCCTGTCTTTATCTGCCTCTCTTTATTTTCTTTACCGTTTCTTTCTCTCATTCTTCCTATCTCCACTCTCTCCGACTCGCAGATCCAGTTTTCTCTCTTTCCCGGTAAATCTCCTCTCTCTCTCTCTCTCTCTCTCTCTCTCTCTCTCTCACTCTCTCTCTCTCTCTCTCTCTCTCTCTCTCTCTCTCTCTCTCTCTCTCTCTCTCTCTCTCACCTACCGTTCCTTCTCCTGTGCTTGCCTTCCAGCTTACCTACTTACCTACCAACCTCTTGAGCTCCTTCCCTCTTTCTCTCCCCTTTTTCCTTACTCCTGTCCTTCCATTTTCTCACGCTTCTTCCCTCTTTCCTCCCTTCTTCCATTCATCATTCCTCCCCTTTTCTTACTTTCCTTCCTTCCCCCTTTCCTTCATCATTCCCACACTTCTGCCTTCTTCCCTCCTCCATCCAACTCTTCCTTCCTTCCTTCTCTCCTTCCCACCCTCCCTCCATCATCCCTCCTTCCATCCAACACTTTCCTCCTTCCCTCCCTCCTTCCTTTCTTCCATCCAACACTTTCCTCCTTCCCTCCCTCCCTCCCTCCTTCCTTCCTTCCTTCCTTCCCCCCTCCCTCCTTCCTTCCCTGAAGTCCATTACGTCAAAAGTCTGGAAATGCTGTCCCCCCCTCCCCCCCCCGCTTGACCTCATCCTTCTCTCTCTCTCTCTCTCTCTCACACACACACACACACACACACACACACACACACACACACACACACACACACATTCTTACGCATTGCTCAAATCTCTCACACAATCCATCATTCTTATAATATCATCTCTTACACACACACACACACACACACACACACACACACACAGATGGAGAGAGAGAGAGAGAGAGGGAGATCGTAAACCGCTTGAGCATTGTTGCCTGTCTTGCATTGAGCTTATTGCTAGTCTTTTCAGGCATCACCTTTCATCCTCTCTCTCTCTCTCTCTCTCTCTCTCTCTCTCTCTCTCTCTCTCTCTCTCTCACATCACACTGTATTTCAGTTTCTAACAGTTTTTCATTTTCCATCCAGCTCTCTTGTATATTTTCCTGGTTATTGTTAATTCCATTGTCATCACTTTTTTAACTACCCTTTCTTTCCATCTTTATACGCTTGTCTTTGTGTTTTATGTATGTAGTTTTTCCACTCATTTTTTTTCCAAGTACAGCATGAAAAAGGAATGGTGATGGAAGCTGTTATTTATTGATTTATTTTTGCGATTTATTATACTGACGATGGACTTAATATCCTGGTTTCGTGGCCCCCAAGATAGACCTCATACTTGCGTCATACTAGGGAGAGAGAGAGAGAGAGATCAAAACTCTGAGGGAATGCCATCCAAAAACCGACATCTTACGTGTGTGTCTATGTGTGTGCGCAGGTGCCTTGAATTTTACTAGAGTCTTACTTACCGTGTGAGGGCTGGAGATCTGTACGCATTTGACTTAACAAACTTTAGATTGCGTTATGGTAGGTTGCTTTCCGCCGCGTCACGATCCGAATCCCACGCTCATTTGGCGAGAGGTGTGCACGGAATGGTTGTGTGTGTGTGTGTGTGTGTGTGTGTGTGTGTGTGTGTGTGTGTGTGTGTGTGTGTCCCATCTAGCCCTTGTGCACGCGTGAGTATGTATGTAGCCTGTGTATCTATCGGCTCGAAGATATATAGATAGATAGATGAACATACAAATAAAGTGCAGAGGAATATAATAGGGAAATTTCATGATCTCACAGAATAGATACCACAGACGGATAGATAGATAGATAGACGTACAGATAGATAAGTAGATACCACAAAGATTGATAGATAGATAGATACTAGGAAGACAGATAGACACCAAAAAGATATATATAAGTACCATAATTAGATAGATAGATATAAATTGCAATGGGACAAGGAGAAATTTCTTGATCTCATAAAATAGATACCACAGTCCTACCTCGCAATAACGTCCCCGTGAGAACAGTACACCTGGGCTGAGATTGTCTGTTAAGAAAGGTCCCTAACTCCTCATCCTTAGCGATTTATTTTTGGATATGGCAGGTTAGTATCTTTTTGTACCTTATTTATGCAGTGTAAGGTGATATTCGAAGGATTTATGCAACACTGGAGAGGGAAGTAAGGTGTCGTAAGCAAAATAAATCGCTTAGGAAAGGTGTTAAGCTTTCTCAACTGACGAGAATACGAGCACCTCTTTCTTAACGATTTATTTTTTCTTTTTGTACGTTATTTACACAGAGTATGGTGATATTCGAAAGATTTATTTAACACAGGAGAGGGAAATAAGGTGTAGTAAGCAAAATAAATCGCCTAGGAAATGGTGTTAGGGCCCTGCTTTATATTCTGCTGTCGTCTGCTTTCCTTTGTACTCCTTCCTGCTTTCCTCCTGCTGTTCCCCCTCTCTGCTCTGATTTAACTGTTCCATTGTTACCCCTTCCTGTCATTCTCCTTTGCTCCACCTTTTTAACATCATCATCATCTCAATTTGGGTAAAGCTTTCTCCTCTTTTCATATACTCATCTTTCTCCTTTCTTTTCATTTTCTCTGTTTCTCATCCTTCTTTCTGTTTCTCTTATTGTATTTTATTTATTTTGAGTATGGCGGTGTTATTTGAATGATTTAAAACAGAAATGGACAGTCAGGTGTAATAAGCAAAATGAATCGCATAGGAAATGGTGTTGGGGTGTTTCCTTAAAAGAATACGGGCCCGTGTGTTTTCCCTGCCTACCTACCCATAACTACAACCATAAATGCAAAATTGGGGTGTGTGCTCGCCTACCTGCCTACCTTCCTGCCTACACCCATAAAGCTGAAATTGGTTTGTCTGCTCCCTAACTTACCTAAGCTGACTTCCTGCCAAACTGCCTATCTGTCTGTCTGTCTATCCACGTACGTACTCACATATCTACCTACCTACCTACTTACTTACCTGCCTCTACCTACGTACCTACTTACCTGTGACCAGTCTACCCACATACCTCCGTACACACCTACTATATATACTTACCTACCTATCAGTGTCTACCTGCCTACTGTGCTGTGTATGCTGTCTGTGTTTATCTATCTATCTATCTATCCATCTGTCTGTCTATCTATCTATCTATCTGTGTCTATCTATCTATTCTTGCAAGCCCCCTCCACCTGTTCACTTTGTTTATTTGTCTTCTCTCATGTTTACTTTCCTTCCTTCCTTCCTCCTTCACACTTTCGTCCTTTTCTCCATTTCCTCATTTCTTTCCTGTCTCTTCCTGTCTCCCTTCCTTTTTTCTTCCTCCTTTCTTTCCCCCTTTTGCTAAATCTTTCCTTCCATTTCTCTCCCTCACTCTCTTCTTTCATCTCATCTCATTTTCCCCTCCCTCCCCATTTCTGTCTTTCTCCTCCTCTCTCTCCCCCTTTCCTTCTCCCAATTCCTCCCTTCCTTGCCTCTTTCCTCCCTTCCTCCCTTATTCTCCCTCTCTTCCCCTCATTTTTCCCTCCCTTCTACTTTTCTGCCTCCCCATTTTTATACCTTTCCTCTTTTCTCACACTTTCATCCTCCCCCTCTCCCTTCCTTTCTCTCCTTCCTCCCTCCCTTATCCTCCCTTTCTCCCTGTCACTGGCCCTTATCTTCTCACCTCCCTTGGGTCCTGGATAAGGGGTGTTATCTCTGACACTCCCTATCCCACTGCCTCTCTCCCTTACGTCATTTCCCCCCCCCCTCTCTCTCCCTGCCTGCCTTTCAATCTTTCCATCTGTCTTTTCATCCCATCTCGATCACGTCCCAACCTCTCTCCATCCCTCCCGCTCTTTCCTCCCTCCCTCCCTCCCTGCCCTAGCTTTCTCCCTGTCACTGTCCCTTACCTTATATTCTCCCTTGAGTGTTGAGTAGGTAGGTATGTTTGACACCCTCTCTATCTCTACCCTTCCCCCCCCCTCTCTCTCTCTCTCTCTCTCTCTCTCTCTCTCTCCCCTCCCCCCCTTCATTTCCTCCTCCTCCTCCCCTTTTTTCCCTCCTCTGTCCCTCCGGTCCCATTGCCCCATACTATCATCTTGTTTCCCTCCCTTCCCTCCCTCCCTCCTATACTTTCCCAACACTCCCTCCCTCTCCCTTCCTCCTTCCCTCCTCATTTTTTATTACCATCTCGTTCTCCCTTGTGACCAGAGAGAGTGAGACAGACAGACGGACGTAAGTACAATTGAGAGGACAGAAATATAGAATGGAAAAAAGAAGGAAGAAAAAGGGGAAAGAATGCTGATTGGAGACAGAATTTTGATGATAAAGAAGGAATTTTGAGAGAGAGAGAGAGAGAGAGAGAAAGAGGTCTTAAAAATAGAAAAAGAGGAGAGTGAAAAGAATACTGATATTTTGATGAGAAAGAAAAGGAAAAGTGAGAGAGAGAGAGAGAGAGAGAGTGTTTTTGTTATGTTACCCTTCCTTGTTTTGACTCGCGTCTTGTTTACTTCCTTCCTCCTTCTCTCTCTCTCTCTCTCTCTCTCTCTCTCTCTCTCTCTCTCATTTTTTCTTATTACTTCCTGTTTGGGAAATAGGGTGATGATGATGATACTAAGGATGATGGTGGTGGTAAGTCGAATTAAGATTATTATTATTATTATTGTCATTGTGAAGGTTATTATTATTATTTTTTTTACATTTTTATTATTATTACCTGTATTATCATTTATTATTATTATCATTTATTATTATTATTACTGGATGCAGTAAGGAAGAGATGGGCAGAGTATTTTGAAAGATTGTTAAATGTAGAGGAGGAAAGGGTGGCTGAGATTGTGGCGGATGGAAGGGTGCAAGGAATAAATGTGTTGGGAGAGTTGAATGATTCTTTGATCACGAAGGAAGAAGTGGAGAAGGCAGTAAAGGATATGAAAACAGGGAAAGCTGCAGGTATGGATGGGTGTGCTGTGGAATGCCTGAAGGGTGGTGGAGTGACTATTGTTGACTGGTTAGTAAGATTGTTGAATGTGTGCTTTGAGAAAGGTATGGTGCCAATTGACTGGGCAAGTGCTTGTGTGGTCCCGTTGTATAAAGGCAAGGGTGATAAGTATGAATGTACTAGCTTTAGGGGTATAAGTCTGTTGAGTGTTGTAGGTAAAGTGTATGGTAGAGTGTTAATTATGAGAGTTATAGAGGGTACAGAGGGAGTGATTAGTGATGAGCATTGTGGCTTTAGGAGAGGGAGGGGATGCGTTGATCAGGTGTTTGCTGTGAGACAAGTGTGTGAAAAGTATTTAGCGAAAGGCAAGGATGTGTTTTGGGCATTTATGGATTTAGAGAAAGCGTATGATAGAATTGATAGGGAGGCTTTGTGGACTGTTTTAAGATTGTATGGACTTGATGGTAGGTTACTAAAAGGGGTGAAAAGTTTTTATGTAAATAGTAGAGCGTGTGTAAGAGTGGGAAATGCTGTGAGTGATTGGTTTCCCGTGAGAGTGGGGCTGCGACAGGGATGTGTGATGTCGCCTTGGTTGTTTAATATTTACATGGATGGTGCTGTAAGGGAGGTGAATGCAAGAGTTTTAGGTGGTCTGAGTCTGGTAAATTTTGATGGAGGAGAGTGGAATCTGAAGCAGCTGCTGTTTGCAGATGATACTGCACTGGTGACTGATTCAGAGGAGAGATTGAGACAGTTGGTAGAGGAGTTTGGAAGGGTGTGTGAAAGGAGGAAATTGAAAGTAAATGAGAATAAGAGTAAAGTGATGAAGTGTACGAGGTTGATAGATGGTAGGGGGATGAATATAGTTTTGAATGGTGAGTTGCTTGAGGAGGTAGATTGTTTTAAATATCTAGGGTCACATGTTGCTGTGGATGGAAGAATAGATGCAGAAGTGAAGTTTAGAATAAATGAAGTAGGAAAGGTGCTGGGAGGAATGAAAAAAGTGTTTAAATGTCGTTCGCTTAGAATGGATGTAAAGAGAAGGCTGTATGAGGGTGTTGTGGTACCGACTGCATTATATGGGGCTGAAACATGGAATGTGGGTGTAGCAGAGAGGAAAAGTTTGAATGTAATGGAGATGAGATGTCTGAGGAGTATGTGTGGAGTGACGCGTATGGATCGAGTGCGAAATGATGAAGTGCGAAGGAGAACTGGGCCCCTATTCAAAAACGTTCCTAGGAAAGTCCTAAGAACTGCTCTCAGCTGGGACTGTGTCCTGGGAATCGATTCATAAACACTACCTAGGACGTACATGGCAATTCCTACGCAGGAATTTTCCCAAGTCCCAGACTTAGGAAAAATGCTAACTGTAGCAATATTTTTGTTCGAAAATGCAGATTTTGGCCAAGATAGAGAGATATATTATTTAGTAAAATACTCTTAAGTAATAAAATGATTATAGAAATAATGTAGGTGGATTTCTTGATGAATGTAAGTATCTATCTTCCAGTTACATTTTCTTTTTTCTGTGGACGCTAGGCTATCGTGTATTGTAAACATACAGACGACGCGGGAGCATTCAACCTCGTTTGGCAATATAATCAGTACAGAAATGGAGACAATGGACATGATCTTCAACAGCACAACTAACATTCTTTTAAGTCCACTTTCACCGAGTATCCTAGCATCATGCACTGACCCTGGCCACTTGGCCAAACAGTTAATAATTCTGTACTTGGCATCAAAAACAACTTGTACATTAATGCTATGATACCGCTTTCTGTTCACATATTCTTCTTCAAACTCTTTTGGGGCTATTATTCTCATATGTGTCCCATCAATTGCTCCTACCACCCCGGGGAAGCCAGCAATCTCCATAAATTCGATTTTTTTCCTCTGTAGTTCTTGGGGGATCTGTGGGGAACTTCAAGAATCTATACATTATTTCACGTCTGTAGAACACATTTAATGTCCGTGAGATAACTCTGCTGACTGTAGGCTGTGAGGGCCCCAAATCATCACTGCTGCATATTTGCATTTTACCTGTGGCCAAATATCTCAACAAAATGATCACTTTCATCTCCGGGGTAAGTGCCTGGTTCCTCTCAGATGGACTTTGCAGGACATCTCTTACCAAGTCAGTAACAAAAATAATTCCTGCACGATCCAAACAGTATCTGCTCATCAGTTCTGCATCACTTAATTCATTCAACACGTCCCTACGTGGGCGAAAACTTCTCTGCTGACGCCTCGGAGCTTGTTGTTGTTCAGCCATTTTCAGGTCCTAGGAATATTCCTAAGTCGTAAGTCACCTCCCTGGCTACACCTAAAATCTCCGTGTCTTAGGACCAGTCCTAGGACGTGGGAACGTTTATAAACAAGTCCTGCGACTTGGGATCAGTTCCTACGACTTGCGACTAGTTCCTAGGTCCCAGGACCTTTTATGCATACGGGCCCTGGAGTTGTTCGGGAGATGGCTGGTAGAGTTGAGCAGAGGGTGTTGCAATGGTTTGGGCATATGGAGAGAATGGATAATGAACGTTTGGTGAAAAAGATAACTAGATCTGATGTGAGAGGTGTAAGGCTGAGAGGGAGACCACGAATAGGATGGATGGACAGTGTGAAGAGAGCGCTGGATGCGAGAGGGATGTCTGTTGAGCAAGGAAGAGTGGCTGTGCGTGACAGAAATAAATGGAGAGAAATTGTGAATGAATAAGTGATGACGCAGCCCTGAGGGGATATTCTCCCGCATTTGGTCTGATCAGCTAGTCAGGTCAGGTGCGGGTAAGGGGATGGGTCTGTTATGATGTGGCAGGGGTAAACCAGTTCTGCTGTCGGGCCCTGCTGCGGATGTCACTGATTGCATCGCGCAGTTGACCCTTGTGCGGTGTGATGCGGTGAGGATCTGTCCGTTCTCCCCTTTGGGGCTAAGATGCGAATGAATGTGTTTGAATGGATGAGTAAATGGAGAGTGAGTCGTCCTGTCTCGGCTACCTCCCTTTCCTTGGGGGAAGCAGCCTAGGTATATAGATAGATAGATAGATTAGTATTATGTTTTCCTTGTACTTGCAGGTATGTAATGGGGTTGAATCGCCATGGGGGGTGAGTACAAAGGAAGTCAAGTTTGTACTCATTGTTATTTCCCTCTTATAGCTTTAATAAGATTTGTTTATTTTTACTGTGATGTCATGTTTTTATTATTTTTACTTTGAAGTTTTTATTATTTTTACTTTGAAGTCTTGTTTTTATTATTTTTACTTTGAAGTCATGTTTTTATTATTTTTACTTTGAAGTCATGTTTTTATTATTTTTACTTTGAAGTCATGTTTTTATTATTTTTACTTTGAAGTCATGTTTTTATTATTTTTACTTTGAAGTCATGTTTTTATTATTTTTACTTTGAAGTCTTGTTTTTATTATTTTTACTTTGAAGTCATGTTTTTATTATTTTTACTTTGAAGTCATGTTTTTATTATTTTTACTTTGAAGTCATGTTTTTATTAATTTTACTTTGAAGTCATGTTTTTATTATTTTTACTTTGAAGTCATGTTTTTATTATTTTTACTTTGAAGTCATGTTTTTATTATTTTTACTTTGAAGTCTTGTTTTTATTATTTTTACTTTGAAGTCATGTTTTTATTATTTTTACTTTGAAGTCATGTTTTTATTATTTTTACTTTGAAGTCATGTTTTTATTATTTTTACTTAAGTCATGTTTTTATTATTTTTACTTAAGTCATGTTTTTATTATTTTTACTTAAGTCATGTTTTTATTATTTTTACTTAAGTCATGTTTTTATTATTTTTACTTTGAAGTCTTGTTTTTATTATTTTTACTTAAGTCATGTTTTTATTATTTTTACTTTGAAGTCATGTTTTTATTAATTTTTCTTTGAAGTCATGTTTTTATTATTTTATTTTTACTTTGAAGTGTTGTTTTTATCATTATTTTCTCTATTTGTATTTTGACGTCTTGTTTTATCCTTATTATTTTATTTTTTACTTTGAAGTAGGGTTTTTATCCTTATTTTTTTCTTTATTGTCTTTGTTTTTTAGGTACCAGTAGGGAGGATAAAGGAAGCCGTTGTTGTGATAATATTGTTTCCTCTTTTATTAGTATTGTCTCATTTTTTTTTTATTGAATTCATGTGTCCTTATTTTCGTTATATTGTGGCGAAAGTATGCTGTTCATTGTGTGTGTGTGTGTGACTTAGTGTATGTGTACGAAGGTGTGTGTGTACGTCTGTGTGTGTGTGTGTGTCGGTGTGGGTGTGAATGAGTGTGGGTGGGTGTGAACGAGTGAGTTAATGTGCGTGTCTGAGTGTGTGGGTGGGTGGATGTGAATGAGTATGTGAGTGAATGTGTGCGTGTGTGTGTGTGTGTGTACGTCAGCTTATATTGACATCACATCCAGGTCGTCTCTTCAGGCGTGTTTACAGAGAGAGAGAATCCCATTGTTAAGCCAAGACAATCTCATTTTCTTTATTTTTTGTTTTTTTTTAATGCAAATTGTTTCTTTTTCTTGTCCTTGTTTCTTGCTCTTGTTTGCTTCTTTATTTTTGATCTTGTTTATGTGTTTTATTTAATTGATTTGTCTTTGTTTTATTGGATTTATAATTGTTTCTTGTTCTCTGTTTTTGTCTCGTCCTTTGTTATGTGTTTCTCTCTCTCTCTCTCTCTCTCTCTCTCTCTCTCTCTCTCTCTCTCCGGCTCTTATCTCCCTCCCTACTAACACCTGGCGACAGCTGACGGAGGGAGGGAGGGAGGAGGAAAGAAGCGGAGAGGGAGAGAGAGAGGGGGGGGGGAGGTAAGAACTTGTAGGTGAATCTCTCTCTCTCTCTCTTTCTCCATTCCTTCCTTCCTTCCTGGATAATGGGCTCTTGGGAGTGAACAGGTGAATTACAGAACGGTGAGAGAGAGAGAGAGAGAGAGAGAGAGAGAGAGAGAGAGAGAGAGAGAGGGATTATTTCATGGCTGTGAGGCAGAAATGTGGTTGTAATTATTTTCTTGATTGTGAAATGCTTGAATATAATGAAGATATTTGAGAGAGAGATAACATATATAGCCAGTAGAAGCAAATTAGAGATAGGGATAGAGAGGGGGGGGGTCATGTGATGTGTGTGTAGAGAGAGAGAGAGAAAGGGAAGATGGAAATGAAAGGAAAAGGAAGATTGGAAAAAAACAAAAAAAAAAGATGATAATCAAATAGACGATGGAGGAATGAAAGATAGGGAAGATGGAAAGGAAAAGAGACAGGAAACGATTGAGAAAAGGTGACAGACAGGTGATTGTAATTATCTAGAAGTATTAGTGCTTGTGTTTCTGTACAGGTAAATATGTACACTACTGGTATTGTTCGTTGTGCAAGAGATACGCTTTTTATTTATTTATTTTATTATTATTATTATTATTATTATTTGTCTTGGGCCACGAAAAGTTGTAAAGAGTTGTAAGGAAAGCTACAGAGGAGAGCTTCCCCGCCCCCCCATTTTCCCTTTATTCCAATGGGTAGGAGATGATGTTAAGGGGTAAAGGAAGAAGGGAAGAGGGAGATGATGATGATGATGGGGGGTGAAGGGAAGAGGGAATGGAGGAGGATGAAGGGAAGGGGGATGAAAGGTAGGGGGAGGGAGGGGGGAATGATGAGGGGGAAGGGAGGGGAGATAATGGGTAGGGTGGTGTGGAATGGATATTGGATTTGGTGTGCGGGTGATGGGGAGGGGATAATGGTGTGGGGCGGAGGGAGGGGAGGGGAGGGGGTGATGGTTTTGGTGTAGACTAGACTGGAGGTGTGGGAGAGGCAGGAGGGAAATGAGGGAGGCTGGGAGTGGCAGGGAGTGACGTGTGGCAGGGAGGAAACATGGAGGGAGGGAGGGAAGGAAGCAGGCAAGGACGTAGGTAATTGGGAGAGAGAGAGAGAGAGAGAGAGAGAGAGAGAAGGTGTAGGAGGAAAGGGGAGTGAGATGGGATGATAGGAAACTGATAAGGAGGGAGGGAGGGAGTTGGAAGGAAGGTGGTGGAAACTGGTATGGAGGGAGGTGGTGGTTGCTGGAGGAGTCTGTGAAGGAAGGTAATTGCAGTGTTGAAAAGCAATGGGGGGGGCAACATTAACCCCTTCCCCACGAGGACCACATTTTTTTTTTTCACGTCCGTCTTCGAAATTAAGTGAAGGCAGGGCAGCATAAAGAGGGAGAGAGAGAGAAGGGGGGGGGGACTGAAAACGCACTTGGGGTCCGTTCAAGTGCTTTACAGGCTCCCACTTAGGTCCTCCTGCCTTGATCTCAACGCCTTCACTCAAGCTACTTATTCTACTGGCACTTCTTTATTCTTATTGCCCCGGTACGATTTTTATTTACCGTCTGGAGATAAGAAAAACAACATAAAAAACAGTCTTAAGTAAAAAGAAAACAGCTTAAGATCAAAACCTGACCTCACGGACCTTCACCTTGTTTCCCCCACCCTCCTCTCTCTCTCTCTCTCTCTCTCTCTCTCTCTCTCTCTCTCTCAACCGTACGGGCGGCAAGAAGAAGGAGGCGTGAAGTTTTGACCGTATATCAGGGACACTTGAGGGGGACGGCGAAGCAATTGTCAGTGAGCGATTTAATGGAGAGCGATTGTCCTGCCAGCTGGTGGGGATGGTGGAAGGTGAGGAGGTATGCATGCTGTGAGTGTGTGTGGGTGAGGGTTGGGTGTGTGTGTATATGTGGGGATGGTTTGTGTGTGGGTGTGGGTGTTCTACGTGTATTAATAACGCTGGTGTGTAATGGCCGTATAATAACAAGGGAAGTATTACCCATTAGTGATATTATACCTGGGGTATTCACCTTGTGTTTTTTTATGTTTTATTTCTTGGTTTAGTTTTGCATTTGTTGTCTTTCTGTTCGTGTTTTTTTATTCTTCCTGATAGCTGGTGGAAATATGATGATGATGATGATAAAGATTGTGATGATGATGATGAGGAGGAGGAGGAGGAAAATAAAGATGATGATGAGGAGGAGGAAAGTAATGATGATGATGAGGAAAGTAAAGATGATGATAATGAGAAGGAGGAAGATAAAGACAGTGATGATGATGATGAGGAGAAAGGCGATGATGATGGTGATGACGAGGAGGAGGAGGATAAAGACGGTGATGATGAGGACTGTGTTTCCAGTTGTGTGGTTTACTCAGTTTTTTCCCGTCATTATATTTCATACTTTGTCTTGCATTATTTTTTTTTCTTTCCTGTATCTCCTCTTGTTGTTTCTATATTCTTCCATGTCATTACTTTCACCTCCTGCATTTACTTTCTGTCACGGGGTTTTTAAAATATCACGGTAATTTTGCTATAAATGGTTAAATATTATTTAAATTGATAATATTCAATAATATTGAAGAGCAGAGACAATGGTTGTCTTGCTACATCAAGCAACGATTACTTTACGTTGGCTTAGCACGATTCTCTGAGAACGAGAATTTATAAACTTCCTCAACAGTACACAGCAGAGACTAATTACTCACAATTGCTGACTTACTGTACTGTTAGCCTCTGGAGAAAGTTACATCACCCCTGACAATAAATAACTAATACTAATAATAATAACATCAGGTTCTTGCTGATGCATTAACTCCTGGCACAACGGATTTTAAGTTAATACAACAAGACTGGTCTAAGTACCAGTTATGAATAGTAAATGTTTATGCTAGCTAGGAGCTGTATGGAAAATAAGCTTAATTATGGAGAAATGAAACAAGATTTTTACTCTACATTAAGCTCAAGAAATAGAACTGTTAAATTTATTAATCACAAAAATAAATTTAACATTACATTTCAAATCAAATTAAATGAGACGCACTCGCTCACTCGCACAAAAGCTAAATACTTACGCCTAGGAAAAACACCTTAACTAAGCTCTTAAAACTAGGAAATACACAAAGGAAATACCAGTCGATGAATACTTTGTATCACCCAGGGGGTGGGAGTTTGAAGAAACTGATACTCTGTGGAGCTTGGGATGCTAGCTGACCTCTCTTCACTTCTGAGCACAGGACCTCTCTCCGTCAAAGCCACCACTAGACTGAATTCAAATAATGCCTAAGCAGGACGCACAGGCCACCGGAAGAAGGCGTGGCTAACGGTTGAATGAGCAGGGGCGAACAATAAAAACAATAGTATCGCTCAGTCGCGCACTTAGTGACGTGCATCAAATCGGTCACCCCTGAAAACGGTGACGAATTATTTGAAAAGTATACCCCGAAATGGAGAGAGAAACGGTTAACTGAGCGATACACAGTGAGTTTTCCACTAATAGTTCGTGGCTTCTCACAAAAAGGAAATGTCGCGAATTGATTCGTGACATTACGCCCCATGAAAATTAAATCTTTCTTCCTTCAGAAGAAAGATTTCAATATACATACATATAAATCCTAACTCAGTCACACAAGATTCACACTGTGGTGTGTGTGCTATCCTGCTACAGGAGAAAATCGCAGTCGCCAGTGAGTGAAAAAACCTCGTATTTACGTTAATAGAAGCAAGCTTGAGGGAAAAACTCCGTGACGACGGTGAAAATCCTGTACTCAGGTCAAACTGAGCGAAAATTCGCTACATTTACACTGACAACTAATTGTTGTGTAGCGTGGTGTATGTAATACACGGTGTAGGTGTGACAGTTGTAGTGTAACTGTACCTACGTGTAAAATGACACAGTAAATACTATGGCGACGACGAAGGCAGAGGAGAAGAGGCGGCAGCGTGCGGCAGACGATCAGCTGGTCCGCACAGCAAAACTGCTACACCCATTGCTGAACCTGCAAAACCAATTGAGGTGGAGCATCAAAAGTGTCAATGAGACAAAATTCTTATTAAGTTACAATTACTCTCTCTGCCTAGCAGTCAGTGCTACGACGTACATTCGAGGTCGCCATTAATTCTAGCACACAATTATGGTCGGCAAGTTGAGAATCCTTGTGCAAACTCGGGTCTTCCATAGCCTCAAACTGCACACGGGTCCTCAACCTCTGCCTTAACCTACAGTTCTTATATTAATATCGGGAAGCTGAGAATCCTTGTGCAAACTTGGGTCTTCCATAGCCTCAAGTCGCCTCTGCGGAGTTCTCTCTTCCCCCTTAACCTACAATACAATACTTATATTAGTACCGGAAAGCTGAGAATCCTTGTGCAAACTTGGGTCTTCCATAGCCTCAAGTCGCCTCTGCGGAGTTCTCACTTCCCCCTTAACCTACAATACTTATATTAGTATTGGAAAGCTGAGAATCCTTGTGCAAACTTGGGTCTTCCATAGCCTCAAGTCGCCTCTGCGGAGTTCTCACTTCCCCCTTAACCTACAATACTTATATTAGTATTGGAAAGCTGAGAATCCTTGTGCAAACTTGGGTCTTCCATAGCCTCAAGTCGCCTCTGCGGAGTTCTCACTTCCCCCTTAACCTACAATACTTATATTAGTATTGGAAAGCTGAGAATCCTTGTGCAAACTTGGGTCTTCCATAGCCTCAAGTCGCCTCTGCGGAGTTCTCTCTCGAACTTCCCCCTTTACCTACAGTACTTCTATTAGTACCGGGAAGCTGAGAATCCTTGTGCAAACTTGGGTCTTCCATAGCCTCAAGTCGCCACTCAACTTCCCCCTTAACTTACGGTACATAATATGTATGTACAGGCCCCGGACATAATGTGTCCTGTGGGGCCAATGGGTGAAACGTCAGGTCTGCACCCACTTCACCACTACCCTGTCTCTCAACTGATTCAGAGATTATGGGTGTGGTTACAAATGGCACAGGAAGGGCATGTCCCTGATTAGTGGTGATACTTTGGCACACACTGCAAGAACGGACAAAACTATCTATGTCCCGTCCCATCCCTGGCCAGAAAAAATCAGCTCGGATACGGCCCTGGGTCTTCCTTTTGCCCATGTGACCTCCTGAGACTGAACAATGACCCCATTGTAACACTGCTAGGCGGTACTTGGCGGGAACGACAAACTGCAGTCGAACCTCGCCCTCGGGTGTTCGTGACTCACGGTAGAGCCGTCCTTGTTTACGAAGGAACTTGGCTCGACCTCCCCGTGAATACTTAATCACTCGACCCTTTTGTTTATTCCGCACGGCAGCAAGTGTCGGGTCAGAATGTTGTTCTTGTACAACAAGTTGACTACACATCAGATCTTGCGGCGATTCAATGATCACTGGGGTGACACAGTCTGGAGCCTCAGTCATGGCTCGTGTTACCGCAGCAGCCGAAGTCTGAGTGGCGCCATCATCGGAGCAACTATCCTTGGCTCCTTGAATATTGCCTACTATCAAGTCAAATAGAGGCTCTGGCATGACAACTGCAAGTGTCATACCAGTATAAAATGGAGATGCCACCTGGATACATGCCTCAGGGAACAATCTCACTGATCCATCAATAAGGCTTGCATGGATCTGTCGACCTGTATACTGCTCAGGCCGAACTAGACTCTGCTTGACAGAGCAACCTGAGGAACCATTGTCTCTCAGGACCTTCACAGGAATGCCTCCCACAAACCCTGGCTGAACAAGGAAGGTACTGTCACCTGTGGGAGGGCCTGTGGAGGAAGCAGCTAGCCACTCATGAGGCTGCTGAATTGATGTGGCAAACATTGTGCCTTGAGGGTTATATACTTGAGATGGAACATTGGCCATCTGTGGAGGGGGGTTCACTGTCACTGTGGGACTAGTGAACTGTGGGGAAGTACCCACACTGGTAGGGACGTGACCACCGTGCTGCTGCTGAGGAATGAAGGCTGCATTTGCTTCCTGCCTCTTTTGAGCTGGTGGTGAAAAAGTTTGTCCCGACGGTCGGTTGCGTGGCTGATACTGCTGCTGGTTGGGGTGCTTGTTGTACCGCTTCCACTCAGGTTTCTGAGTGTTTTGCCCCTGGTCCTTCCACTGCGGTTTTGGACCTTGGCCATTATTCTGAGAATGACCTTGGTGCTGGGATTCAGTCTGAGACGGCTTCCCAGACTTGGCAGTATCTTTTCTGCTCCAGGTGTTTTGCTTACGAGCTTGATACCCGTATGCAGTAAAGAATGCGTCAGCCTTCTCTGCCATTTGGCTGGCATCTTTCACCTGGCAGATCTTAAGCTGTGCTATGAGCTCAGCAGGCCACGACCTCTCTAGCTGTGTACGCAGCATAAGGTCAATTATCCCCTCACGCGTGGAAGGAGTTTCATCTTTCTCCATCCACTCATTTAAGTAAGCTGTGAGACGATCAAGGAACTGAACAGCTGTCTCCTTGTCTTGGAGACGGGCTCGCATGAACTGAACTTTGGCGTCGTCTACTGTGAGACCATACGCCTTAATGAGTGCAGCTTTCATCATCTCATATGTGAGATTGTCTCCACGAATTCTGTGGAGAATATCGAGGGCAGGGCCCTCAAATAGGCTAAGAAACTGAAGCCGCTTAGCTGCCTCATCCAGTTGATATAAGTCTGCCATGTCCTCAAAACGAGCTATGTACGGCTCGATTCGCTCGCTTTCCTTGTATGAAGGAAGCTTGATGCGTGGGGTCGCCAGGACATGTGCAGGGGAAACGCTCGTGGAGCTTGGACCAACTGCACCAGACGTGTCTGAAGCCAAGGAATCTCGCTTGAGCTTCATCATTTCAAGTTCATGTTTTTCTCGTGCCTCACGTTCGGCACGTTCATGTTCTCGTTCTTTGTCTCGTTGTTCACGCTCGTATTCGCGCTGTTCTCGCTCGTGTTCGCGCTGTTCTCGCTCTTTTTCTAACTCGAGCTCGCGTTGTTTCTGCTCGTGTTCGCGCTCCTTTTCGCGTTCCTCACGCTGTTCTTGTTCATATGCACGCTCTCTTTCACGTTGTTCGCACTGTTCTCGCTCGTATTCGCGCTGTTCTCGCTCGTATTCGCGCTGAATCTTACGCTCTTCACGGGCATCATTCTCGCGCTGCTGCTCCTGATTATGCCGTGAGAGTATATACTCTTTAATTTCGGTTGGGTCCGAAAGACCCATATCTTTGGCTTCCTGTAAAAATACAGTAGTAGCCATGGCGCTAATTTATTAAGCAAACCGAAATTGAGTACTGACTGCTTAGCGACGAATACTAATAAACACAAGTAAAGAATACAGACACAAGCTAGTGGTGACCAGTCTTATCCAGTTAACTGGCAAAGAATAAATAAAAATGTAAATGACTGGGAAGACTCAATAATAAACAGAATGGTACGGCGACTTCCCAGGAGCGAATAAAATCGTCTGGCGTTACCAAGAATAAACTAGAGTTAAGTACTCTATGGATTGATAAAGCAAAATTCACTTGCTAAATTAAGGGTAAACACCAGTAAGCTTGTGCCTATAAACTTTAATGATAAATACCTAAATATGAATGAGTGAGCACTATCTCGTGAATAGCTTTAGAGCTAGGAGTTAATATCCTGGAATGAGGTCGCCAATTGTCACGAGGTTTTTATAATATCACGGTAATTTTGCTATAAATGGTTAAATATTATTTAAATTGATAATATTCAATAATATTGAAGAGCAGAGACAATGGTTGTCTTGCTACATCAAGCAACGATTACTTTACGTTGGCTTAGCACGATTCTCTGAGAACGAGAATTTATAAACTTCCTCAACAGTACACAGCAGAGACTAATTACTCACAATTGCTGACTTACTGTACTGTTAGCCTCTGGAGAAAGTTACATCACCCCTGACAATAAATAACTAATACTAATAATAATAACATCAGGTTCTTGCTGATGCATTAACTCCTGGCACAACGGATTTTAAGTTAATACAACAAGACTGGTCTAAGTACCAGTTATGAATAGTAAATGTTTATGCTAGCTAGGAGCTGTATGGAAAATAAGCTTAATTATGGAGAAATGAAACAAGATTTTTACTCTACATTAAGCTCAAGAAATAGAACTGTTAAATTTATTAATCACAAAAATAAATTTAACATTACATTTCAAATCAAATTAAATGAGACGCACTCGCTCACTCGCACAAAAGCTAAATACTTACGCCTAGGAAAAACACCTTAACTAAGCTCTTAAAACTAGGAAATACACAAAGGAAATACCAGTCGATGAATACTTTGTATCACCCAGGGGGTGGGAGTTTGAAGAAACTGATACTCTGTGGAGCTTGGGATGCTAGCTGACCTCTCTTCACTTCTGAGCACAGGACCTCTCTCCGTCAAAGCCACCACTAGACTGAATTCAAATAATGCCTAAGCAGGACGCACAGGCCACCGGAAGAAGGCGTGGCTAACGGTTGAATGAGCAGGGGCGAACAATAAAAAACAATAGTATCGCTCAGTCGCGCACTTAGTGACGTGCATCAAATCGGTCACCCCTGAAAACGGTGACGAATTATTTGAAAAGTATACCCCGAAATGGAGAGAGAAACGGTTAACTGAGCGATACACAGTGAGTTTTCCACTAATAGTTCGTGGCTTCTCACAAAAAGGAAATGTCGCGAATTGATTCGTGACACTTTCCATCCCTGTGTTCTTTCTCACCTATCTCACCTGTCTTTTACCTGTCCATCTTATACCTGTCTATCCACCTTAATCTCTTCCCACCTGCCTGTCTTTCCGTTTCTTTGTATCTCCTACCATTATTCGGCTTTTTATGCTTGTATCTTTCTAGTGTGTGTGTGTGTACCGCGTCTTACCTACAGCATTGTTACTCATCTGAATTCCCACACTACACATCTACCTTTATTTATTACTTACGTACATATATACAAACACATACATACAAACATACCGGTACATACATACCCACCATCCGTCACCCTACAGAAACATAGCTACCAGCCAAACCTACCTATATACCTACCTGACCACTTAACTAACCTACCTACGTACTTATCTACCCACTTCCCTACCTACCTACTTAGGACACATACCTACCTACCTACCGTCCACTAAACTTAACTTTTTTTGTACTTGTAAATCTGCTTACCTTCGTCCTTACATCCCTTTCACTTAGTCTAATACCTCTTCCCCCTACCCCCCCCCTCTCTCTCTCTCTCTCTCTCTCTCTCTCTCTCTCACCTGGACTACCTGCCTCTCATACAATCGCTGATAAGATTGATAACGAAGATCCGGCTCTCACACTCCATTGACGCCGCGATAAGGAAGTGCGGAGAGGGGGAAAAGGTGAGAGGAAGAGGGGAGGAGAGAGGGAGGTGGGGAGGGGAAGAATTTGGGAAGAGGACGGAGATGTATGAGTGGATGAAAGAGTGTGAGAGAGTGTAGAGACAGGGAGGAGTGGATGGGGAGAGTTTGGGGAGAAGATGGAGGGGATAGGAAGAAGAGGGTAGGGAATGGAGATGTGGGATGGGGTGTTGGGAGGAAAGAGAGATGTGAGAGGGACGAAGGGGGTGGGGGAGAGAAGATGATGTGAAGACAGGATGAGGGAGGGAAGAGTTTGGGAAGAGGGGGGAGAGATACAGGGAGGAAAGGAGTGGGAGAAGGGGGAGAGAGTGTGGAGGGGGAGGAGAGTTTGGGAAGAAGGGGAATAGGTAAACAGAGGGAGGGAGGGAGGGGTGGTTATTAGAGGGAGAATGTGAAATGGAAGGATGTTAGGCTGGAAGGGGAAGAAATTAATTAGAAGAGGGGTAATTCATCCATCACTTAGGCTTATATCCTCATGCACAAGGTAATCCGTGTCTGTTTCCTCGTGTGGCTGTTAACTAATCCTTATAATCCTCATGTGTCAAGTAGCCCGTATCCTCTTGCGTTAGGTAATCCCCGCTTATTTCCCCATGAGGCAAGTAGTCGGCGTTAATTCCTTATAGTCCTGGGTACCTTGTCATCCATTCATTTCTTATCAGGCTTTACGATAAGGAGCGGTGACGTCATGTGGGTATTTTGGTATTTTCTTATCCTCCATGCCTGTTTAATCATTCGGGGTGTATTTTTTTGTATTATTTTTTTTTATCTTCTGTATTTCATTTTTATCGATAATTGTCTCATTCCAGATTACAAATAGTTGCGTAGATTTGGCGTTTCGTTATCTGTAGCTCCCTGTTTTTTTTATTATTGGGCTTTATTTATTTATTTATTTATTTATATCGGTAATTGCATCATGGTTCTGTGCTTGATTATTAGTAGTGTGATGAGGATTAAGCAGAAGGAAGGAGGGAGAGAGAGAGAGGGATGAAGGAAAGGATGAAAGGAGAGATGATTATGTAAGAAGGAAGAAGAGAAAAGGATGAAGGAAGGTGAAGAAGGGAAGGATGGAAGAAGAGAGAAGATTATGTAAGGGGGAAGGAAGAAGAGAGAAGGATGACGGAAGGTGAAGAAGAGAAGAGAGATAAGGAGGAAGAAGGAAGGAAAGGGATGGGAGGTATGGAAAGAAGGAGCTATAGAAGAGTGGAGGAAGGAAGGAGAGGAGAGGATTGTGGGAGATAGGGAAGGGACGAAGGAAAGGAAGGAGGGATAGAAGTTAGGGAAGGAAGGAAGGAGAATAAAGGAAATATATAAACAAGGTAAATAAATGAGGGAAAAATAAAATAAACGAATATAGTAAAGAAAGAAGAAAAATATAAAACTGGAAGGCAGTGAGGGGAAATGATGATAGAAAATAAGGAGAGAAAATGGAAATAAAGAAACAAGTAAATAAAAATGAGAATATAAAGAAATGGAAAAACAGATTTTGGAGGAAAATAAAAATAATGGAAAGGAAGGTTAGGAGGAGAAGGGTGCTTGAATGAATGATGATGGAGGAGAGGAGGAGGAGGAGGAGGAGGGGTGAAGGTAAAGGAAGTGGGGTGTGGGGGGGAGGAAGGTGAAGGTAGAGAAGAAAAAGTGAGGTAGGAAGAAAGGCTTGCATCACTACTTAAAACAAAAGATTCCCTCCACTCACCTCTTTGTCTCCCGTCCTCTTCCCTTCATTCTTTTCCTCCCTTCCTTTTTTATTTTTCCTCCATGTCTTTCCTTTCCCTTTCTTTCATTCTTTTCCATTCTTTTCCCCTTTCCATTTTTTTTTTCTCTCCATCCCTCGTTCCATTCCCCGTCTCTCATCCCATTTCATCCTTATCCACCCCATCCTTCCCTTTTTTTTTTCCATACGTTTCCTCCCCCCCCCCTTTGTTTTTCCATGCTTCATTCCTATCCCCGTCTTTCATTCCATTCCATATCCCCCTTCATTCTTTCCATGCCTCTTTCCTTTCCCTCTTATTCCATTCCATTTCTTCCCCCATTTTTCCTGTCCATTCCTCTTTCCCCTCCCCCTCTCTCAATCCATGTCATGCCCTTCCACCCCATCTTTGAAGCAGGCTATCCTTGTCTTTAACTTATTGAAGATTTTGGCAAGTTATAACCTTCGCTTTACAGCCTAAATCCTTAGCGATTTATTTTTTGATATGGATGGAAAGTTTTACAGATTTGCTCTTCCATACTGAGAGAGAGAGAGAGAGAGAGAAGAGGAGGAAAAGTGATGATAATAGAAGTAAAATGGAGATAAAGATAGAAGGAAGAGAAGAGCAGGGAGAAGAAGGAGAGAGAGAGAGAGAGGAGTCAAAAACGGATGGCTATAACGAGGGACAGTCCTATACATAATGGCTACGAGGCTGTTTGCAGTACGACGCTTTAAAAGGCCACTTAGGAGGGTATGTTTTAGCCCATCTCTTAAAAATGGAGGGGAGGGGGAGGGAGGAGGGGAAGGGGAGGAGAGGGGATGTGAATGGGAGGCTTGTATTATGGTTGAGTTATAGACGGTGGGTTTCTCTCTCTCTCTCTCTCTATCTATCTATCTATCTCTCCCGTTATGAACATTGCATAACGTATCCATCTTTCTGTCTATCCATCTATCTATCTGCCTATCTATCTATTTTTCCCTCCCTTCTTTCAGTCGTAAACCTCCTCCCAAGAGATTACCCCTACCTTTTCCTCCACCCCTCCCCTCCTCCCACCCTACCTTCTCTTCCTCCGCCCTCCCTTTTCCTCACTCTTTCATTATTACCATTTTCCTTGTCGGTCATTGTTTTTGCTCATTTTCCTCCACTTTCCACGCTGTCTTGTTTCTCTCTCTCTCTCTCTCTCTCTCTCTCTCTCTCTCTCTCTCTCTCTCTCTCTCTCTCTCTCTCTCTCTCTCTCTCTCCATAAAGCGTTTTTTTTTTTTTCCCCTCCCACACCCCCTTCTCCTCACATTTCAGTAGTAGAGTTCTTGCCTTCCTTTTTTACTCCTCCCCATCCTTCCCCTCCCCTCCTCTCGTTCATGTAGCCCTCCTCATCCTTACCATCCTTCCCCCCACCTCACCCCTTTTCCTTCCCCATCTTCCCCTCACTTACTCTCCTCTCCCCCTCCACTCAATTCCCTTCCCATCTTCCTCTTCCTCCTCTCTTTCCCTCTTCTCTTCCCCCTCCCTTTCTGCCTTCCCTTCCCCTCTCCTCCGTTCATTACTGTTCCCCTCCCTCTCACACCCATCCTCCATTCCCCTCATCTTCCCCCCTCCACCCCCCCTCCCCACCCCGGCCCGTCCAATCCCTCCCTATTACAGCATTACTCGAGTCAGCCTCTTCTTTCCTCTTGAATCCCTCCTCCCTCCCCGTCCTTCTCTCTCTCTCTCTCTCTCTCTCTCTCTCTCTCTCTGGCTTGGGAGGTAATGTTTGCGTGTCTGTAATCTTGTGCAAACTCTGTGTAACTTTAATATTTTGTAACCTCTTGTTATCTTATTTTTAGTTCTCATGTTCTTGTGGGCTTAGAAGGATCCCTCGCTAACGATTCCTTTCTTATCTACCCCTTTTATTCACTCGAGACTAATGTATATATTAAATCAGAATGAATAACGGAATATTTAAATGGTTCTTTTCTTGGTTACGACTTTTTAAAATTCACTTTCACGACACAAATGTATATATGTTAAATTAGATGAATAACAGTGAATAATAAATCATCTTAGACTACCATGATGTATAATTTCCTTCGTCAAAAAAAGGCCCCAGACATGCTACACTTCATTCACCGTAACTTGGCTCAGATTTTCGTCCTTTTGCAGCTTATTTCACGTAGCTCAGTGGCACATAGACAGTGCTACCAACTGCTGCACATCCGTCCCACAGCCCTTCTTCGTGACTAGCCTCATATTCTACTATTTACTGATCTAATAACCGTAAACTGATAAAAATAGTTTGTGTTTAAGTTTCCTCTGTTTCTTTGGTATTTTTTTTGTGAATTTGCATTTCTCTGTCTCTCTCTCACTCTCTCTCTCTCTCTTTCTCTCTCTCTCTCTCACCCCAACCTCCTTTCTCCGACCTATTCTGTTTTCTCTCCCTTTTCTCTTCCCTCTCCCCTCCTTCCCCGCAGTCTCTCCCTCTCTCTCTTTCCCTACTAATTCCCCTCATTATCCTCTCTCTAATCTTTCCTCCCCCTTCCCTCTGCTTCTTCTCCCCCACAGTCTCTCTCTCTCTCCCCATACATATTAGTGTGTTTTCTCGTTTCTTTACTCTCACTTCTAGTCCCCCCCTCCTCTCTCTCTCTCTCTCCTCTCTCAATACTTTTTCCTCTCTTTCCTTCCTACTCCTCCCTCACAAAATCCCTCACTTCAGATATTTCCCTTCCCTCCCTCTACGCCTCCATCTACCTCTCCCTCTCCCCACCCTTCCTCTCTCCCTTCCTCCTTCCCTTTCCCTCCCTTCCTCCCTCCCTTTGCCTCCCCCCTCCCCTTCTGTCTCCACATTAACATTTTTATTGGTGGTGGCTTTGATAGTGCGTCCTGAGGTATTACCCCGGGGTGCGCCTCTCTGGGGTGGGAGAGAGAGAGAGGGGGGGGAGGGGGAAAGAGGGAAAGAAGTTGTGTCGGAAAAGATGGGGAAGGATGTTAGAGAGAGAGAGAGGAGCTGGGAAGGGATGGGGAGAAGGTGAGGAAGTGGAATGAGGGTTAAGCTGTGTGGGTAGAGGGGGGGGAGGCTGCGGAGAGAAGAGGAGAGGGACAAGAAAAGAGGAGAGGTGGTGAGAGAGAGAGGGTGTGTAGAGAAGAAAAGATTGTTTGTGGGGGGAAGGGATGATATGGGTAGTTAGAGAGAAAGATAGAGGGGGAGAGAGATGGGTGGGGAGACGCGGGATGAGAAGGGGAGGCTGCGGGATGGGTGGGGGAGAAGTGGCATGGGAAGGGGAGGCGAGGGTGTGGGGAGATGGGAAGGGAATATAATCATAATAGGAATCGCGGAAAAATAGAAATTGGAAAATGAAGTATGTTTGGGTGTTGAAAGGATGTAGTGAGAGAGGGGAATGGTGGGGAAGGGGAGAGGTTGGAAGGAAAAGAGGGGAATGTGGGTGTAAGAATTTGTGGAGGGGAGGGGAAGGAGGGTGAGGGGAGGTTAATTAAAGATGAAAGTTAGGAGAGAGGGAGGGGGGAGAAACGGCACGAGGGAAAAGTAGGAAGAAAAAGAAAATTGTAGGAATATTAAATTGTGAAAAAGGGGGTGAGAGGTTAGGGTGGGAAGGTTTATGACTATGGAGAGAGAGGTTGAAATGTGGTTGGCCTGCATGCCACGGTACAGAGTGCGGTTAGCAGCGAGGAAACACCACCATTTTATCCCATTGTCCATCACTAGCATTCCACACCAACCAACATTTCAGACTTACCGACATTCCAAGCCTTCCAACATTCCAGACCAACCAACATTCCACACTAACCACCATTCAGACCTGCTAATATTCCAGACCCACAATCATTCCAGACCAACCACCATTCAAGATCAACCAGCATTTCAGACCTACCAACATTCCAAATCAACCAACATTCTCGTTTCAGTTAACTCATCAACCCAGCCTAAGGTCACCACAATCCAAAGACCACTGACCTTTAAACAACCAGCATTAACCAACATTTAAAACTCACCAACATTATAGCTCAGTCTAATCTACCTTTACACTCAACCTTATTTAATCCTACCATACCTTCCCTTCCCTTACCTTACCTTACCTTACCTTACCATACTTCACCATACCTTACATTACATGACCTTCCTTCACCTTACCTCACCTCACCTCACCTCACCATACCATACTTTACTTCACCTTACCTTACCATACCATACCATACCATATATCATATCATATCATACCTTATCATACCTTCCCTTGCCTTCCCTTCCCTTGCCTTGCCTTGCCTTCCCTTCCCTTCCCATCCCTTCCCTTCCCTTCCCTTCCCTAACCCAACCACCATCCAGAAGCCATCCACCAACATTTTACAACCAGCCTCCCCCGCCAACCAGCCTCTCCAGGGCCAGCTAACTTTGGGCATCACTGAGGTCATTTCTTTTGGGGTCGCCTGAAATGTCAACTTTTGAGGTATAAAAGGCTGGGTCAGGCTTGGGAAAGATGGGGTCCAGGTGGCTTGGCTTAGCTTGGGTTACATGTTGACCCCTTTGCACCTACTACTTGAGTCCCCCCTCCCCTTCCTTCTCCCTATTCTCGTTTTCTTTATTTTGGGGTTCCTCTCTCTCTCTCTCTCTCTCTCTCTCTCTCTCTCTCTCTCTCTCTCTCTCTCTCTCTCTCTCTCATAATCTACCTTCCAGCATTTCCTTCCTTACAACATCCTTTCCTTCCTTCCACTCTTCCTCCTTGCAATTCTATCCTTCCTTCCTTCCATCCGTTCGTCCATCCATCCATCCATCCATCCATCCATCCTTCATCTTACCACATCTCTCATGCTTTCCTTCCATCCATTCTTCCTTCATCTCCCTGCTTTCCTTCTTTTCCTCCTTCATGCTTGCTTTCCTGCATCTCGTAGCCTTCCTTCTGCCCCTACCTCTCTGCCCTCATTCCTTTCATCACCTTTCCGATTCTCTCTCCCTCTTCCTTCCCTCCTCGCCCTCTCCCTTCCTTCATGTAGTCCTCACTCACATCCTTGTTCTATTCATCCTCCCTTCTCGCTGCATATCTACCTTACCATCCTTCTTTCC
This sequence comes from Coenobita brevimanus, assembly GCF_032717465.1. Taxonomy (NCBI): domain Eukaryota; kingdom Metazoa; phylum Arthropoda; class Malacostraca; order Decapoda; family Coenobitidae; genus Coenobita; species Coenobita brevimanus. The sequence goes on along the minus strand of NC_137049.1, from coordinate 16,311,740 downwards.
TCTCTGCATCCCTTCCCGACCCCCTCCATTCCTCCGTCTCATCCTTCCTTCCTTCCTTTCTGCATCCCTCCTTCATTCCTCCGTCTCATCCTTCCTTCCCCCTTGCTTTCCTTCCGTCCGCCCTTCCTTCATCTCCTTCATCTTCTTTCCTCCCTTCTAGCTTTCCTGCATCTCATAGCCTTCCTTCCTTCCATCCCTTCTTTCTTCCTTCTTTCCTTCCTCTCATCCCTCCTTCCGTCCTTCCTCTCATCCCTCCTTCCGTCCTTCCTTCACTCCCTCCTTCCTTTCATCCCTCCCTCCTTCCTTCCTTCCTTCCTTCCTTCCTTCCTTCCTTCGCCACGTCTCATATATAAATTTCCGGACACTGTCATAAGTTTGCTCTGAGATTTTATTTTTTCCTAACTGAGAATTTTTGGCGGATTATTGGCGCAATCCTTGAGAGAGAGAGGGGGGGAGGGAGGGAGGGGGGGTCAGGAAGGAGAATGGAAGACAAAAAGAAAAAAAATCAAATGCAAGTGAGAGAGAGAGAGAATATGAAGCAGATAGAAGGAAGAGAGTAATTAGAGAAGATGACTAGCAAGGAAAAAAATAAAAGAGAAAAGTAGAGGGAGAAGGAAGATTTGAAGAGCAGGGAAGGGAGGATGAGAGAAATTGAGGGGATAGGGTGAAGAAAGGGAGAGAAGAGGAAGAAGGAAGAGAACTGGGAAGAAAGTTAAAGAGGATAAGGAATAAAATAGAGTGAAGAGGAAGGAAGGAAGAGTGGAGTGAGAAATGAGGAAGAGAAGACGGAGAAGCAGCAGGAAGAGGAGGAGAGGGAAGAGGAAGAAGGAAGAGCAGTGAAGGAAGGAGGAAGAGGGTGAAGAATGAGCCAGATACTGCAATTAACCCTCTACCTCCTGTTTCCTCCTCCTCCTCCTCCTCCTCCTTCTCCTTAACAGATGACTTACACCTGCTTCCTCCTACCTCCCTCCACCCTCTTGCTCTCTCCATCTACCTCCCTTCTCCTTTCTCCCTCCTCCTCTCTCCATCTTCCTCCCGCTTTTCTTCCTTCATCTTCTTCTTTTCCTCTGCACATTCCTTCTCTTCCTCCTCTCTCTGTCCTCTCCCTCTTCCGTTCCCCTCTTGTTACTCATTTCTTATCTTGTTTTTCTTTCTTTGCCTTACCCTTCTACCTCTTCCTCTCCTCCTCCTCCTCCTCCAGTCCCCTTTCTTTTCTCTCTTTTTCTTTCTTCTAACTCTCCCTCGTCTTCTGTCTGTCTCTCCACACTCCTTCTCCCCCTCCCTCTCCTCTCCTCGCCGAACACCTGTCCAGCACTTCCTGTCTCTCCTTCCCCCCCTTGTCTCTCTCCCTCCCCCACTCTCGCTCTTATCCTTCACTTACCCCATGCAAAGTTTTGAATCTCTCTCTCTCTCTCTCTCTCTCTCTCTCTCTCTCTCTCTCTCTCAATCGCCAGAGCGAGATAGATCGGCATTTATTGGGGGCGATAATACACAAGTTTTTAACGTCCATAAAGTTTGATGATCGCGAGTTGGAGAAGTATACGAGGGAGGGAGGGAAGGAGAGAAGGAGGGAGGGAAGGGGAGGGGGGAGAGGGAGGGATTTCAGAATGAGAGAGGGTGGAGTGGGTTGGTGTGGGTGTGAGAAGAGGGGAGATGGAAGTAAAAGGGAGAAAACCCAGGTAGGAGGGAAGGGAGAGAGATGGAGGAGGGAGGAAAGAAGTGGAGGAAGGAGGAAAGAGAGGTGGAAGGATGGAGGAAGGAGGAAAAGGATACTCCAGAAATTATAGGGTAAAAGAGGAGGAAGGAGGAATGGAGAGGAGGGAGGTAGGGGGAGAAAGGAGGAACTAGAGGAGGATGGAAGGTAAGGTACGGGGGAGGATAAATTGAAAGGAGGAGGGGGAGGGATGGAGGGAGGGGAAAAGGAGGTATTTGGGAACGAGAGAGGAGAGTGGGGGTGAGCAGGGATAAAGGGAAGGTAAACAGTAAGAGAGAGAGAGAGGAAGAAGGAATAGAGAGGAGAGGGAAGGAAACGTGATAGTTGATGAAGGAGAAATAAGATATGATACAAGGTTAGAGGGAAGGAAGGAAGGGAAAGGAGAGGAGGAAGATTGGAGGGAAGAAGGAATGGGAAGTAGAAGAAAGGAGGGGAAAAGGAGAAGAAGGCACTCTAGAAGGAAAGGAGGAATGGAAGGATGAGAAGGAAGGACGGAGGGGAGGGAAGGTGAAAAAGAAGAAATATAAAGGAAGATGGGAAGGAGAGCAGGAAGGAAGGATGGAGGAGGAGGAGAGAGGGAGGAGGAAAGGAGTCACACGCTTCAGCAACCTCGCCACACGTCTTCCTTTCCTTCTCCTTTCCCTCCTTCCTCCTCGTTTCCCTCCTTCCTCCTCCTTTCCCTCCTTCCTCCTCCTTTCCTCCCTCCTCATTCTTCCATCCCTCCTCCTTCCTTCCTTCCGTTCTTCCACCCCCCTCCTTCCTTCTCCGTCCTTTTCCTCCTCTTCTTTCCTCTTATCCCATCCCTTCATCCCTCCTCCCTCCTTCTTCCCTTCACTCCTGTCTCTCCTTCCCCACCTCTCTCCTCCTTTCCCCCTCCCTCTTCTCGTTCCCCTTCCCCATTTTTCCTTCCTTTCTCCTGCTTTGTTTCTTTTCCATTCACCCTTTCCTTTCACCTTTCCTTCCATTCCCTTCTTCTCTCTCTCTCTCTCTCTCTCTCTCTCTCTCTCTCTCTCTCTCTCTCTCTCTCTCGCGAATCTACATTCCTCTTAGTAATTGCAGTCCATTCCATTATCCATCCCATTTCCTCTCTCTCTCTCTCTCTCTCTCTCTCTCTCTCTCTCTCTAACACAGCCTGGCACCCTTTCACTCCACTTTTAAGCGAGTAAAATGTGGAGGAAGAGAATCATAAAGAATAAGAATCATGGAGAGGGAGGGAGGGAGGGAAACTGACACTGGGAAGGAGAACAGGGAGGAGAGAGAAGAAATGAAGGAGGAAGGAAGGAGGGAGAGGACTGATACTAGGAGGGAAAAGGGAGAGAAAGTAGAAGAAACGAAGGAAAGAAACTAACACAAGGAGGGAGAAAGGGTGGAGAGGAAACAGGATGAAGGGAGGGAAGTGCACGCAAGGGAGAAGGGAGAAATGGAAGGAGGGTAAGAGGGGGAGACGTGAAGAAAAGGGAGAATAAATGAGAAAGGCAGAAGAAAGTAAAGAAAAATAAAAGAAGAGGAGACATGAAAGAGGGGAGGTAGAGAAGGAGAAAAGGGAGGGGAGGAGAGAGAAAGGGAGGTAGAGAGAGGGGGAAAGAAAAAGGGAGGAGAGAGAAAGGGAGGTAAAGAGGAGGGGAAAGGTGAAAAGGAAGAGGAAAGAGAGAGACAGGGAGGAAAGGAATAGAGAGGAGGGAGAGAAAATGTGTGAAAAAGAGCGAGAGATGTAGAGAAAATACATATTGAGAGAGAGTGGGGGAGCCGTGAAAAATAAGGGAAGAATATTAGGATTAGAAAGTAAAAGTGGGGGAGAGAGAGAGAGCAACAGAAATATAGGATTATTTTTGGTGGTGATAAAACTAGACAGGAAAACGTGAGCGAGCATAGCTATTGAGAGAGAGAGAGAGAGAGAGATGGTATAAGAAAGAAAAACGAGAGTGTTAGAGAGCTTGAGAGAGAAATAGGAGTAAGAAGGAGAGAGGTCGGAAGACATAAGAAAGAAAAAGGAGGAAAAGCTAAGAGAGAGAGAGAGAGAGAGAAGTCGGAAGGCATATGAAAGAAAAAGGGTAGGATAAACCTGAACGAAATGTAGACGAGAGAGAGAGAATTTGTGCCATGGGGAGAGATGGAGTACCAGGATGAATTATGAGCAAGGAGAGAGAGAGAGAAATTGAAACGAAGAGGGAGAGAGACGGAAATTGATGATGGTAGAATTGACAGGAGGAGGGATGGCGGTGGATGACATTGGGTGAAAGAAAGTGAAATTGGAGGGAAAATGAGTGATAAGAGAGAGAGAGAGAACGTATTGGGTCAGTTTTTTCCTTTGTGGTCTCTAAGTAAAAGGTCATTGAACAGTAAAGTACGTTTTAGACTTTGTGTTTGCTTTGTGCACTTTGATAAAAACGTGAGGGCATTACGCAAGTTGAAGTAATAGCAGTAATGATAGTAATAGTAGTAGTTAATTGTAATAATAGTAATAATAATAGTGGTAGTAGTAAATAATAATAATAATAATAATAATAAACATATATGACAACACTAAACATGCAACCTTCATTGGCAATGATTACATTAAGCATTTATTTTTTTTTACTGTGAGATTCCCATTTTTTTTTTTTTAAGTAGCCACATTTCATCAGATTAGGGTTTAGGAATTGTCTTGTGATAATTTCGCCTTTAATTGCTTATTGTGTGTGGTAGGTGGTGGCGACCATCATCCACTCACTTGATGTAGTGCTGCCTACTTCTTCCTCAGCCTTTATTTATTTATTTATTTTTTCTGTGGCTGCCTTCCTCTCTTCCTATTTCTCCCATCTTTCCTGTCTAATTGCTTTTCTTTCCTTTACAGGTGGCTTTACATTGAGTGACAAGCCAAATGGTTTCCTGTAAGCCAAGAAACCATTTACAACGCTGGGTGGTAACCATATAACCAAACCATACGTGCTCCGTACGTGTCAACAAGTGGGTTGGTGGAGGGTTAGTGCCCCTCCAAAACAAATAACTCAAAGTCAATGGCCACCCCTTACGGGAATATGGCGTCTGGCAATTGATTGATTGATTGAATTGCTTATTGTAGAGTAGTAATTACGATAAGAATAGAAAGGAAGAAGTCACAACAAGATGTCCCCTCCCCCTCACTCCGTATTGGAATGCCGTAGCCGATATAAACAAAGGGATCTATGACAGGGTATTTAACTACGAACCTAACCAAACTAGACTACTGTTTATCGTATATGAACAGTTGTACGTGGTAATGAACGTGGAAAAATACACGTTGTAATACTGTATAGACCGTATTCACAAATCCACGTGGTGATAATTTTTTACAGGTGCACGTATGAATATACTGTGCGTCAACAAATCCACGTGGTGACTTACAAACAAACACACGTGGCTGGTGACGCGCGCCATCTTCAGCACGCGCTTTGCTGTGACACGCGGCAAGCATCCCAGGACTGGCACGTGGCGAGTGGGTCACGTATATTTCAAGCACCTCCTCTTTGACGTATCGGTATTTTAACCCTTCGTTGTGATTGTCGTATCTCGCTGTGTTTATTCAGGCTAACACAACACTGTTTTTCAGATGTTTTAACACCATCAAATGTTTTTCACGTGCTTGAAACACCACTTGTCAAAAAGTTAAAACACTGCCCAGGTAGATGCAAGAGTTATGCTGTGAAGGACTATTATGATGATGAGGAGAAGGAGGAGGGTGGTGGTGATGATGATGAGGAGGAGAAGGAGGAGGAGGGTGGTGATGATGAGGAGGAGGAGAAGGAGGAGGGTGGTGGTGATGATGAGGAGGTGGATGGTGGTGGTGATGGTGATGATGATGATGAGGAGTAGGAGGAGGAGGAAGAAGAAGATCAGTGGGAATATTACAAGCACAAAGGTTCACACACACACACACACACACACACACACACACACACACACACACACACACACACACACACAACACATACCCACTTAGTGTAATGAGTGTGGAACCGTTTGATGAAAGGTTATGAGACTGAAGAAAGTGTGCGTGTTGGAACGTTCACCTAATTTCTCTCTCCCTCTCTCTCTCTCTCTCTCTCTCTCTCTCTCTCTCTCTCTCTCTCCTTATCTTTCAGGAGTGTGGCAAGATAAGGTTTATAGCTCCTCTATTTTTATGTGTATATCTAAGTGCTTCTCGGGTGAGTGGCTGAGTTGGAGGGAGAGAGAGAGAGACTGTACCTTAAAATGTAAGAGATAAGGGGTTGCCAGATCAAGGTAGGGTAGTCAGGAGAGAGAAGAGAAGAGGTACCGTAAAATGTAAGAGATAAAGGGTTGCCAGATCAAGGGAGGAGAGAGAGAGAGAGAGAGAGAAAGAAAGAACAGTGAAGGGTGGGACAGACGGGGCTGGAATGGGACAGGGCGTATCATAACAGGGCAAAACGTGACCATGCAATACCTGCCGGGAGAGTGTGGGGCGCAGGGCAGGGCAGGTTGAAGGAGGAAGGGCATGGACAGGGCAAGGCAGGGCAGGGCAGGTGTGAGGAGGTAGGGCAGGGACAGGGCAAGGCAGGGCTAAGAAGTATAGGACGAGGCATGGGAGGATAGAGGAGGACTACGTAGGATAGTTAATGGGAGGGCAGGATAAGGTTAAATTGGATGTGATTTAGACCAAGAAAAGGGCTATTGTTTTTCGGACACGGAATGGGAGGATAGAGGATGATTGCGACGGATAGGGGATAGCAGGGCACGGCAGGGTTAAAGTTGGAAGAATACAGAAGAAAAGAGTGATATGTTGGGTAAAGGATGGGAAAGTAGAGATAGATAACGTAGGATAGGACATAGCTCAGGGGAGGGCAAGACCAGTATGGCAAGAGTATGGAATAAGGGACTTTGCAGAGTGGGAGGTGTGGAAGGTAGGATTGAAAGGGAGGTCAAGGCTGTAAAGGGTAAAGGAAGAGGAAGACAGGGCAGCTCAGAAGGAACGAAAGCAGAGGAAGACAAATGAGTTAGTGCAGGGCAAGACCAGGACAAGAGTTGAGTTTTGGGGTAAGGTTGGGCAGGGCAGGGCATGAGTGGGTCCTTGGACAAGGCTGGGAAGGTTGAAACATGACATGGTAGAGCAGGACAGGGTAGATATGGAGGTACGACAGAGGGAGACAGATGAGTTGTCGCGGGGCAATACCGGGGCACGAGGTGAGGCCTGGGGCACGGCTGGGTAGGGCAATTTATGACAGGATAGAAGGCAGAGCTAGTTTTAAAAAGATAGCGTAGAGGGCAAGACAGGACAATACAGGGCAAGGCAGGGCAGACACGAAAATAAACTTCAGAACAAGGATGGGCAGCAGGAAATAAAGTTGTTATATTAGGTAAGAACAAAACGATATAACACTGTATTAAACAAAGATAAGATAGGAAAGGATAGAGCAGGGCAGGACAAGGAACAGGGTATGGTAGGGTAGGGTAAGGTAGGATAGGGTAAGGTTAGAACAATTATAAGATTGGACGGGGTATGGAAGAAGCGAGGAAGACACAGTGAGATGGGTGGCGCAGGGCAATTCCAGGGCACGAGTGTGTGTCCTGGGGCAAGGCAAGGCAGGCGCGGGGCAGCAGCGGTCAGTGGGCAACCTATACCCGGGTTTTTTGTTGTTGGGGGGGAGGGGGCGCCTGGGGCTGTTCCCACTCCTCTTTTGGGGGAGGAAATGTCTGGATAGAGAGAGAGAGGTGGCAAGAATGAGAGTTGGTCATGGAGTAGAAAGGTGGAAGGAGGAAACAATACATTTAGATAGACAGATAGGTAGGTAGGTGGATAGACAGATAGATAGATAGGTAGGTAGGTAGATAGATAGACACCGATAGTTAAAAGACTGACACAAAGAGAAACACATATAAACAAACATAGATAGATAGGGTTTGACGTGCTTCGTGTACCTGGGTGAGGGTAAATGAGGATGCCAGAGAACGGTGAGGTATTGGGCTTTCTGGGAATCTGTATTTTTCATGGAATTCACGTGAGATAGTTCTGTTTCTCTCTCACACACACACACACACACACACACACACACACACACACACACACACACACACCAAATAAAACATCCATCCCAGCAAAGGTACAAAGACCTAAATCTTCCATCAGGTAGTGTCACTTTTTTCACCTTTCCAGTGATGTGAGGTTGTGATGCGAAATTCCAGGTACGCTCGTGTTGTGTGTGTGTGAGAGAGAGAATTGAGGCGTTGTGATGTGAAATTCCAAGTATGCTTGTGTTGTGTGAGAGAGAGAGAGAGAGAGAGAGAGAGTAGGGGGGGGGAATTAATTCGAAGGTCAGTCATAGAAGAGGGAAGAAAGGAATTGTGATAAAAAAATAAAATACATAAAAATTTAAAAAAGAAGGTAGACAGGAGGTGAAGATAATTGTAGGGTAGTGTGAAGGAGGGAGGGAGGGAGGGAAGGAGAGAAGAGGAGGGATGGATGGAGAGAAGAGGATGAAAAAAAGGAGGGAGGAACGTAGAGGGGAGAGAAGGAAGGTTGGGAGGCATATATAAGCTGATAAATTGTTACCTGCGTCCGTCTGCCCAGGTAAATGAGAACTGCGCGTGCTTAGGCTGTTCTTGTTCGTTATCTTCTAGGAGAAAACTTTGAATCCAGCCTCCAGTTTTTGTGTCGTATTCTAAGTTTCTCTGGGAATGCCGTAATCCCTCTTCTTTAGCAATTTATTTTGAACATTTCACCTCAGTATCGGCTTATTGTTTGTATGTCAGAATTGGAACGATATAAACAACAGGCAAGAGAGAATGTTTTTGTACCTTGACGTGAGCTATGTACCGGCATCCTTTTACTGGCCATCACGCCATCGATACAGCCTAAATACCCATAACAAATGCAGGGAGGGAGGCATTACACAAACAGGCGAGTGGAACCAACAGGCCACTCGTATCATTAGCTCAAAATTAAGCCCGAGTGTTAAAGAGTGAACCAGACAGGAATAGGAGCGAAAATGGTCGGGGGGAAACGATGCGATGTGGTAGGGCCCTCGTGTTTACCTACCCCAGCATCATAGTGTTCTGCCTGTTTTTTTTCCGTTTCACTACCTCAATTTTTTTTCCCCTTTTCACTTTCTCCCGTCAAAGTTTCCAGGGCCACAGACACCCCTTTTGTTGTCCATCTTCGCTATTATTTCCTTCTACGAACCAGTCTTTTCTTATTGCTTGGCCTCTGACATGATCTTCTTCATCTGTTCAATTTTGTGTATCGTGAATGGAATGAGAGTAACGCGTGCTTAATCTCCTGTTAATGTTGTTATTGTTGTTACCGTCAGTCGATGTTATTCAGGTATGGAGAGGCTGGTTTCAGGTTAAATCTCTCTCCCCTCTCCTTCGAACTTTCCTCTCCCATCCCTACCTTCTTCATCCTTCCACTCCCTTCTCCCTCCTTCTCCCTTCTCCCTCCCTCCTCCCACCTTCTTCCTCCTCCCTATCCATTCTCCCTCCTTCCTCTCCCTTCTTTTTCCTTCCTTCCTCTTCCTGTCTTCATCTCCCTTCTTTCTCCTACCTCTGTCATCTCACACCGTCCTTCCCTCTCCCTTCTCCCGCCTTCCCTTCCCTTCTCCTTCTTTCCCTCTTCCTTTCCCTCTTTTCTCCCTGCTTCCTCTCGCTCTTCCACCTTTCTTACACTCCTCTCCCCTCTCCGTCCTTCCGCCCCCCTCTACCGCACTCACTCTTTCTCTACTCACCTTTTTCTTCCCCCACTTCACCCTTCTCCTTCCTCCCCCATCTTTCTCTCCCTTCCCCCATCTTTTTCTCCCTTCCCCACTTTTCTTTCCCTTCCCCCATCTTTCTTTCCCTTCCCCCATCTTTTTCTCCCTTCCCCCATCTTTTTCTCCCTTCCCCACTTTTCTTTCCCTTCCCCCATCTTTCTCTCCCTTCCCCCATCTTTTTCTCCCTTCCCCACTTTTCTTTCCCTTCCCCCATCTTTCTCTCCCTTCCCCCGATCTATCTCTCTTTTCCCTACCTTTCCCTTCCCCACCTTTCTCTCCCTTCCCACATCTTTCTCTCCCTTTCCCAATCTTTCTCTCCCTTCCCTCATCAGTCTCTCCCTTCCCCACCTTTTTCTTTCTCCCCCTTCCCCCATCTTTCCTAACCCCCCCTCCTTTTTTTGCACCTCCCCCTCCCACCTTCTCCAGGAGGGGGTGTTAAGAATAGACCTTAAAAGGGGAAGTTGTTATGTGTTTTGACTCCGTGCACCGCTTGGGGGGAGGGAGGGAGGGAAAGAAGGAAGGAAGAAAGGAAGGAGGGAAGGTGAGGATGAGAGTAAGAGGAAGGGGAATGGGATAGAGATGAAGAATGGGAGAGAGAGAGAGTGTGTGTGTGTGCAGTATATAGCCAACCACCTATTATATCATCACAAACAAACACAGCCCCATTATACCGCCCATTAACTCTTTCTGCAACACTGACAAAGCCTCGCCAGTATTGGTTCCAAGTGCCATTCATTTTTTTACCCCCAATTTCGTCTTTTTTTTTTTTCAGTGATTTCGTGTTTTTTAGTTATTTCGTCGGTTTCTTTTTTGTTATTTTGTCATTTTTTTGTTATTTCATTTTTACCGTTATTTCGTCTTTTTTTGTAGTTATTCCATTTTTTCAGTTATTTTTTTAGTTCGTCATTTTTTTCGTTAGTTTTTCATCGTTATTTTTTTCAATTATTTCATCAGTTTTCTTTTTAAAATTATTATTTACTTTCATTCTCCTTAGACATTATTATTTTTATTATTACTATTATTACTATTACTGTTGTTATTATTTTTATTACTATTATTATTATCATCGTTATTATTATTATTATTATTATTATTATTATTATTATTATTATTATTTTATTTTTGTTGTCATTGTCATTATTATTAATATTGTTTTTATTATTTTATTATTATTTATTTATTATGGGGGTAACTATCATATATTACCCTCATTATTAGAAGTGAAATAACACAGAAAGACAACAGGAGAAAGAGAATAAGCAGAGGGTAATGTGTTGGTCTGGGCGAGGAGGGTAATGAGAGGAAGGAGGGGAGAGAATATTGAGAGAGACGGCCAGAGGGGAGGAAAGGAGAGAAGAGAGAGAAAGAGATGGAGGGAAGAGAGAGAGAGAGAATACGGGGTTATTTGATATCACCACATCGACCCTTGTAGATGCTCGACTCTCTCTCTCTCTCTCTCTCTCTCATACTTCTTCCCCGTTTTAATCCTTCCTTCTCCTCTGTGCCGTCCTGGAGAGAGAGAGAGAGTTATGGATGTGGAAGGGAGATGAGGAACTTTTGAAAGGAGAAAGTCGAGAAGAGGAAATGAAGTTACAGAGAGAGAGAGAGAGGCGAATAGAGGTTAGTGGCGCGGGTAATGAGAAGCTTTAACTTACTGTTGATTGCGTGATAGTGTCCTTAGCTGAGTGGATAGTAGGATAGGCGGGAATAGTCATTTATGTGGCCAGGGAGGAATAGTAAGATTAATAAGATAGTAATAGAAGAAGAGAATAAGGTTAGGAAACTAGTGGTGGTGGTAGTAGTAATAATAGTAGTAGTAGTACCGGGTAGTTCTTTTTATAATTGCACCAGGATTATCAGAAACGTGAACCCGGTGGACTTCAGGCTTAAGTTCAGCACACCATCCTCTCTTAGGGGGATAGGTAACGGGGGGGGGGAGGACAGGTAGGAGGAAGATTACAGCCAGTCTCCATTAAATCCCTCATTACGATTTATTTAGATTAACTTCCTCCAGATGATTTTATTTAGTTGGTGTCAGTGGGGGGATTACAGGCGATCTCAGTTGGTATTAGCGGAGGGATTACAGGCGATCTCAGTTAAATCCCCAGTTATAATGAGGGGTTTTTAATTAGGCTCTTGGTACCCCTCTGGCCTTTGGTTCCTTTTTCCTTGCGTTAAAAAAAAATTAGTGATCATATATTTATCTTAGTAGTTACAAGTGCCCGTGGACCCTTCGGGCCCCTCGCACTTGCTCCTGCGGAGGGCTCTTGCATTTATGTGCTGTTCTAGTGTAACATTGTCACTTGGATTTTTTGCAGCTAACCAATTGATCGTTATTTGCAGCTTCGGTAATGGAACCCATTTTATTTTCGTTCTACCTCTGGGCAAAAAATTCTACGAAGATTGTATGCCGGGCGCCAGGAGCGGTGTTTTTTGGGTCAAAATGTGATCGCTCATTAAATATAGTAAAAGTTTTTCAATCGTGATGGGACCAAGTATTTTCACATAAGCGAATTTTTTGCGATTTCTGTGCCAATTTTGGTGCGATTTGAATGTGTAGTTTCAGCTGCCCAAAACACACACACACACACACACACACACACACACACACACACACACACACACACACACATGGCAACTGCTATAGTATATTAGATAACTGAAGGATTGTAGGTGTGATAGAGAGAGTTAAGAGTAGTGGGTAGTGAGGTATTGGATGGGAATAGTAGGACGATAATAATGTGTAGAGTTGAACATGATAGAAAGATGGAACTCTCTCTCTCTCTCTCTCTCTCTCTCTACATCAGATGGTAAAAAATAATAAAAGAATTCTGGGGTTGTGTGTATAAAAAAACATGGTATTGAACTAAATGTATTTCCTCTCTTATCTGGAACTGCAGGCATGAATTTTTACCTTTTAGGGGAAGGGGAGGGGGAGACGGAGGGCGAAGGAAGAGGGGGAGGGGAGGGGAGAAACAAGAGGAGGAGGGGAGGGGAGAAACAAGAGGAGGAGGAGGGGAGGGGAGAAGGAGGAGGAGAAGGGGAGCTAGAATGATTTAGGGAGGAGAGGTTGAGAAAGAAAGATGGGGAAGGAGAGAGGGGAAGACGGGCAGGAAAGGAGGGAAAGGGATTGGGGAGGAAAGAGAGGAGGAGGAGGGATCAGGAGGTGGAGAGAGAATGATTACGGGAGGAAAGGAGAGAGAGAGAGAGAGAGATTTTATTGGGGAGGAGAGAAGGGAGAGAAAGAGGGAAAGGAGCATGGAGGGAGGGAGGGATAAAAAATGTGAGGGTAGAGAAGAGGAAATTAGTGGTGTGATAGTGAGAGTTAGGGAGGGGGAGGGATGCTGATAGCCGCAGAGAGAGAGAGAGAGAAGTATGGATGGGGATAACCTGAGTGAGGAAAGTTCAAAGATAAAAGTAAACGAGGGAGAGAGCTGGATGGCCAAGTGTAAGTAAGGAGATGGTTGAAAGGAATTTAAGAGACGTAAGAATGGAGACAGAATAGGGTTGCAGTCAGTCAGGGAAAGAGAGAGAGAGATGGTGAGGGAAAAGTGTTCGTAGAGAGAGAGAGAGAGAGAGAGAGAGGCAGGTGTGTAGGCAATAAACTGGGGCTGAAAAGGGTAGGAAAGGAGAGAGAGAGACAGAGACAGAGAGCAGAAGGGAAGGGTAAAATAAGAGAAAATATATTGAAGGAAAGTCGAATATTAAAGAAGGGAAAGGAGAACGAAAGAAGAAAAAGGAAAATGAAAAGAAACGAGAGAGAGAGAGAGGCAGGTGTGTAAGCAATAAAGTGAAGCCTTCCCCATTCTACCTCTACCATCTACCTTCTTAGCATGTCACACACGCCCCCCTATGGCTCTGTCCTGACGTTACTCTCCTCTCCTCATTTCTTTCCTTGTCTCCTCTCCTTTTTTCCCCTCACTTCTGCTTTGCTTTTCCTTTCTTTCCTCTCCTCTCCTGTCCCCTCTTCTCGTCTCCTCTTCTTTCCTTTCTTGTCCCCTCTTCTTGTCTTGTCTTGTTTGCTTCCCCCCCCCTCTCTCTCTCTCTCTCTCTCAATTACAGTGGTATGGTAACAAGCAGTAAAGAGACTTGGTGTTTTATTGGTGGTACGGTGTAATAGCTGGTATGATTAGTGTGCTGTTGTTAGGATGATGGTATTACAGGATGAGAGAGAAGTGGGTGTAGTGGTGTAGATGTGCTGGTCTGGTTTTGTGCTGGTGTAATGATGGTGGTATTACAGGGCGTAAGAGAGGTCGGTGTGGTGGTGTAGATGGTGTTAGTGGCTTATATGTTACTGTGGTGTGATGGGCTATTGGTGTTAGTGGTATAGGAGGATAGGGAGTACTTGTGGTATTACGGTATACTGGTGTGATGTGGTGGTGTATAGTAGTTATGATGGCGGTGGGTTGCGGGCGGGCGGTGCAGGAAATTCAAAGTTCAAAATATTGTCCCAAACCCAAAATTTGTGCGCGAAAATCGATTTTTTTCAAGCGAAAGTGGAAGTTAGGGAATATTTGGTGCATGCCGCGAAAGTGGATTCCGCGAATCCTGCTGTAGCGAAAGTTGGTGCACTACTGTATATATATATATATATATATATATTGTTACATAGCCTATGATTTCATCATCCTTTGTATAATTCTAACGTACAGTACGCTGCATGTTTGATCACGATTCGCCTCGTGGCTTCCATAGTGACCAGACTGGCATGTTCTACCTCACTCCCCCCTTCTCCTCCTTATGGTAGAGTAAGTCGTTCTTTCTGTTGTTCAGAGCAGGAGTGTCAACTCTTTGTCCCCTATGGCTTCATTTGGGCGTCCTTCTTACAAGTTGTATCAAGCTCTGCCAGCCCCTATATAATGAGCTCAGTCTCTGCATTAATTGCCACTTAGATCTACTCATTTTGTTCACATCTCTGTCCTCCCCTGTACAGTTGTTATTATTTTTGTGAGTGCTCAGGAAGTCTCCAACCATCTAGCTGCTGTGTAATTTGCGTATAGGTGTTACTACATTTTTTTTTTTTTTGTACTGTATAGCATAAGGTGTTAATTCGTAGGCCTGGTAAGGTTTTTGTGATTCATGTGGAATTTTTGATGTCAGCCATTAATATTAATATTTTGTATCTGTAATAATATATCTTGCATTAACTGAGCATTATCCGGTTTTCTCATTTTATCAGGGCTGACTTAGATAAATTTACTCTTGCTAATTTTGTGTTAATAGAGGCTATTGCAGTTAACCATATATTTAACCTGTTTTTTGCCATTACATTATCCTTATGAGTCCTGAATGTTTAGTTGTTAGTTTGAGCATTAAACTTTAACTTGTAATTTTACCTAACTCTTTTGTTTTGAACCTGGAACTTTGCGGGACAGTAGTGATTTTTAGTATTCTCACTTGAAGTTTTCATTCTCTCTCTCTGTTCCGTAACAATATATATATATATATATATATATATACTATAATAACTCTTAGTAAGTAAAGAAATATAAAGTTAACGGAAATGGCCAGGATTCACTGAACTGTAGGGAACTGCCACAGCGCCTGTTACCGGTGAGTGGGTTGCAAGGTGCTGGGCAGGAGGTTCATGGACCACAAACAGACGAGTTGGCAACGGACTGCCAACTCGTCTGTTTGGCACTTGGAGGACAGGAAATAAATAGTAGAGCGGGTAATGAAAAAATCTTGCAAGTGGTGATCCATCCACCCATCCATCATCCAATCCTACATTGCCCCATGAAGAGCGTAGGAGCCCGGGACTAGGCAGTTGATCCCGACATTTAAGATGAGAGTGAGCAAGTGGTGATACAAGCAAGAATTTTGACATGATCATACCCTAGGGGCTACTTATTAAATCTGCCTGATTGGCCATTTGGAAATCCAAGATGGCGGTCATTTTTCAACATGGCTGCCAAATTGACCTTCGAAAGATGATTTTTAAACAATAGAAACTGATGTTTGTTTTCAAGCATGTTCATATGATTTTTTCTATTTTTGATACTCTCGTATATATATTTGTCTTATTTATGACTGGTTTTATGTTTTTTCCTGAGTGCATGGCTTGCTGGCTTGCAACATTGTACACATCAGCAGCTACTAATATAAACATGGGGTGTAGGGTCCTAGTGGTAGAGGAAGTACCTTTGTTTCAGCATTCAGCCACATGTTTTCCATGGACTGCTGACGCTGGTCTTTATCACTGGCCCAGCTCACCTATGGCTCCTAGAAGTTGCATGTACACAGCAACAACCATACCCTGGTGCACCGCATTGGCTCGAGGGCAAAACTAGGTGAGGGTTGCGTGCAAAAAGTCTCAGCATGTGAGGAAGTGATTGTCGGGCACTACCAGGGCACACTGGTGGCATCACTGCTGTGCAACCCAGCATGGGGTTCAGAGTTAGCTGATGCAGTGGTGTATCCACCAGTCTTGAGGAAGCAGTTGTTCACGACTCCAGTAGTGGACAATATTGACCACAACCTCACTGCGACTACGGCCAAAACGTCCTTCCATGGGACCAGTGTGTCCATCTTCCAACATTCCTGAGCAGGCTGGTGAGGGCTGGTGAGGAACGTGAGTTACTCAGACGGAATGCAGATATGATGGTCAAGAAAGTTCATGAGCTTGCAGATGCAGTCACCAAAATCCGACCAGCTTATATTATGAAGAATCCCAGTCCTCCCTTGGCAGCACCTCAGTCACTGCCAGCACCTGAGTCAATCCAGCCACACCTGCAGGAAGAGTTTGCTTGGTTGGAAGAGGTCTTGCTCGCTGAGAAAGTGGGTGATGAAGTCTGCATCACGTGGACAGCTCACCGTGTAGCACAGAAGAGGAGTCAGTCATTTGAAGTAAGAATTACGTCTCTGCTGCCCCTGCTTCGAGATCAAGCACACTCTGTGGCAACCGTCAGGCATGTCATGGAAAAGGTTTGTGATACAGTGGCTTTTCTGCACCCAGGTCAGATCTCAGTCACAGCTGCAGACCAGCCACTGTATTCCCTGACAAAACAAATCCAGTGGCATTGGCCTGAGTATGGAGAAGACAGGTATGTTATTATGTTCAGGGGACTTCACGTAGAGATGGCTGCACTGAGATCACTAGGAACGCCACTACAATACAGTTGTTGGATTGGTTTGGTTCCCTTGTTGAAGCAGGAGTAGCTTCATCTGGTACTGCAGAGTCTTTTCTGTCTGTACCAAGTGTAACTAAGACAAACTAGCACATCAAATCACATCATACAGCTTGTACAAACTGATGAAGGAGGCATACCAAGGGTACTGCTGTGATGAGCCTGAAATGTCAACTTTGGGCTTCGAAGACTGGTGTAAACAACGGAGGCTTGAGAGTCCACAGTTACAATTCTGGAACCTTGTGCTGGACGTGGAGCTCACCATCTTCATGTTGATCCGCTCAGTTAGGGAAGACAATTTCAAACTCAAACCTTGAAACACTCTCAGAGTTGATCCCCTACTTCTTTGCGAACAACAATGTTAATTATGCCCGATGGCTTCCAATTTACCATCGAGACATGATGTGCCTTGAACAACAACATCCAGAGGTAGCGAGGGAGTTCCACAAGGGGAACTTTGTTGTCCACAACAAAGAGAGTTCTCTGGCACTGCTTTTGGTCGAGCACATGAACAAAACAATAAAGTGATTAAAGGCGATGGAGGAGCAATTGGGTTGACTGAGGATCCAGCAGCACTTCGAAGGTGGATGGTGGATGGACCTGAAGTGAATCGTCTTGTTGCTGGATATGAAGCTGCATGAGGTGCAAAAGACGGAGCCACCACCAGCTGCCGACATCATGAACAGATTCAGAGTGCACAGAAGTCTTTCTTTGAGAAGGTGGAAGCACATAGGCTACCAAGGTGCTACGGGAGATGGGGAACCCTTTCCAAGAAGATTCATCTGACAGTCTGGCGTTTGACACAAAGAGAATTGTAGATCCAGATCTTGCTAAAATGGTTGGTACACACCATGACGGAGGAAAAGAGCAATTCCAGTCATTCTTAGAGGGACTAGGAAATGAAGGTAAACGTCCGTTCTACCACCCAGTCAAGAAAAACAGATCCTCCTTCTTCATACATGATCATGTTGTTAGCAATTCCAAAGAAAACGTACTGAAAGATGACTGTCAGTTGTTCTCGCGACTCTTCATCTCCAGTCAGAACAGACAGTGTGACTTGCAAGAATTCTTCAAGCATGAGAACCAGTCAGCTCCTGTCTCCCTCAGTGACAATGGCAAGTTTCATGCATGTCAGAAGTCACAGCTGGCTGAAATTCTTCAAGCAAAAGTGAATGCTGCAGAGAGAAAGAGAATCACATGGAGATGCCATTATCATAGATGGCTCAGCACTGATCAATGCTCTGCCTCCACGCACCCCTATGCCAGAGAAGACATCTTGCCCAAAGTGGAATTCTATGGTGCTAAATACAATAGGGTGGATGTAGTGTTTGACGTGTACAAAAAGTTAAGTCTGAAGTCTGAAACCAGATCGAAACGAGGACACGGGATCAGGAGAAGAGTTACAGGGACCAGTAAGACTCCCCAAAACTGAAGAAGCTTTCTGTGAGATGACAAAACCAAGACAGAACTATTCCATTTTCTCGGGGAGAAAATGTGTGAAACACAGACGACAAGCACGGTGGTTGTGACAAAAGGAGATGCCGTTAGCAACACAGAGAAGTCCCTAGAAGCTGTGGCTGCATGCTGTCACGAGGAAGCAGACATAAATATTTGAGCATGCTAGGATGTAGCAACTGATGGTAGCAAGTCCCTCGTCATCAAAGCCAATGACACTGACGTGGTCTTCATGGCAGTATCTGCACTGCCATCACTACAAGAGTTTGGTCTTGATAACAAGTGTATTGCCTTTGGCCAAGGAGCCAGTCATCGATGGATTCCAGTTCATGATGTAGTTTCTGCGATAGGGCTTAAGAGAGCTAGTGTGGTCCTATACTTTCATGCTTTCACTGGCTGTGACGCTGTGTCTGGCTTCCGTGGGAAAGGAAAGTTGCATGGCACACATGGAATGTCTGTGATGACGTTTCAGAAACATTCGCCAAACTCAGCCAATGTTCAACAACAGTTGCTGATGTTGACCTGCAGAAGCTGGACAGATTTGTTGTCCTCATGTACGACAGATCTAGTGCAGCCACTGGCGTAGATGAGGCAAGACTAAATATCTTGTGCCGCACGCTGAGATCATATGACTCCATTCCACCAACCCAGGCAGCCCTTAAGGTATTTGCAGAGCGGGCTGCCTTCCAGGCTGGTATCTGGGGTTAGGCAACAATCTCCAATCCAGAAACCAACAGTCCCGTCAACTGGGGATGGATGCAGAGGGAGAGGCATGGCAGACACTTTGGACGACTCTTCCCTCGATTGCGACATGCTGTCAGGAGCTGACCAAATGTTCCTGTAAGAAAGACTGCAGCCAGAGATGCAAAGGCTTTCATTCTGGACTTTCCTGCTCAGCACTCTGCAGCTGCATATGTGAACAGCAGTAAATGCACAATGATGTACTGTCAGGAGAAGCCACAGGAATCAGTGCTAATAGTGAGTACTCTTATTTTTAGTAAGTTATTTTTGTTATATTTTTTAACTAAAAGTGTTATTTTATGTTCATATAAATGTTTAAATGGACTTAAACCTATAGAAAAATCATCTGAGCATGCTTGAAAACATACATATCGACACCATGAACATTCAGATTAACCAACTACATCAATATCTATAAGAAAAATAAACTTTTGAAGGTCAATATGGCTGCCATCTTGAATAATGGCCGCCATCATGGATTTTCAAATGGCCAATCAGGCAGACTTGACTATACCCTATTTGACTGACCTGTGCAGCTCAGAAGTATGGGGCGAGTAGAGTGTGTTTGAATCGCGGCTGCTGATTGGCCGCCGATGATTTAAATCTACACATCTTCTTATTTTAATACATATATATTTATATTTTTAAAATGCCTTCAATACCAGCAGCCAGATTAAATATGGAATAATTTCCGTAGCTGAAGAGGTCACACCCTACTTCTCCCATACATCTCAGGTGCACAGGTCAGTCAAATAGACTATAGTAACCATTTGAGAATTACCATGCCAAATTTGGTGCTTGTATCACCATTTGCCCAATTCTCTTGAAAAACTGCATTTACCTGCTCCACTAAAACAAGATAACGGAGTGTGTGTGTGAAAGGGTGGCGCCTGGGTGGGGTGTGGCAGCAACCCAGGCGGGTGGCAATGCAACTATTAGGCTGGTGCATGTGGCTGGCCGGGAAGGTTTGCTGGTTCAGTGTTGTCCTTCACACCATCACTACCCGAGCACCGGTAATAGGGTTCCAAAACATGCTCCGACACCGACACTGATCGTGTCAGTGATCCCTAACGCTTCACAAGACAACCTACAGTGGCCAGACGAGGGACAATGGGATATGTTGTGCTGATGGTCATTACTAGCCACGTCAAGGGATAGCTATTGTGATTTAGTTGTTTTTTTTTAATGTATGTATGTATGTATGTATTAGGAAAGTATCTCAGTGTCAGTTGCTATTTGGATCAAGATTAGGTCTGCTCTCGTTTCAGCTAGAACTGATATTTTTATTTTTGGATGTTCTGTAGTTAGATCTCACCAGTGCAAACACTGATCCCTTATGGCCCATCCGCAGAAAATCGATAATAACTGAGAAGCAACATTTTTAAAACTAGCCAGTTGTGGGTCAGGGTGAGTCACGTGATTTACTCCAGCCAATCAGCGGCTGAGGTGCTGCCTTGCTGGCCACTGTGGCCGTAGCCTTGGCAGTAACAGATGCTCTCCCATTCCTGCTCTTGTTTTTCAGGAATGTGAAGCCGATAACTAAGGTAAGGCTGTCATTTGTTAGGGTTAAGGTTGAACTGATCGGGGTCAAGGTAAGTGGGTAGGCTTGCCAACCCTCCTGGATTCGCCAGAAATCTCCCGGATTCTTGTATAAGCTCCCGTCTCCCGAAATGGATTTCTAATCTCCCGGAATCGTAGAAAAATACATTCTGTTTTCAGTAAAATGCAGTAGCAGTGTAGCACATTAATTAACTTGACATGTAATTATTTTCTAAACGTAATGTAACACGAAACGTGACAGAACAGACAGCAATGGACGAGGTAAGTGTACACGTTCTGCACAGGATAGCTGGTGGAGACGGATCAGCTGCTGAACCCTAGTCCATCCAGTCCCGTCGTCAGTTACCTAACCTACTCCCGCCAGGCGTGACGTGTCACGGATGATAGCAGTCGGAAGTGTGATGATGCAATCCTCCAATCTATTTTTTTTTTTTTTTTTTTTTTTAAGGAAACATGAATGATGAAACCCACCATACATATTTTCTTCCCTGAAAAATGTAGACATGGTATTCACAGTGTTAAGAAAGTTGTCCTTTGACACTGATTTTCTATAGTTTGTTTTCGTCTACTCTTACACCTTCAAATAAAAGCTTCTCTGTTTCAGGAATTAGTATATTTATTCCCGTTTATATTTTTATAGTAAAAAGTTTGTTTTACCATAATATATAAAGTATATAAACCAGCCTGTAGTGATCAGCGAGTGATCACGTTATTTCAGTCACAGAGCACTAACAAGAAACAAAAGAAATTGCAGTTGCACTTAGGATGCATCCCTATTTTGTGGTGTTTGTGTACGATCTCCCGGATTTGTAGTTCAGGTGTTTGGCAAGCCTACAAGTGGGGTCAGGGTAGGTTACTGCCTAATATGGTTTGTAACTCACTCTTTTCGGGTTGGGGGGGGGAGGTATTAAAAAAATATAGGTCGTTTCAAACGGAAATTAAGGTATAAATCGAACGAATCACAGAAAACCGGCAAACCATAGGTTTATCGCCAAGCCGTGTGTGTTAAATGATAAAATTGTCCAAGATGATGACATGGTGTATGTATGGGTCTGGGAGGAAGTTTGATTTTCCTGCACATCCATCAAGGTAAAGGTTACAGATCAAGGTTCAAGGTCAGTGTAACATGGTCAAGGTCAGAGCAGGGCTGCTGCATTCCCGGTGTGTGTGTGTGTGTGTGTGTGTGTGTGTGTGTGTGTGTGTGTGTGTGTGTGTGTGTGTGTTTTACAGCCATCAAAATTACTACAACGAAAAAGTTATATGTTTTAACCTGTATATTATAAATCCTATTTTCAACCAGTCTGTCTACCTCTTCCAAACACCACCAAACATTGAAATTTACAGGAGTAACCAAACAAGAGGCGATAATGCTTTGTTAATACAGCAGTGACGCTGAGTTTGGCCAGGTTTGTCTGTCTGCCTGTCTGTGTCAGTGTATGAATTATGTATGTATGTACAGTATGTGTGAATGTCTGTCTGTATGTACGAATGGATGAATGTACTTATGTATATGCATGTACAGTACGTTAACAGTAGGTTGTTAAGAAAAAAACTATTGGATGGAACTGTACCAAATTAGTCTAATGACTGACTAGCGGAAAGAGTATTTACATTTTGAAAGATCAAGATTAAAGTCAGTAAAAGACTAAGGCGGGGCCAGTGCTGCCTTGGCCAATTGTGATAGAAGACGTAGTGCTGATTTTTTTTTTTTTTTTTTTTTTTCCCAGAATTTGGGCAGGTTAGGGCGGCCACCATCCACTCATATGATGTAATGCTACCTTCGGATGACTTTACACTGGATGACAAGCCATATGGATTCTTTTTAGCCCAGAAAACAATTTACTGTGTCAGATGGAAACCATGAAACCAAATGGACGCCTGTTGATTTAGTGGGTTAAGGCGCTCCAGCCGGATGTAGCCCATAAGGATTACTATTATTGCTCTTATAATGCCACTCAGGAAAGACTAACTCATCTTTATCGCTTTAAATGACCGGACTCAGTAGCCCTAACCTGGGGTCCTGCGTTACTGATGCCACACTAAAGGACTGCATGATGAACTGACAGACAGACAGACCGATAGATAGAAATATAAATAGATAGACAGAAGATAGATAGATAGATGGATAGATAGTCAGACAGAGAGACATATTAACTCAGCTTTTACCACGGTGTTAGGCTGAAGCTGTTGACATTTGTACAAGTGTGTCAGTATAGCAAAGATAAGGAAGGTGTTGTTGCCTGGTTATGGTAAGTGTTGTGCTGGCGTGGCAAGTTCTCTATCGTCTTTGCTCGTTACTGTTTTCCTTGTCTTTTTTTGTTGTTACTGGTGTCATATACTACGGTAAAAACCCTGAAAATGTATCATGTCTTTCGGTGTGGCGGAGAGTAGTAGTTGTTGTTCCCTAGGCAGTCTGGCCGAACAGCCCCGAGTCCCTTAGGAAGGCCATGGCCGAGACCGAGCTTTCCCACAGAGCTCTCAAAGAGTGTATGTTGTGTTGTTGGCGTAGGTGATTGTGTGCAGTGCAGTCTTCCATAATGTGCTTAATAGTATGGGGTGCTGTGTTGCATCCTCGACAGGCATCAGCGATGGAGTCATCCAGCCTCTTCTGGTAGCTTAAGAGGGCTGGATGGTGCCCACATCTCAGCCTGGCTTGGTGGACCCTGTCCTCACGAGGAAGATAGGATTCAGAAGGGTGGATGTCAGGAGGCCGTGCATGCAGCTGTGTGTTGTCTTTAAGTGAATGAATGGAGCGGCGAGTGATCTGAGTGTGGTTATGCTTCTGGAAGCTAGTCTGAGGTGGGCGAGGGGGGAGAGATGACAGTATTTGTGTATGGTATCGTGTGCTGGGTGTTGTTTTGATGTTCCTTGGTGTGGGTGGATGTGCTGCCATGTACTGTAGTGGATGTTGTGGGTTTGTGGAGGCTGCAGCAAGAAACTGGGTCCCTCTCATGTCTAGGTGATCCTTGACTTTGAGGACTTTGGTTTCTTGATGTAGGTGGTCTGTGGGTGTAGTAGCTGTGCAGCCTGTGATTATTTTTAGGGCCTTGTTCTGTATGGTCTGTAGAGTGTTGTAGTGTGTTTTGGTCAGGTTAGAAGCCCAGGCAGGGCTTGCATAATTCATCATTGAACGTATGTATTGTTTGTATACTGTGGTGGTGGTTTCTTTGTTGTGTCCGAATGTTGTATGGGCAAGTGACCTCAAAGCATTGAGTCTTGGTGTTATTTTATTTTTAATGTTTGTAATGTGTTGTTTGAATGACATTGATGTATTGTATGTTACACCAAGGATTTTGTGTGTGTGTGTGTGTGTGTGTGTGGTAGGGGAGTGTTGTTTATGGTGACGTGTGGGATGTGACTGTGTTCTGCTGTCCAGTTTGTGAGAAGAGTCACTGAAGATTTGGCTGGGGCTATTTTGAGCCTGTTTGTGGTGAACCATTCGTGTAGTGTGTTGAGGTAAGGTTGAATGATGTGTGCAGCTGTGTTTGCGTTTTGGTGTGTAGATGTAAGAGTTATATCATCTGCATAGGAAGCTATATGTATCTGTGGTGTGTGGGGTGTGGGTACGTCGTGCATATATAGATTAAAGAGTGTAGGGGACAAAACAGATCCTTGGGGGACGCCGTTTGTGAAGTTTCTGATGTTAGAAGACTGACCGGCAAATGTTACGTGTGCACATCTGCCTGCTAAGTAGTTTGCCAGCCATCTTTTTGTGTTATTGTGCATGTTTGTGTTGAGTATTTTGTTTGTGAGGTTGTGGCGGGGGATGGCATCAAAAGCTTTGCTAATGTCTAGTGTGACTAGGAGTTCTGTGTGGTGGTGGCAGAGAGTGATGAGACGTTGTTGTTGTTGTTGTTGTTGTTGTTGTTGTGGTGGTGGTGGTGGTGGTGGTGGTGGTTATTCTTTCATTTTGTCTTGTACTTGTTGTTGTTATTGCTGAAGATGGACGCCTTCACGTGGTGGCGTTGATATACAAATGATACAAATGTCCTTCAACGCCATACTTATCCCCTGACTGCAAGAAAAGGACAACTTCAGCCTGACGTCCACCGAGTTGACGTTCATATTAGCCTGGAACTAATACAACAACAACAACAATAACAAAGACAACTTTCGTAGGCTAAAACCAAAGCCTTGGAAATGTACACGAGACACCGAGCAGCCGTTGTGTACATGGAGGTGATGACGGGACCATGTTGATCTTAGCTGCTGTTGTGTTGCGGTTTAGTCTTTTGTCTTGTCTTTTCCTCTGTCTTCTTACCTCTGCCGTAGACTAAAACAAAAACCAGGCACATTTTTGCTGGTGTCCCGAAACAGCTTTTCTCTTGATGAAGAAAATGGTGTTGATGATGATGATAGCTGTTGTGCTGAATTTTTTCATATTTATCTTTGACTTAAAAAAAAAAAAGTCTGCTAGAGTCCCTGAGCAGTTTTTCTTTTTATTATAATATTCTTTTATTGAGATCACGAAACTGTGGTGATGTCTCGTTCTTTTTGGAGTTATATGTCTGTTATTTTTTCTTCCCTCTTCTTACCACTGTCGTAGACTATAACAAAAGCCCTAATATTCTGCGGTGGGTCCCTGAGCAGTCCATCTGTAGACAGCAGAAAGTGGACAGACGTGTTGGTGCGTTGTTAGCTGTGATGTGGCTGGGTGGTTTTCCGTTTTTTCTTTCTATCGTATTACGGTGTTGTGGGTGATTGGTGTTTTTTTTCGTGTTTTCTTTTCCGCATTGTTTTTACAGGTTTCGAATGCTACAATAACGTCATTTCACCAGACGGAAGGAAATGGCTGGACGATTTTTTTTTTTTTTTTTATGGGGGGGGGTTGATGGTCATTGCTTGGTATTTCCTCTTTTCTTGTCTTTCTTACCGCTATCGTTGGTCTTTCTTACATCTGTCATAGACTAACGAAAAAAATGGGCTAAAAATACTTAAGAATCCCTGTGTGTTTCTCTGCATCAGACGAACGAGAATGGGTAGACGAGAAAGGCTACGTTGTTTGGTGGTGATAGTATTTGTTGTGGTGGTGATAGTATTTGCTGTGGTGGTGATAGTATTTGCTGTGGTGGTGATAGTATTTGCTGTGGTGGTGATAGTATTTGCTGTGGTGCTGCTAGTTACTCGTTACTCTTGGTTACTCGTCTTACCGCTGTTGCAGACTTTAGACAAACGTATACACTGGAAATTTGCCTCAAGAGTCCTTTTGCCTCACTTGGCCAGACGAGCGAGGCCATGTTGTTTTGGTGGTGATGTTCGGTGACCTCTCCTTGTTTGCTATCACAGGCTAAAACACACACACACACACACACACACACACACACACACACATTCCCACTGAGGCCACTCCCCCTGCACTAATCCCCCCCCCCATCTCCCTCTCACTCACAACACAAACACGTGTCTCGTCTAGATTAACACCATCCCACATCACTATTCACCATCATACCCACTATCACCATCGTTAGTGTTCTTAACATCAACATCATCACCATCATCATTAACACAAACCTACATCACCACTACCACCATCATCATTAACACCACCACAAACCTACATCACCACTACCACCATCATCATTAACACCAACACAAACCAACATCACCACTACCACCATCATCATTAACACCAACACAAACCTACATCACCACTACCACCATCATCATTAACACCAACACAAACCTACATCACCACTACCACCATCATCATTAACACCAACACAAACCTACATCACCACTACCACCATCATCATTAACACCAACACAAACCTACATCACCACTACCACCATCATCATTAACACCAACACAAACCTACATCACCACTACCACCATCATCATTAACACCAACACAAACCTACATCACCACTACCACCATCATCATTAACACCAACACAAACCTACATCACCACTACCACCATCATCATTAACACCAACACAAACCTACATCACCACTACCACCATCATCATTAACACCAACACAAACCTACATCACCACTACCACCATCATCATTAACACCAACACAAACCTACATCACCACTACCACCATCATCATTAACACCAACACAAACCTACATCACCACTACCACCATCATCATTAACACCAACACAAACCTACATCACCACTACCACAAACATCATCATCATCATTAACACAACACCATCAGCTACATTATATGAGTCACCACTATGTTACATCATCACAAGCTACAGGACAGGTACACGTAGGAGGCGAGGTGAAGTAAGGTGCAGCGGCCTGGCACTGCTACACCTGGACACAGTTCCAGCCTGTTATGCATGCCGTATCCTTTTCTGTCTTTTAAATCCTCGTTCTGCTGTTTTTCTCGCTTTTTTTCTCTTAATTTTCCTTCTGCATATCACACTCTTTTCCTTGTGTCTTTAGTTTTTCCCTCTCTCTTTTCCTTTTCTCATCTCTCCACAATATTACATTACTACAGTCAACAGATGTGGCAGACAAAAGGAAGTAAAGCTGGAGCGGCTTACAACTCTATTACAGGTTTACTAATACTGAGCTGACACCTTTCTGTCTTTCACCTTTCTTTACTTTTTTTTTTCCTAGTTGTTTTTCTAACCTGTTCTCTCTTTGCTTAATCTAATCATCTTCCTCATTTTTGTCATCTTCTGTCCTGATTATTTTCTCTCCTTCTTTCTTCCTTTCATTCTTTCTTTCCCCATTTCTTTTTCCTTTTCTGTCCTCCCTTTCTCTTTTTTCTGACCCTTCTTCCTTTAACTTACTTTCTTTCTTCCTTCCTTTCCTTCTTTTTTCTCTTGTTCTCATGTCCTTTTCCATGCCTTCAGTCATCTTTTTTTTTCCTTCTCACGTTTTTAAATTTATTTTCCATCTTTTCTTTCTCCAACATTCTTCAACATCAAAAACTACAGGAGAGGTAGCAAGCAATATGAGGTATGTTATACTCAGTATTAACATACTGAACATCATCATCATCATCATTATCGACTGTAACGTTATCATTCCTATCACATCCATCCTAAACACGAGTAACTATCAGCATCACCATCATCACTATCACCACCAGCACCATTAGCTACATAAGATCAAAGCCACCACTATATTACTGCACCACAAGCTACAAGAGAGGCAGGAGGCAAGATGGAGTAAGGTGGGGCGGTCTGAGGGCGGTATTCTTGTGCGGTTAAGGAACCTTCCTAACACGTCCTCCTTACCGATTAATTTTTGTAAAGTGCGGGCAAATATCACTTTCTAGGTTATTTATGCAGAGGATAGTGATATTAGAATGATGTACAGTATGTAACACAGAAGAGGACATCAAGGCGTAGTAAATAAAATAAGTCGCTTAGGAAGTGGTGTTAGTGAGCTGCCTTAACTGACAAGAATACAGGCCTGGCACTTATCACACAAGTACCAGCTTCAATCCAACCAGGGTTTTTGGTTTTTTTTTTTTTTTTTTTTTTTTTCTACTTTCGTTCTGTCTTCTGTTTTCTTTCTTCCTTTCTCTCTATCTCCGTGTCTGCTGTGTTGTTGCCGTCTCTCTCCACAATATTACAGGAACGCAGTTTATAAGACACGTAGGAGGCGAGATGAAGTCAAGTGGAGAGGCCTGGGACTCTACTACACCATCCATCCATCCATCATCCTATCCTACGTTGCCACCATGAGGAGCGTAGGAGACTGGGGCTAGGCAAGTTGGTCCTGACGCTTAAGATGAGAGTGACCAGCCTCACTCATCCCTGAGTGGCATGGCGTGAGCAATAATCTCCAACCACCCCTTGGATATAAACCTTCACCAGCTCAATCCGAGTGCTGTAATTACCCACTAAACCACCAGGCGCCAAAATTTGGTTATACAGTTACCACCCAGCATAGTAAATGGTGTCCTGGTGCACAGGAAACCATTTGGCTTGTCACTATGGACTGATTTTAGGCCCTTCTGCCTGTCTCTTTCTTTCATTTTCCTTTCTCTTTTTTCTGGCCTGTCTTTAATTTTACTTAATCTAATCCCCTTGCATATCTCTCTCACCTGTCTTGTTTATTGTCCCTCCTTTGATTCTCCTTCTCATGTGCATTCTTTCCTTCCACTTTTCCCTCTTATTTCCTCTCCTCTTTTGACTGTCTTCAAGCTTCTGTTTTATTATTCTTTTCTCCTCTCTTTAACCATTCTTCTTTTCACCTTTATTCTTTCTTTCGTTCTTTCTCCTCTTCCATATATTTCTTTTTGTGATTTTCGTTCTTTCTTTCTCCAGTACATTACAGCATCACAAGCCTCAGGAGAGGTGGAAAGCGAGGTGATGTAGGGTTATCATCATTAATACTCACCTACTCTACATCATCATCATCATCATCAGTCACAACCACCATTTACTACATTGCATCAAAGTATCTACAATATTATATCATCACAAGCTACAAGAAAGGTAGGAGACAAGGTGAAGCAAGGTGGA
This sequence comes from Coenobita brevimanus, assembly GCF_032717465.1. Lineage (NCBI taxonomy): Eukaryota > Metazoa > Arthropoda > Malacostraca > Decapoda > Coenobitidae > Coenobita > Coenobita brevimanus. The sequence continues at coordinate 16,282,984 of NC_137049.1, read as the reverse complement.
ACGGCCTGGCACTCCATCACAGGTGTACCCAGTTCAGTCCTTCATCGCTATCACATGTTTCCTTTTCTATATTTCTTTCCTCCTTTCCTTTATCATCATCCTCATTTTCACTTGTTCCCTATACTTTACATATTCTTATCATTTTATTTTTATCTCATTCAAATCGCCTTCATTTTTTTCCCTTTTTTTTCTGGTGGTTAGAGTATTTCCTTCATTTTTTATAATTTCCTCTACTACTCGTTTTTCTCCTTTCATTCATCCCTTAGTTTTTCCCTATCCTTCTCACTCCTTCTGTTACTTCCTTTCTTCTTCCACTAAATTCCTTCAACAGAACCAACAAGAGAGGCAGGAGGCGAGATGAAGTAAGGTGGAGCGGCCTGGCACTCAACTACACCTGTACCCAGTTAACACTTTTGACATTTTATAATTCATTTTCTTTATCTTTTTTCCGTCTCTCCTTGCTTTCATATTTTGTTTCATGCTTTTTTTTTTTTCTGTGGTTTTCTTCTTTCACTTCCCCTTGCTTTCTGTTCTTTCATTTCCTCTCCCTCTCCATTCATTGTCTCTTTTCTCCCTTACTTTCTCTTTTCTTAGGCACTTCATTTCCCTAATGCTTTCTGCTGTCTTTCTTCACTATATCACAGCAGTAGAAGCAGACACCAAGGTGCAGTAGGGTGTAGCGACACAAGGACACAAATAAAGGTGTACATGTTCCACCCTGTGTTGTACCTGGATCTTTTTTTGTTTTGTTTTTTGTTCATGTTCCTTTATTCCCTTTTCTTTTTTTCGTTATTCTCCTTCTGTTTCCTGTTATCCTTTCATTTTGCTTTTTTCTTTTCTTTCTTTCTTTGTTTCTTCCTTCTCACTTTTTATTCGCTTGTCTTCTGCCTTCCTTTTCTTCCATTTATTGTACTTTATGCTTTCAATATCCCATTTTTTGCCATTTTGATTATTAATTCTCTCATTTTTCCAACTTTCCTGCCAGTCTATTCCCCACAGTTTTTCTCATTTTCTCTCTTTCTCTCTCTCTCTCTCTCTCTCTCTCTCTCTCTCTCTCTCTCTCTCTCTCTCTCCTTTCTTTCTACAAGATATTACAATATCACAGGCTAGAGACTTAGAGGGGGGGGAGATGAAAGAAGGATCTGAGTACTAACCTACTGCGGTAATCTTGCGTGATACCACCACCACCGCCACCACCACCACCACCATCATCATCATCATCATCATCATGATTAACCTATATAACCTAACTACTGTCATCATTACCACAATCACCACCACCACCACGATCATCATCATCATCATCATCATCATCAAGACTAACCTAAATAGCCAAATCATTAGCATCACCATCATCACCACAATTCTCCTCCTCCTCATCATCATCATAACACAATCAATAACTGTATTACCGGTACATCAGAGTCACCACTATATTACATCATCACAAACTACAAGAGAGGTAGGAGGCAACATGAAGTCAGGTGTAGCGCTGGCACTCTATTACAGGTGTACCGGGTTCAAACCTACCTGTGTATTGCCTCCTTTTACTATTGACAATTCCTCTGCCAGTTTTATGTACCTTTCCTTTGTTCTGCTGACTCTCTCTTTGTTTCTTATTGTCCTTTAATTAGGTCTTTCTCATTTTCATTCTTTTTTTTCTTTCTCTTTCTTTTCCCACCTGCCTCTTTCTTTCTTTCTTTCCTCTAATTCCAGTTCTTTCCTACTTTGTTATTTCTGTCCTTGTTCTTTCTCATTTTATTTCATTCTTGTCCTGAGATTTTCTTTTTGCTGGTAGTCTTTCCTTCCTGCCTTTTCATTCTCCTTTCTTTCACATCACCAGCTACACAGGAAGGAGTAGGTTACATGAAGTCAGGTTATTATCAGCATTACTATCCCACAGCGCCATCAGTAATACTGGCACCACCACCATCATCCTCATTATTTGTCATTATCATCATCATCATCATCATCATCATACTATTATCATTATCGTAAAAAATAAACCACAGTCGCCATCACTATAGCCACCACCTTGATCATTATTCAGTTATTATTGTCAGCAACATTATCCATTCTCTTGTTGTTATTACCATCACAGTTAACCCACACCACCACCACCACCATTAGCTACACTACAGTAGATCTAGGCACCACTACAGTTCGTTCACCTTAACTTGCCAAAGATTTTCGTCTTTTTGCAGTAACTCTTCAGTAATTGAACAGATCAGAACCACATACCTGTAGCCTTTCCCTAACACTTCTTCGTGACTAGCATCATACTGTAAAGGTATTTGTTGATGTTCAGCATTCCAGCTGGACAGCTGGTATTTCCAGGCCAAGTTAAATAGGACAGAGGATAGCACATCAGTTTAGTGTTAATCCCTTGTTACAGCTTAAGCATTCAGATTGGCCAGAGGGTCATTTTAGGCCAAGTTAGAGTGGACAGACTACTGCACCATATTTACTGATAATCCCTTGTTACAACTAAACACATATGATGATATGGTGGCAGTTTTATGCCAGGTTAAAGTGGAGAGAGTATAGCACTACTAAATAATAATGATCTACTCCAGCAATGTAGATTACGATATGAGTATTTTAAGCCAAGTTAGAGTGGACAGAGTACTGCAGCATATTTAGTGATAATCTCTTGTTACAGGTCAGCATTCAGAATGGGCAGATGGTAATGTTAGGCCAAGTTAGAGTGGATAGAGTACTGCAGCATATTTAGTGATAATCTCTTGTTACAGGTCAGCATTCAGAATGGGCAGATGGTAATGTTAGGCCAAGGTAAAGAAGGCCTAATATCAAAGGATTATAAGCACCAGGATAGGTAGGAGGCGATGTGGAGGAAGGTAGAGCGGCCTGGCACTATCACAGCTGCATAGAGTTGCAGCCTCTGTACTTTGACCTTCCTTTATTGACTTATTTTAGCTTTGCCTTCTTACCTTTTTTTTATATCCTTCTCCTTTACTTCATCATATGTCTTATTCCCGTCTTCCTCTTCTTTTCCAAATTTTCTTCTTTCCTTCCCTTTTCTCCTGTTATTTATTGTCTTTTTTTCTCTATTCTTCCTTCTCATACTTTGTCTCTTCTCTTACTTTATCTTTTTTTTTCCTTTTTATTCTTTTTGTCTTCTCTCTTTCTTTCTCCTTCCGCCTTTTCCCTCGTCTCCTTTCTTGCTTCTCTATACTACAGCAATAAAACACCAATACAAGTAGGAGCCAATGTGAAGTAAGGTGGAGCGGCCTGAGAGTCTTACAAAAGTGTCCAGAGTTCCACCCTGCCAGGCACTTGACTCCTTTTTGGTCGCTTTTCCTGTTTTCCTTTTCTCGTTTCTTTTTTCCCTTTTATTCTCATTTTGTTTCTTATTTTGTTTTTGCTCCTTTTCTTTTTCCTTCTTTATTCTCGTCTTATATTTCCTTCTTTTTATCTCCTTCCACTTTTTTTTTTTTACTTTCAAATTCTTCTCCATTGCTTTGTTATTTTTTTTATTGATTTTCTCATGTTTGTTTATCGCTGTATTTCCCTCTTTGTTATTTCTTTCTCTCATATCACTTTTTTATACTCCGTTTCATTCGTTCTTTCTTCCTCCATTCTTTCTCCACTATATTACAACATCACGACCTACAAAGGAGGAAGGACGACAGATGAAATAAAGTTATCACAAATACTAAACGACTGCACTTCACCACCACCACCATCACCACCAATATCTGTGTAGTTTCAGCTTCATTATCTTCATTATCATTATCATCATCACCATCATCATCACTACCATCGCCGTTATCAACTCCTTAGATCTGGGCATTATATTACAGCATCACAAGCTATAAGAGAACAGGAGGCGAGATGAACTAAGGTGCAGCGGCCTGGCACTACTACACCTGTACACACCTTCACCATCAATGATTTCCTCTTCTTCTTTATTCCCCCCTGTCTTTCCTTCATTATTCTTTATCTTTGTTAATTTTTATAACTTTTTTTTCCTTTTCCTTTCTTTCATTCACTCTTTTCTTTTTTAATTCTTTCCTTAACTTACATATTGTCTTTACTTACTTTTTCCTTTCTGTTTCCTCTTTTTTCTCCTCTTCTTTTCCTCGTTTTCTTCTTTGTCCATTTTTCACTGTGCTTTTATTTTTCTTTGTCACTGTCCCGCTGCATTTTTTGTTCTTTCTTTGTTCACTCCATTACAGCATAACAAGCAACAAGAAGGGAAGCAGGACGTATTAAGTAAAGCTAATAGCCTGTCATCAGTACTAACCTATCACATCACCATCATTATCACTACCACCATCACCATCACCACCATCATCATCACTACCATCATCATCGTCATTGCTACGATCATCATCATCATCCATAACGTTATCATTATCGGAATGTAATTATCACTAATACCACCACCACCACAACCACCATCATCATCATTACCCATGCAATTACCATAACAACACTAAGTTGCACCACTGTTACCATTATCATTACCAGCATCACAACCAGCACAACAGTCATCATTATCATCACTTCCACCACCACAGTTGGTTACATTCGATCAAAGCACCAGTATACTACATAATGACAAGCTACAGGAGAGGCAGGTGGCGTGGTGAAGTAAGGTGGAGCGGCCTTCCACTCTGCTACACCTGTACACAGTTAACACCTTTACCATTTATACTTTATTTTTCAACTTTCTCCCTTCCATTCTTTACTTCTCCTTTACTGCATATTTTGTGTCCTTATCATCCTTCATTCCTATTTTCCTTATTTCGTTTTTCACCTTTCTTCCTTGTTTATTTCCACTTCTTTTATCGTTTCTTTCATTTTTTCTTCTTCCCTCTGGTTTTCATTCATCGTGTCTTCCATTGTTCTCTTTTGTCACTTTTTCTTACCCCATTTCTTTATTGCTTTCAGTTGTCCATCTTTACTATAATACAACAGTAAAACGACAAGCTAACAAGTAGCCAAGGTGAAGTAAAGTGGAGCCACCTGGGACTCTAATTAAGGTGTCTGCAGTTCCACCTGACAAAGTGTTGGATCCTTTGTATTTTTCCCTCATGTCCCTTATATTCACCTGTCTTGTTCTTTATCCTTTTTAGTTCTTTCTACTTTCTCCCTTGTTTATTTCTCCTTTCTATCTTCTTTTTATCTCCCATTTTTTAAAACTTTCTTCTGTCTCCTTTATCCCACTTTATTAGCATTTCTTTATGCTGTTTGTTTCTTTCACACTTTCTTCCTTTCCTTCATTCTCATACGGCTTGGGTTCACTGTTGCCAACCCTTCGGCCTTGTTTTTACATTTTTATCTGTCTCTGTCTCTTTGTTTATCTATTTATTTATCTTTATTTGTCTATAGTTCACATTAGCATTGCCGGGTTCAGTCTGTCCAGATCAAGAGTCTCCGTTTTCTATATTATCTCTTCATCTGTTCATCCTTATCTCTGTCTGGACATGAGGCAACAGACGTTCAATCCACCGCCATGAGTTGTATCTCTTGTTTACCCGTCCCAGCCTCGGAGCGCCTTGGGGACGGCTATTGTTTTCACTCTGTATTACCTTCTGATCACCTGATTAAATTTTGGGTCAAATTAGGCCAAGGCCCAGGCTGTAGGCCCCAAAAAGTTGAAAAAAAAAAAAAAAATCGCCATAACTCCTTTCAAATTCGTCATATCGACGTGAAACCAAAACCTGAAGGTGCATCTTTCAATTCTGGATCTTATAACATGCCTCATTACATCCCCAGTTAGCGGTAGGGGGGGCAATGTCAGGTGGGTCGGGCCTAAAATTTCAAATGGGCATAAAATAATAAATTTTCACCCTATTTACTCCAAATCTGAGATGTGACATCTTTGACTAGATATCCATTTGTGTTTATACGTCAGCACTAAAATGACTGCCGGGGACGGGTTTGCTGTGCTTTGGCACCGCTTCTTATACTGTTTATTTCTTCCTGTATATAACTATCAAATCAATTTACCTGTCTTTCTGTCAGTATATCTATGTATTCATCTATCAGTCTGTCTGTCTATCAATCTATCTAAATATCTGTCTATCTATCTGTCATTCTGTCTACGTGTATATACGTTATTCTACCTTAATCTATCTATCTATTTCGTTCTGTATGCCTGTCTTTCATTTTGTCTTATTCTACCTATCTATCTGTATATCTCGCTGTCTGCCTGTCTGTCATTCTACCATATTCTATCTATCCATCTATCTATATATCTATCAGTCTATGTTCAACAGCAGGTGGACATCAGGTGGCAGGGGTTGGTTGTACCGACATGATACACCTTCAGTACGATGATGTAATGTATATTATACTGATGGTGACAACACAGGTTTTTCTTCAGGTGGCAGCCCCCTAATAGAGCAGGGGTTAATGTAGACGATACCCAACCCCTCCAGTTCCAAAAGTCTACCTTAAGCTGCATAAAACCGTCTGCAGACACGAAAAATAACATGACAAATAAGGAGGACATGAGACTGGCCACAGTCCAACGGCCTGGCTCTGCAACCCAGGCCAAGACTGGCCACAGTCCAACGGCCTGGCTCTGCAACCCAGGCCAAGACTGGCCACAGTCCAACGGCCTGGCTCTGCAACCCAGGCCAAGACTGGCCACAGTCCAACGGCCTGGCTCTGCAACCCAGGCCAAGACTGGCCACAGTCCAACGGCCTGGCTCTGCAACCCGGGCCAAGACTGGCCACAGTCCAACGGCCTGGCTCTGCAACCCAGGCCAAGGCTGGCCACAGTCCAACGGCCTGGCTCCATCCAGATCCGCTCCAGCAGCTGCAACGGCATCAGTACAGGAACCTTCGATCCGACACTTTGCTGGGATAGTGAAACTTGGCAATACGATCCCGTAGACTTCATCCCGGCTTGCTACCACATTACTGCACATTACACTGCTTGTCTTATCAGGCAGCTGTTACTGCAGCAAGGCAGGACAGGTGCCTGCTCCCACACACCTTTCTTTCTTAACTCTCTCCCCACACGCCCCACCCCACCCCCACACGCCTCATCCCACCTCCCACACAATTACCCATACCTCCAACACGCTACGCACTGTCTCCCCTATCCTTTGATATCTTTACCCAACCAAGCCGTAGGATTTCCTGTCATTCCGCTATCTGAAAACTGAACCCTGAGGGAAGGCCGTTTAGGGCCACCACGAATGGGGTCACAAGGTGACTGGGGAGCCAGGGAGTGGCAGGATGAAAAACCGCTGATAATGTTAGGTTCCCCATGAGGGGCAGTCCGGTATATGTGCAGGGGATCCCTCCTCACGAGGCTCTATAGAGAGTGGGGCAGGTTAAAACCCAGCATTGAGGACCACCGGCATACGTAGGCCTGGCCAACAACTTTCCCTCCCTCTTTACCGGCACAGTGAGCCAACCAAACCCCGTCCAATGACCAACACTTCTAAAGGAGCCATCCAGAAAATCCCACCCCCGAAGCAGCCGAAGAGTGGCAGCGGCAAGCCACCATCCTTCACCAAAGTCTCCAGCACTTCGAAAAAGACCCAGTCCCATAAACCTATTGCTGACCCCAAACGACCAAGAACCCCAAAGACCTCAGAAGGAGAATCTAAGAAACAGAGAGCTGATAACCCTGATGCAGCAAGTCCTCGCGCAGCCTCTGACAAAGACGACCTTTCCTGCCCTTCCCAAGATAATACAGATCTTGACCTGGATATGGACGTCACTCGTGCACCCTCTACCAACCTCGACAGCTGGAATCGAGCCATCTCACAAGCTAACCCCGAAAACCACCTTCCTCACCGAGGTCAAGCCGGTGCCACGCACGCTCCCCCAAGCACAGAGGAAGAAGATGACTTCATACTCGTCACAAAGAAAACAAAAACAGAGTTTCAGCACCCAGCAAAACATGCCCACTGATGACTCCATCTGCCCTACAGCCCCTCAGAACTCGGGACACGAAGATGCCTCGACCAGACGACCTTGCCAACCCCATCGCCGTCCCTCACCACGAAGGGCTCCTGCAGTGTCTGTGAGACCCCAGCCTCGCTCAGACACCCCCTACCCAGTCTTCCTGGTCCCAAAACAAGACGCCTTCCCGACGACCACAGAACTGGTGATGGCTCCAGACATTCCCCCTCCCCCCATCAACACGACAGTACAGCCCTCCCGACACCTCCAACATTGTCCAGTGAAACACCCGAAGGCTCAAGAATAAACGAACACTACTAGAGAAAGTTGCACATCGAGACAAAGTAGACGTTTTCCTCCTCCAAGAGACCCTCATACCAGCTCATCATTCCTTCATACTGAGAGCGTTCACCCCCTAAATCCCTCCCAATGCTGGCAACGGCCCCCAGGCCTGTGCCATTCTCGTAAAAAATCGTATTCTTGCCACATCAACACGACCCCCTCCTCACTGTGGAGAAGGAACAGAAGTACCTGCAGGGTGTTAGTGTCACACTCAGGGACGGAAAACTGCAAGTCTTTAACGTCTACTTCAAGCCAGTGATAGAATTAAACCTCGCAGAGCAATTCACACCTGCCGTTAACCAACCAACCCTCATTGGAGGCGATTTTAACCGCATCACCCTTGGCTGGGATCCCCAACCTATGTAAACTAGGCCGGTCGACACATAAGCGCGCTCCTGGACGAGACTGACGAGATCACACCCCTCAACGACCCCACCGAACCCACCCACCTACAGGTATGACGCCTCGACTTAACATTCACCTCCACAACCATTGCCCCCACTGCTCAATGGAACATACACCCGACCCTCACATCCGATCATCACGACATCTTCATCTTTCTCGCCTGCGCCTCACCACCAAAACCCCCGGGACCACCCCCAAGGTATAACACAAAGAAGGCAAACTGGATTCTCTTCCATTCCTTCCTTGAAAAAATATTAACCACACTACAGCCCTCACAACACCTTGACGAACATGAGGCACAAATTACCTCAGCCATTCAGGCTGCAGCAGACATATCCATCCCGCTGACCTCCAACTGTCACCGCCATTACAAGGACCACTGGTTCTATTGTGACAGGGTAAAAGAACTAAATCACCGTCTTAATACCGTAGAGCAAAGATTATACAGAGCCAACCCCACCCCTGAAGGCAGAAAATACCTTCAAGCAGTCGCCAGCCTCACCACCACGGAGAAAAACAGGATAGAAGAAAGTAAATGGTTCGAGTGGTGCCGCTCCCTAGGAGCACACGCTAAGTTAGGCACACTATGGAAAAAACTCCGAGCAGTTTCGGCCCCCCCCCCCTCGGCCAGGTCCCCCACCCACACTGATCCCCAAGGACAAGCTGAAAGACTAGCAGCAACATTCGCTGCTCACACATCCCCAAGGAATCCGCCACGGACCACCAGAGCACGACAGGATGCCCTACACCAAGGACGCACCGATTATCACTGCAAAAGCTCAGGCTAACACAACAGACCACCCGTTCACCATCCACGAGCTCGAGGAATCTCTCAAATCAGGCACAGACACAGCACCAGGCCTGGACTGAATCACATACTCTATGATACCCAACACTGGCTCCATTGCTCGAGAAGCCAACCTTGGGTTGCTGAACCACTCCTGGAATGAAGGATGGCTCCCCACAGCATGGAAAAAGGCGGCTATCCAACCTATTCCCAAGCCCAAAGACAATAATGCCTATCGACCAATCTCTCTCAGCAAAACTGCAGAACGAATGGTCTTACGCCGCCTTCAGTGGATCACGGGTGCCCCACACGACTACCTCTTTGCATACAACAAAGGGAGAGGTTCCGCAGAGTGCTTCGCCACCTTCCTCACAGAGCTACGAGGAGGACGGGGACTGGCCAGTCATCCTCGACCTTGAAAAGGCCTTCGAGCTTACTTGCCCTGAAGCCATCCTTGCCGCCCTCACTCGCAAAGGAGTGAGTGGACGTCTCCTCTGCTGGCTCGAGGACTTCTTCAAGGACCTGGAGGCGCTAGTCCACTTCCAAGGGCGATCATCCTCCTTCCACAAACACTGGAACGGCACCCCACAGGGCAGCACCATCAGTCCAACCCTCTTCAACACCCTAATGGAGAGCCTCCTGAACTTAAATCTTGGAACATTAATAGAGGGCCTTACCACACCCGAGTACAAACAGCCCTGTCACGCCTAGATCAAGAGTGTGCTAATCTCGTCAGACCAAAGCCCTTCCATTCGGAATGCCCCCCCCCCCACAACGTCTATGCCTTGGTGACACACCGATTGAATATGTAGACTCCCACGTATTCCTGGGCAAATGGTTCGACACAAGGCTTACCTTTCTGAAAGAGATCGATCACATAAGAGAAAGAATAAAACTCCGCCTCTGTGCCGTATGAGCATTAGCGGGTAAGGGTAATGGAGTCTCCTACCAGGTACTACGTCTCTTCTACATTCAAGCCATTAGATCCATCATTGACTATTGTGCACCAGCTCTACCCACCATTGATGCTTCCCTCAGCGCCAAGCTCGAAGTCGTCCAAAACGAGGCACTTCGCATCATCACAGGCTCCCCCTCGATAGACCTGCCTCTGCAATCTCCGTATGGAATTCGAGGTCGAATCTCTGCAACACCGCATACTGGCAAGAACCGCTGGGCTGGCAGCCACACTGGCGTACAAAGCTTCCCCACTCTCCCCCCTGTATCATATAAAGGCCTCACTCAACAGACACCCTGACCAACTCACAAAAAACTGGTTCCACTGCACCATCCGAGGAATCAGAATCCTCGACATATCCCATCAAATAACCCAAGATCCAGACACAGCCAGCATCGACATACAGGACCCTGCACCATGGACACCGCTCCCCTTGAAATCTGTAGTGCCCAAAGTCGCCTGCGAGGGTCACACGCCACCCAACGCCTACGTCTGGTACCCCTGGAAAGAACAGCCACTCTCACAACCCGACTCAGTCTCATACTACACCGATGGCTCAGTGGAACAACCCAGGGCCTGATCAGCCTTTGTATCCGGCGATAGGATATACAAAGCTAGAGAGAGCAGTGGAGCCTCAACCCACCAGACAGAACTGGCTGCTATCACCAAAGCCCTGGAACATACCATAACAATTGGACAGCAAATACTATCATTATTCAGCCATCTATGTCAACACGAAAATCATTTATGATATACTACACACAGCCTCGAGCATTGCTAACTTAGGCAAATCAATAATTAAACACTGGGTACCCACCCACGTCGGCTTCTACGGCAATAAGCAAACCGACAGAGCAGCGAAAACAGCCTTCCCACCCTAGTATTGAAATCAATATCCCCATCAGCCTCTCCCAGATCAAACTTGCTATTAATAGACAGAGTACCCACCTAGTCATAGAAGAACACCAAACCTGTGCCTCCAACGAGTCTGCTTCTGCACAGTGGTACGCAGCAGCGATTCAAAATGAACCTATCATAGCCACCAAATACACCCCTAACAGACTCCTCACACGCCTACGTCGCCTCCGACTAGGCTACAACTGCCGCAACACCACAATAAACAACAGCCCCAACGAGACCTGTAACCATTACAACAATGAATCGTCCTTCCCTCTGTTACACTACATTCTTCGTTGTCCCGCTACTTCCCGACTGAGGACAGGACACACCTACCCTAACCCAGACCCTGCCCCAGCCGCCCCCTTAGGGGACCTCCGGACCTTGAGCCACTTCTATAATACACCCAACCCCCCTACAAACCCTTCTCCAAGTGGTTGACACCGTC
>NC_137049.1:16194234-16268657 GCF_032717465.1 Coenobita brevimanus | reverse complement strand
CTCCATCCCTCGTTCCATTCCCCGTCTCTCATCCCATTTCATCCTTATCCACCCCATCCTTCCCTTTTTTTTTTCCATACGTTTCCTCCCCCCCCCCTTTGTTTTTCCATGCTTCATTCCTATCCCCGTCTTTCATTCCATTCCATATCCCCCTTCATTCTTTCCATGCCTCTTTCCTTTCCCTCTTATTCCATTCCATTTCTTCCCCCATTTTTCCTGTCCATTCCTCTTTCCCCTCCCCCTCTCTCAATCCATGTCATGCCCTTCCACCCCATCTTTGAAGCAGGCTATCCTTGTCTTTAACTTATTGAAGATTTTGGCAAGTTATAACCTTCGCTTTACAGCCTAAATCCTTAGCGATTTATTTTTTGATATGGATGGAAAGTTTTACAGATTTGCTCTTCCATACTGAGAGAGAGAGAGAGAGAGAGAGAGAGAGAAGAGGAGGAAAAGTGATGATAATAGAAGTAAAATGGAGATAAAGATAGAAGGAAGAGAAGAGCAGGGAGAAGAAGGAGAGAGAGAGAGAGGAGTCAAAAACGGATGGCTATAACGAGGGACAGTCCTATACATAATGGCTACGAGGCTGTTTGCAGTACGACGCTTTAAAAGGCCACTTAGGAGGGTATGTTTTAGCCCATCTCTTAAAAATGGAGGGGAGGGGGAGGGAGGAGGGGAAGGGGAGGAGAGGGGATGTGAATGGGAGGCTTGTATTATGGTTGAGTTATAGACGGTGGGTTTCTCTCTCTCTCTCTCTCTATCTATCTATCTATCTCTCCCGTTATGAACATTGCATAACGTATCCATCTTTCTGTCTATCCATCTATCTATCTGCCTATCTATCTATTTTTCCCTCCCTTCTTTCAGTCGTAAACCTCCTCCCAAGAGATTACCCCTACCTTTTCCTCCACCCCTCCCCTCCTCCCACCCTACCTTCTCTTCCTCCGCCCTCCCTTTTCCTCACTCTTTCATTATTACCATTTTCCTTGTCGGTCATTGTTTTTGCTCATTTTCCTCCACTTTCCACGCTGTCTTGTTTCTCTCTCTCTCTCTCTCTCTCTCTCTCTCTCTCTCTCTCTCTCTCCATAAAGCGTTTTTTTTTTTTTCCCCTCCCACACCCCCTTCTCCTCACATTTCAGTAGTAGAGTTCTTGCCTTCCTTTTTTACTCCTCCCCATCCTTCCCCTCCCCTCCTCTCGTTCATGTAGCCCTCCTCATCCTTACCATCCTTCCCCCCACCTCACCCCTTTTCCTTCCCCATCTTCCCCTCACTTACTCTCCTCTCCCCCTCCACTCAATTCCCTTCCCATCTTCCTCTTCCTCCTCTCTTTCCCTCTTCTCTTCCCCCTCCCTTTCTGCCTTCCCTTCCCCTCTCCTCCGTTCATTACTGTTCCCCTCCCTCTCACACCCATCCTCCATTCCCCTCATCTTCCCCCCTCCACCCCCCCTCCCCACCCCGGCCCGTCCAATCCCTCCCTATTACAGCATTACTCGAGTCAGCCTCTTCTTTCCTCTTGAATCCCTCCTCCCTCCCCGTCCTTCTCTCTCTCTCTCTCTCTCTCTGGCTTGGGAGGTAATGTTTGCGTGTCTGTAATCTTGTGCAAACTCTGTGTAACTTTAATATTTTGTAACCTCTTGTTATCTTATTTTTAGTTCTCATGTTCTTGTGGGCTTAGAAGGATCCCTCGCTAACGATTCCTTTCTTATCTACCCCTTTTATTCACTCGAGACTAATGTATATATTAAATCAGAATGAATAACGGAATATTTAAATGGTTCTTTTCTTGGTTACGACTTTTTAAAATTCACTTTCACGACACAAATGTATATATGTTAAATTAGATGAATAACAGTGAATAATAAATCATCTTAGACTACCATGATGTATAATTTCCTTCGTCAAAAAAAGGCCCCAGACATGCTACACTTCATTCACCGTAACTTGGCTCAGATTTTCGTCCTTTTGCAGCTTATTTCACGTAGCTCAGTGGCACATAGACAGTGCTACCAACTGCTGCACATCCGTCCCACAGCCCTTCTTCGTGACTAGCCTCATATTCTACTATTTACTGATCTAATAACCGTAAACTGATAAAAATAGTTTGTGTTTAAGTTTCCTCTGTTTCTTTGGTATTTTTTTTGTGAATTTGCATTTCTCTGTCTCTCTCTCTCACTCTCTCTCTTTCTCTTTCTCTCTCTCTCTCTCACCCCAACCTCCTTTCTCCGACCTATTCTGTTTTCTCTCCCTTTTCTCTTCCCTCTCCCCTCCTTCCCCGCAGTCTCTCCCTCTCTCTCTTTCCCTACTAATTCCCCTCATTATCCTCTCTCTAATCTTTCCTCCCCCTTCCCTCTGCTTCTTCTCCCCCACAGTCTCTCTCTCTCTCCCCATACATATTAGTGTGTTTTCTCGTTTCTTTACTCTCACTTCTAGTCCCCCCCTCCTCTCTCTCTCTCTCTCTCTCCTCTCTCAATACTTTTTCCTCTCTTTCCTTCCTACTCCTCCCTCACAAAATCCCTCACTTCAGATATTTCCCTTCCCTCCCTCTACGCCTCCATCTACCTCTCCCTCTCCCCACCCTTCCTCTCTCCCTTCCTCCTTCCCTTTCCCTCCCTTCCTCCCTCCCTTTGCCTCCCCCCTCCCCTTCTGTCTCCACATTAACATTTTTATTGGTGGTGGCTTTGATAGTGCGTCCTGAGGTATTACCCCGGGGTGCGCCTCTCTGGGGTGGGAGAGAGAGAGAGGGGGGGGAGGAAAGAGGGAAAGAAGTTGTGTCGGAAAAGATGGGGAAGGATGTTAGAGAGAGAGAGGAGCTGGGAAGGGATGGGGAGAAGGTGAGGAAGTGGAATGAGGGTTAAGCTGTGTGGGTAGAGGGGGGGGAGGCTGCGGAGAGAAGAGGAGAGGGACAAGAAAAGAGGAGAGGTGGTGCGAGAGAGAGGGTGTGTAGAGAAGAAAAGATTGTTTGTGGGGGGAAGGGATGATATGGGTAGTTAGAGAGAAAGATAGAGGGGGAGAGAGATGGGTGGGGAGACGCGGGATGAGAAGGGGAGGCTGCGGGATGGGTGGGGGAGAAGTGGCATGGGAAGGGGAGGCGAGGGTGTGGGGAGATGGGAAGGGAATATAATCATAATAGGAATCGCGGAAAAATAGAAATTGGAAAATGAAGTATGTTTGGGTGTTGAAAGGATGTAGTGAGAGAGGGGAATGGTGGGGAAGGGGAGAGGTTGGAAGGAAAAGAGGGGAATGTGGGTGTAAGAATTTGTGGAGGGGAGGGGAAGGAGGGTGAGGGGAGGTTAATTAAAGATGAAAGTTAGGAGAGAGGGAGGGGGGGAAACGGCACGAGGGAAAAGTAGGAAGAAAAAGAAAATTGTAGGAATATTAAATTGTGAAAAAGGGGGTGAGAGGTTAGGGTGGGAAGGTTTATGACTATGGAGAGAGAGGTTGAAATGTGGTTGGCCTGCATGCCACGGTACAGAGTGCGGTTAGCAGCGAGGAAACACCACCATTTTATCCCATTGTCCATCACTAGCATTCCACACCAACCAACATTTCAGACTTACCGACATTCCAAGCCTTCCAACATTCCAGACCAACCAACATTCCACACTAACCACCATTCAGACCTGCTAATATTCCAGACCCACAATCATTCCAGACCAACCACCATTCAAGATCAACCAGCATTTCAGACCTACCAACATTCCAAATCAACCAACATTCTCGTTTCAGTTAACTCATCAACCCAGCCTAAGGTCACCACAATCCAAAGACCACTGACCTTTAAACAACCAGCATTAACCAACATTTAAAACTCACCAACATTATAGCTCAGTCTAATCTACCTTTACACTCAACCTTATTTAATCCTACCATACCTTCCCTTCCCTTACCTTACCTTACCTTACCTTACCTTACCATACTTCACCATACCTTACATTACATGACCTTCCTTCACCTTACCTCACCTCACCTCACCTCACCTCACCATACCATACTTTACTTCACCTTACCTTACCATACCATACCATACCATATCATATCATATCATACCTTATCATACCTTCCCTTGCCTTGCCTTGCCTTCCCTTCCCTTCCCTTCCCATCCCTTCCCTTCCCTTCCCTAACCCAACCACCATCCAGAAGCCATCCACCAACATTTTACAACCAGCCTCCCCCGCCAACCAGCCTCTCCAGGGCCAGCTAACTTTGGGCATCACTGAGGTCATTTCTTTTGGGGTCGCCTGAAATGTCAACTTTTGAGGTATAAAAGGCTGGGTCAGGCTTGGGAAAGATGGGGTCCAGGTGGCTTGGCTTAGCTTGGGTTACATGTTGACCCCTTTGCACCTACTACTTGAGTCCCCCCTCCCCTTCCTTCTCCCTATTCTCGTTTTCTTTATTTTGGGGTTCCTCTCTCTCTCTCTCTCTCTCTCTCTCTCTCTCTCTCTCATAATCTACCTTCCAGCATTTCCTTCCTTACAACATCCTTTCCTTCCTTCCACTCTTCCTCCTTGCAATTCTATCCTTCCTTCCTTCCATCCGTTCGTCCATCCATCCATCCATCCATCCATCCTTCATCTTACCACATCTCTCATGCTTTCCTTCCATCCATTCTTCCTTCATCTCCCTGCTTTCCTTCTTTTCCTCCTTCATGCTTGCTTTCCTGCATCTCGTAGCCTTCCTTCTGCCCCTACCTCTCTGCCCTCATTCCTTTCATCACCTTTCCGATTCTCTCTCCCTCTTCCTTCCCTCCTCGCCCTCTCCCTTCCTTCATGTAGTCCTCACTCACATCCTTGTTCTATTCATCCTCCCTTCTCGCTGCATATCTACCTTACCATCCTTCTTTCCTCTCTGCATCCCTTCCCGACCCCCTCCATTCCTCCGTCTCATCCTTCCTTCCTTCCTTTCTGCATCCCTCCTTCATTCCTCCGTCTCATCCTTCCTTCCCCCTTGCTTTCCTTCCGTCCGCCCTTCCTTCATCTCCTTCATCTTCTTTCCTCCCTTCTAGCTTTCCTGCATCTCATAGCCTTCCTTCCTTCCATCCCTTCTTTCTTCCTTCTTTCCTTCCTCTCATCCCTCCTTCCGTCCTTCCTCTCATCCCTCCTTCCGTCCTTCCTTCACTCCCTCCTTCCTTTCATCCCTCCCTCCTTCCTTCCTTCCTTCCTTCCTTCCTTCCTTCCTTCGCCACGTCTCATATATAAATTTCCGGACACTGTCATAAGTTTGCTCTGAGATTTTATTTTTTCCTAACTGAGAATTTTTGGCGGATTATTGGCGCAATCCTTGAGAGAGAGGGGGGGAGGGAGGGGGGGTCAGGAAGGAGAATGGAAGACAAAAAGAAAAAAAATCAAATGCAAGTGAGAGAGAGAGAGAATATGAAGCAGATAGAAGGAAGAGAGTAATTAGAGAAGATGACTAGCAAGGAAAAAAATAAAAGAGAAAAGTAGAGGGAGAAGGAAGATTTGAAGAGCAGGGAAGGGAGGATGAGAGAAATTGAGGGGATAGGGTGAAGAAAGGGAGAGAAGAGGAAGAAGGAAGAGAACTGGGAAGAAAGTTAAAGAGGATAAGGAATAAAATAGAGTGAAGAGGAAGGAAGGAAGAGTGGAGTGAGAAATGAGGAAGAGAAGACGGAGAAGCAGCAGGAAGAGGAGGAGAGGGAAGAGGAAGAAGGAAGAGCAGTGAAGGAAGGAGGAAGAGGGTGAAGAATGAGCCAGATACTGCAATTAACCCTCTACCTCCTGTTTCCTCCTCCTCCTCCTCCTCCTTCTCCTTAACAGATGACTTACACCTGCTTCCTCCTACCTCCCTCCACCCTCTTGCTCTCTCCATCTACCTCCCTTCTCCTTTCTCCCTCCTCCTCTCTCCATCTTCCTCCCGCTTTTCTTCCTTCATCTTCTTCTTTTCCTCTGCACATTCCTTCTCTTCCTCCTCTCTCTGTCCTCTCCCTCTTCCGTTCCCCTCTTGTTACTCATTTCTTATCTTGTTTTTCTTTCTTTGCCTTACCCTTCTACCTCTTCCTCTCCTCCTCCTCCTCCTCCAGTCCCCTTTCTTTTCTCTCTTTTTCTTTCTTCTAACTCTCCCTCGTCTTCTGTCTGTCTCTCCACACTCCTTCTCCCCCTCCCTCTCCTCTCCTCGCCGAACACCTGTCCAGCACTTCCTGTCTCTCCTTCCCCCCCTTGTCTCTCTCCCTCCCCCACTCTCGCTCTTATCCTTCACTTACCCCATGCAAAGTTTTGAATCTCTCTCTCTCTCTCTCTCTCTCTCTCTCTCTCTCTCTCTCTCAATCGCCAGAGCGAGATAGATCGGCATTTATTGGGGGCGATAATACACAAGTTTTTAACGTCCATAAAGTTTGATGATCGCGAGTTGGAGAAGTATACGAGGGAGGGAGGGAAGGAGAGAAGGAGGGAGGGAAGGGGAGGGGGGAGAGGGAGGGATTTCAGAATGAGAGAGGGTGGAGTGGGTTGGTGTGGGTGTGAGAAGAGGGGAGATGGAAGTAAAAGGGAGAAAACCCAGGTAGGAGGGAAGGGAGAGAGATGGAGGAGGGAGGAAAGAAGTGGAGGAAGGAGGAAAGAGAGGTGGAAGGATGGAGGAAGGAGGAAAAGGATACTCCAGAAATTATAGGGTAAAAGAGGAGGAAGGAGGAATGGAGAGGAGGGAGGTAGGGGGGAGAAAGGAGGAACTAGAGGAGGAAGGAAGGTAAGGTACGGGGGAGGATAAATTGAAAGGAGGAGGGGGGAGGGATGGAGGGGGAGGGGAAAAGGAGGTATTTGGGAACGAGAGAGGAGAGTGGGGGTGAGCAGGGATAAAGGGAAGGTAAACAGTAAGAGAGAGAGAGAGGAAGAAGGAATAGAGAGGAGAGGGAAGGAAACGTGATAGTTGATGAAGGAGAAATAAGATATGATACAAGGTTAGAGGGAAGGAAGGAAGGGAAAGGAGAGGAGGAAGATTGGAGGGAAGAAGGAATGGGAAGTAGAAGAAAGGAGGGGAAAAGGAGAAGAAGGCACTCTAGAAGGAAAGGAGGAATGGAAGGATGAGAAGGAAGGACGGAGGGGAGGGAAGGTGAAAAAGAAGAAATATAAAGGAAGATGGGAAGGAGAGCAGGAAGGAAGGATGGAGGAGGAGGAGAGAGGGAGGAGGAAAGGAGTCACACGCTTCAGCAACCTCGCCACACGTCTTCCTTTCCTTCTCCTTTCCCTCCTTCCTCCTCGTTTCCCTCCTTCCTCCTCCTTTCCCTCCTTCCTCCTCCTTTCCTCCCTCCTCATTCTTCCATCCCTCCTCCTTCCTTCCTTCCGTTCTTCCACCCCCCTCCTTCCTTCTCCGTCCTTTTCCTCCTCTTCTTTCCTCTTATCCCATCCCTTCATCCCTCCTCCCTCCTTCTTCCCTTCACTCCTGTCTCTCCTTCCCCACCTCTCTCCTCCTTTCCCCCTCCCTCTTCTCGTTCCCCTTCCCCATTTTTCCTTCCTTTCTCCTGCTTTGTTTCTTTTCCATTCACCCTTTCCTTTCACCTTTCCTTCCATTCCCTTCTCTCTCTCTCTCTCTCTCTCTCTCTCTCTCTCTCTCTCTCTCTCTCTCTCTCTCTCTCTCGCGAATCTACATTCCTCTTAGTAATTGCAGTCCATTCCATTATCCATCCCATTTCCTCTCTCTCTCTCTCTCTCTCTCTCTCTCTCTCTCTCTCTCTCTCTCTCTCTAACACAGCCTGGCACCCTTTCACTCCACTTTTAAGCGAGTAAAATGTGGAGGAAGAGAATCATAAAGAATAAGAATCATGGAGAGGGAGGGAGGGAGGGAAACTGACACTGGGAAGGAGAACAGGGAGGAGAGAGAAGAAATGAAGGAGGAAGGAAGGAGGGAGAGGACTGATACTAGGAGGGAAAAGGGAGAGAAAGTAGAAGAAACGAAGGAAAGAAACTAACACAAGGAGGGAGAAAGGGTGGAGAGGAAACAGGATGAAGGGAGGGAAGTGCACGCAAGGGAGAAGGGAGAAATGGAAGGAGGGTAAGAGGGGGAGACGTGAAGAAAAGGGAGAATAAATGAGAAAGGCAGAAGAAAGTAAAGAAAAATAAAAGAAGAGGAGACATGAAAGAGGGGAGGTAGAGAAGGAGAAAAGGGAGGGGAGGAGAGAGAAAGGGAGGTAGAGAGAGGGGGAAAGAAAAAGGGAGGAGAGAGAAAGGGAGGTAAAGAGGAGGGGAAAGGTGAAAAGGAAGAGGAAAGAGAGAGACAGGGAGGAAAGGAATAGAGAGGAGGGAGAGAAAATGTGTGAAAAAGAGCGAGAGATGTAGAGAAAATACATATTGAGAGAGAGTGGGGGAGCCGTGAAAAATAAGGGAAGAATATTAGGATTAGAAAGTAAAAGTGGGGGAGAGAGAGAGAGCAACAGAAATATAGGATTATTTTTGGTGGTGATAAAACTAGACAGGAAAACGTGAGCGAGCATAGCTATTGAGAGAGAGAGAGAGAGAGAGAGATGGTATAAGAAAGAAAAACGAGAGTGTTAGAGAGCTTGAGAGAGAAATAGGAGTAAGAAGGAGAGAGGTCGGAAGACATAAGAAAGAAAAAGGAGGAAAAGCTAAGAGAGAGAGAGAGAGAGAGAAGTCGGAAGGCATATGAAAGAAAAAGGGTAGGATAAACCTGAACGAAATGTAGACGAGAGAGAGAGAATTTGTGCCATGGGGAGAGATGGAGTACCAGGATGAATTATGAGCAAGGAGAGAGAGAGAGAAATTGAAACGAAGAGGGAGAGAGACGGAAATTGATGATGGTAGAATTGACAGGAGGAGGGATGGCGGTGGATGACATTGGGTGAAAGAAAGTGAAATTGGAGGGGGAAATGAGTGATAAGAGAGAGAGAGAGAACGTATTGGGTCAGTTTTTTCCTTTGTGGTCTCTAAGTAAAAGGTCATTGAACAGTAAAGTACGTTTTAGACTTTGTGTTTGCTTTGTGCACTTTGATAAAAACGTGAGGGCATTACGCAAGTTGAAGTAATAGCAGTAATGATAGTAATAGTAGTAGTTAATTGTAATAATAGTAATAATAATAGTGGTAGTAGTAAATAATAATAATAATAATAATAAACATATATGACAACACTAAACATGCAACCTTCATTGGCAATGATTACATTAAGCATTTATTTTTTTTTACTGTGAGATTCCCATTTTTTTTTTTTTTAAGTAGCCACATTTCATCAGATTAGGGTTTAGGAATTGTCTTGTGATAATTTCGCCTTTAATTGCTTATTGTGTGTGGTAGGTGGTGGCGACCATCATCCACTCACTTGATGTAGTGCTGCCTACTTCTTCCTCAGCCTTTATTTATTTATTTATTTTTTCTGTGGCTGCCTTCCTCTCTTCCTATTTCTCCCATCTTTCCTGTCTAATTGCTTTTCTTTCCTTTACAGGTGGCTTTACATTGAGTGACAAGCCAAATGGTTTCCTGTAAGCCAAGAAACCATTTACAACGCTGGGTGGTAACCATATAACCAAACCATACGTGCTCCGTACGTGTCAACAAGTGGGTTGGTGGAGGGTTAGTGCCCCTCCAAAACAAATAACTCAAAGTCAATGGCCACCCCTTACGGGAATATGGCGTCTGGCAATTGATTGATTGATTGAATTGCTTATTGTAGAGTAGTAATTACGATAAGAATAGAAAGGAAGAAGTCACAACAAGATGTCCCCTCCCCCTCACTCCGTATTGGAATGCCGTAGCCGATATAAACAAAGGGATCTATGACAGGGTATTTAACTACGAACCTAACCAAACTAGACTACTGTTTATCGTATATGAACAGTTGTACGTGGTAATGAACGTGGAAAAATACACGTTGTAATACTGTATAGACCGTATTCACAAATCCACGTGGTGATAATTTTTTACAGGTGCACGTATGAATATACTGTGCGTCAACAAATCCACGTGGTGACTTACAAACAAACACACGTGGCTGGTGACGCGCGCCATCTTCAGCACGCGCTTTGCTGTGACACGCGGCAAGCATCCCAGGACTGGCACGTGGCGAGTGGGTCACGTATATTTCAAGCACCTCCTCTTTGACGTATCGGTATTTTAACCCTTCGTTGTGATTGTCGTATCTCGCTGTGTTTATTCAGGCTAACACAACACTGTTTTTCAGATGTTTTAACACCATCAAATGTTTTTCACGTGCTTGAAACACCACTTGTCAAAAAGTTAAAACACTGCCCAGGTAGATGCAAGAGTTATGCTGTGAAGGACTATTATGAT
The DNA here is from genome assembly GCF_032717465.1 of Coenobita brevimanus. NCBI lineage: Eukaryota > Metazoa > Arthropoda > Malacostraca > Decapoda > Coenobitidae > Coenobita > Coenobita brevimanus. Next base: position 16,258,414 of record NC_137049.1, on the reverse strand, counting down.
GATGAGGAGAAGGAGGAGGGTGGTGGTGATGATGATGAGGAGGAGAAGGAGGAGGAGGGTGGTGATGATGAGGAGGAGGAGAAGGAGGAGGGTGGTGGTGATGATGAGGAGGTGGATGGTGGTGGTGATGGTGATGATGATGATGAGGAGTAGGAGGAGGAGGAAGAAGAAGATCAGTGGGAATATTACAAGCACAAAGGTTCACACACACACACACACACACACACACACACACACACACACACACACACACACACACACACACACATACCCACTTAGTGTAATGAGTGTGGAACCGTTTGATGAAAGGTTATGAGACTGAAGAAAGTGTGCGTGTTGGAACGTTCACCTAATTTCTCTCTCCCTCTCTCTCTCTCTCTCTCTCTCTCTCTCTCTCTCTCTCTCTCTCCTTATCTTTCAGGAGTGTGGCAAGATAAGGTTTATAGCTCCTCTATTTTTATGTGTATATCTAAGTGCTTCTCGGGTGAGTGGCTGAGTTGGAGGGAGAGAGAGAGAGACTGTACCTTAAAATGTAAGAGATAAGGGGTTGCCAGATCAAGGTAGGGTAGTCAGGAGAGAGAAGAGAAGAGGTACCGTAAAATGTAAGAGATAAAGGGTTGCCAGATCAAGGGAGGAGAGAGAGAGAGAGAGAGAGAGAGAGAAAGAAAGAACAGTGAAGGGTGGGACAGACGGGGCTGGAATGGGACAGGGCGTATCATAACAGGGCAAAACGTGACCATGCAATACCTGCCGGGAGAGTGTGGGGCGCAGGGCAGGGCAGGTTGAAGGAGGAAGGGCATGGACAGGGCAAGGCAGGGCAGGGCAGGTGTGAGGAGGTAGGGCAGGGACAGGGCAAGGCAGGGCTAAGAAGTATAGGACGAGGCATGGGAGGATAGAGGAGGACTACGTAGGATAGTTAATGGGAGGGCAGGATAAGGTTAAATTGGATGTGATTTAGACCAAGAAAAGGGCTATTGTTTTTCGGACACGGAATGGGAGGATAGAGGATGATTGCGACGGATAGGGGATAGCAGGGCACGGCAGGGTTAAAGTTGGAAGAATACAGAAGAAAAGAGTGATATGTTGGGTAAAGGATGGGAAAGTAGAGATAGATAACGTAGGATAGGACATAGCTCAGGGGAGGGCAAGACCAGTATGGCAAGAGTATGGAATAAGGGACTTTGCAGAGTGGGAGGTGTGGAAGGTAGGATTGAAAGGGAGGTCAAGGCTGTAAAGGGTAAAGGAAGAGGAAGACAGGGCAGCTCAGAAGGAACGAAAGCAGAGGAAGACAAATGAGTTAGTGCAGGGCAAGACCAGGACAAGAGTTGAGTTTTGGGGTAAGGTTGGGCAGGGCAGGGCATGAGTGGGTCCTTGGACAAGGCTGGGAAGGTTGAAACATGACATGGTAGAGCAGGACAGGGTAGATATGGAGGTACGACAGAGGGAGACAGATGAGTTGTCGCGGGGCAATACCGGGGCACGAGGTGAGGCCTGGGGCACGGCTGGGTAGGGCAATTTATGACAGGATAGAAGGCAGAGCTAGTTTTAAAAAGATAGCGTAGAGGGCAAGACAGGACAATACAGGGCAAGGCAGGGCAGACACGAAAATAAACTTCAGAACAAGGATGGGCAGCAGGAAATAAAGTTGTTATATTAGGTAAGAACAAAACGATATAACACTGTATTAAACAAAGATAAGATAGGAAAGGATAGAGCAGGGCAGGACAAGGAACAGGGTATGGTAGGGTAGGGTAAGGTAGGATAGGGTAAGGTTAGAACAATTATAAGATTGGACGGGGTATGGAAGAAGCGAGGAAGACACAGTGAGATGGGTGGCGCAGGGCAATTCCAGGGCACGAGTGTGTGTCCTGGGGCAAGGCAAGGCAGGCGCGGGGCAGCAGCGGTCAGTGGGCAACCTATACCCGGGTTTTTTGTTGTTGGGGGGGAGGGGGCGCCTGGGGCTGTTCCCACTCCTCTTTTGGGGGAGGAAATGTCTGGATAGAGAGAGAGAGGTGGCAAGAATGAGAGTTGGTCATGGAGTAGAAAGGTGGAAGGAGGAAACAATACATTTAGATAGACAGATAGGTAGGTAGGTGGATAGACAGATAGATAGATAGGTAGGTAGGTAGATAGATAGACACCGATAGTTAAAAGACTGACACAAAGAGAAACACATATAAACAAACATAGATAGATAGGGTTTGACGTGCTTCGTGTACCTGGGTGAGGGTAAATGAGGATGCCAGAGAACGGTGAGGTATTGGGCTTTCTGGGAATCTGTATTTTTCATGGAATTCACGTGAGATAGTTCTGTTTCTCTCTCACACACACACACACACACACACACACACACACACACACACACACACACACACACACACACACACACACACACACACACCAAATAAAACATCCATCCCAGCAAAGGTACAAAGACCTAAATCTTCCATCAGGTAGTGTCACTTTTTTCACCTTTCCAGTGATGTGAGGTTGTGATGCGAAATTCCAGGTACGCTCGTGTTGTGTGTGTGTGAGAGAGAGAGAATTGAGGCGTTGTGATGTGAAATTCCAAGTATGCTTGTGTTGTGTGAGAGAGAGAGAGAGAGAGAGTAGGGGGGGGGAATTAATTCGAAGGTCAGTCATAGAAGAGGGAAGAAAGGAATTGTGATAAAAAAATAAAATACATAAAAATTTAAAAAAGAAGGTAGACAGGAGGTGAAGATAATTGTAGGGTAGTGTGAAGGAGGGAGGGAGGGAGGGAAGGAGAGAAGAGGAGGGATGGATGGAGAGAAGAGGATGAAAAAAAGGAGGGAGGAACGTAGAGGGGAGAGAAGGAAGGTTGGGAGGCATATATAAGCTGATAAATTGTTACCTGCGTCCGTCTGCCCAGGTAAATGAGAACTGCGCGTGCTTAGGCTGTTCTTGTTCGTTATCTTCTAGGAGAAAACTTTGAATCCAGCCTCCAGTTTTTGTGTCGTATTCTAAGTTTCTCTGGGAATGCCGTAATCCCTCTTCTTTAGCAATTTATTTTGAACATTTCACCTCAGTATCGGCTTATTGTTTGTATGTCAGAATTGGAACGATATAAACAACAGGCAAGAGAGAATGTTTTTGTACCTTGACGTGAGCTATGTACCGGCATCCTTTTACTGGCCATCACGCCATCGATACAGCCTAAATACCCATAACAAATGCAGGGAGGGAGGCATTACACAAACAGGCGAGTGGAACCAACAGGCCACTCGTATCATTAGCTCAAAATTAAGCCCGAGTGTTAAAGAGTGAACCAGACAGGAATAGGAGCGAAAATGGTCGGGGGGAAACGATGCGATGTGGTAGGGCCCTCGTGTTTACCTACCCCAGCATCATAGTGTTCTGCCTGTTTTTTTTCCGTTTCACTACCTCAATTTTTTTTCCCCTTTTCACTTTCTCCCGTCAAAGTTTCCAGGGCCACAGACACCCCTTTTGTTGTCCATCTTCGCTATTATTTCCTTCTACGAACCAGTCTTTTCTTATTGCTTGGCCTCTGACATGATCTTCTTCATCTGTTCAATTTTGTGTATCGTGAATGGAATGAGAGTAACGCGTGCTTAATCTCCTGTTAATGTTGTTATTGTTGTTACCGTCAGTCGATGTTATTCAGGTATGGAGAGGCTGGTTTCAGGTTAAATCTCTCTCCCCTCTCCTTCGAACTTTCCTCTCCCATCCCTACCTTCTTCATCCTTCCACTCCCTTCTCCCTCCTTCTCCCTTCTCCCTCCCTCCTCCCACCTTCTTCCTCCTCCCTATCCATTCTCCCTCCTTCCTCTCCCTTCTTTTTCCTTCCTTCCTCTTCCTGTCTTCATCTCCCTTCTTTCTCCTACCTCTGTCATCTCACACCGTCCTTCCCTCTCCCTTCTCCCGCCTTCCCTTCCCTTCTCCTTCTTTCCCTCTTCCTTTCCCTCTTTTCTCCCTGCTTCCTCTCGCTCTTCCACCTTTCTTACACTCCTCTCCCCTCTCCGTCCTTCCGCCCCCCTCTACCGCACTCACTCTTTCTCTACTCACCTTTTTCTTCCCCCACTTCACCCTTCTCCTTCCTCCCCCATCTTTCTCTCCCTTCCCCCATCTTTTTCTCCCTTCCCCACTTTTCTTTCCCTTCCCCCATCTTTCTTTCCCTTCCCCCATCTTTTTCTCCCTTCCCCCATCTTTTTCTCCCTTCCCCACTTTTCTTTCCCTTCCCCCATCTTTCTCTCCCTTCCCCCATCTTTTTCTCCCTTCCCCACTTTTCTTTCCCTTCCCCCATCTTTCTCTCCCTTCCCCCGATCTATCTCTCTTTTCCCTACCTTTCCCTTCCCCACCTTTCTCTCCCTTCCCACATCTTTCTCTCCCTTTCCCAATCTTTCTCTCCCTTCCCTCATCAGTCTCTCCCTTCCCCACCTTTTTCTTTCTCCCCCTTCCCCCATCTTTCCTAACCCCCCCTCCTTTTTTTGCACCTCCCCCTCCCACCTTCTCCAGGAGGGGGTGTTAAGAATAGACCTTAAAAGGGGAAGTTGTTATGTGTTTTGACTCCGTGCACCGCTTGGGGGGAGGGAGGGAGGGAAAGAAGGAAGGAAGAAAGGAAGGAGGGAAGGTGAGGATGAGAGTAAGAGGAAGGGGAATGGGATAGAGATGAAGAATGGGAGAGAGAGAGAGTGTGTGTGTGTGCAGTATATAGCCAACCACCTATTATATCATCACAAACAAACACAGCCCCATTATACCGCCCATTAACTCTTTCTGCAACACTGACAAAGCCTCGCCAGTATTGGTTCCAAGTGCCATTCATTTTTTTACCCCCAATTTCGTCTTTTTTTTTTTCAGTGATTTCGTGTTTTTTAGTTATTTCGTCGGTTTCTTTTTTGTTATTTTGTCATTTTTTTGTTATTTCATTTTTACCGTTATTTCGTCTTTTTTTGTAGTTATTCCATTTTTTCAGTTATTTTTTTAGTTCGTCATTTTTTTCGTTAGTTTTTCATCGTTATTTTTTTCAATTATTTCATCAGTTTTCTTTTTAAAATTATTATTTACTTTCATTCTCCTTAGACATTATTATTTTTATTATTACTATTATTACTATTACTGTTGTTATTATTTTTATTACTATTATTATTATCATCGTTATTATTATTATTATTATTATTATTTTATTATTATTATTATTATTTTATTTTTGTTGTCATTGTCATTATTATTAATATTGTTTTTATTATTTTATTATTATTTATTTATTATGGGGGTAACTATCATATATTACCCTCATTATTAGAAGTGAAATAACACAGAAAGACAACAGGAGAAAGAGAATAAGCAGAGGGTAATGTGTTGGTCTGGGCGAGGAGGGTAATGAGAGGAAGGAGGGGAGAGAATATTGAGAGAGACGGCCAGAGGGGAGGAAAGGAGAGAAGAGAGAGAAAGAGATGGAGGGAAGAGAGAGAGAGAGAATACGGGGTTATTTGATATCACCACATCGACCCTTGTAGATGCTCGACTCTCTCTCTCTCTCTCTCTCTCTCTCTCTCTCTCTCTCTCTCTCTCTCTCTCTCTCTCTCTCTCATACTTCTTCCCCGTTTTAATCCTTCCTTCTCCTCTGTGCCGTCCTGGAGAGAGAGAGAGAGTTATGGATGTGGAAGGGAGATGAGGAACTTTTGAAAGGAGAAAGTCGAGAAGAGGAAATGAAGTTACAGAGAGAGAGAGAGAGGCGAATAGAGGTTAGTGGCGCGGGTAATGAGAAGCTTTAACTTACTGTTGATTGCGTGATAGTGTCCTTAGCTGAGTGGATAGTAGGATAGGCGGGAATAGTCATTTATGTGGCCAGGGAGGAATAGTAAGATTAATAAGATAGTAATAGAAGAAGAGAATAAGGTTAGGAAACTAGTGGTGGTGGTAGTAGTAATAATAGTAGTAGTAGTACCGGGTAGTTCTTTTTATAATTGCACCAGGATTATCAGAAACGTGAACCCGGTGGACTTCAGGCTTAAGTTCAGCACACCATCCTCTCTTAGGGGGATAGGTAACGGGGGCGCCAGGACAGGTAGGAGGAAGATTACAGCCAGTCTCCATTAAATCCCTCATTACGATTTATTTAGATTAACTTCCTCCAGATGATTTTATTTAGTTGGTGTCAGTGGGGGGATTACAGGCGATCTCAGTTGGTATTAGCGGAGGGATTACAGGCGATCTCAGTTAAATCCCCAGTTATAATGAGGGGTTTTTAATTAGGCTCTTGGTACCCCTCTGGCCTTTGGTTCCTTTTTCCTTGCGTTAAAAAAAAATTAGTGATCATATATTTATCTTAGTAGTTACAAGTGCCCGTGGACCCTTCGGGCCCCTCGCACTTGCTCCTGCGGAGGGCTCTTGCGTTTATGTGCTGTTCTAGTGTAACATTGTCACTTGGATTTTTTGCAGCTAACCAATTGATCGTTATTTGCAGCTTCGGTAATGGAACCCATTTTATTTTCGTTCTACCTCTGGGCAAAAAATTCTACGAAGATTGTATGCCGGGCGCCAGGAGCGGTGTTTTTTGGGTCAAAATGTGATCGCTCATTAAATATAGTAAAAGTTTTTCAATCGTGATGGGACCAAGTATTTTCACATAAGCGAATTTTTTGCGATTTCTGTGCCAATTTTGGTGCGATTTGAATGTGTAGTTTCAGCTGCCCAAAACACACACACACACACACACACACACACACACACACACACACACATGGCAACTGCTATAGTATATTAGATAACTGAAGGATTGTAGGTGTGATAGAGAGAGTTAAGAGTAGTGGGTAGTGAGGTATTGGATGGGAATAGTAGGACGATAATAATGTGTAGAGTTGAACATGATAGAAAGATGGAACTCTCTCTCTCTCTCTCTCTCTCTCTCTCTCTCTCTCTACATCAGATGGTAAAAAATAATAAAAGAATTCTGGGGTTGTGTGTATAAAAAAACATGGTATTGAACTAAATGTATTTCCTCTCTTATCTGGAACTGCAGGCATGAATTTTTACCTTTTAGGGGAAGGGGAGGGGGAGACGGAGGGCGAAGGAAGAGGGGGAGGGGAGGGGAGAAACAAGAGGAGGAGGGGAGGGGAGAAAAAAGAGGAGGAGGGGAGGGGAGAAGGAGGAGGAGAAGGGGAGCTAGAATGATTTAGGGAGGAGAGGTTGAGAAAGAAAGATGGGGAAGGAGAGAGGGGAAGACGGGCAGGAAAGGAGGGAAAGGGATTGGGGAGGAAAGAGAGGAGGAGGAGGGATCAGGAGGTGGAGAGAGAATGATTACGGGAGGAAAGGAGAGAGAGAGAGAGAGATTTTATTGGGGAGGAGAGAAGGGAGAGAAAGAGGGAAAGGAGCATGGAGGGAGGGAGGGATAAAAAATGTGAGGGTAGAGAAGAGGAAATTAGTGGTGTGATAGTGAGAGTTAGGGAGGGGGAGGGATGCTGATAGCCGCAGAGAGAGAGAGAGAGAGAGAGAGAGAAGTATGGATGGGGATAACCTGAGTGAGGAAAGTTCAAAGATAAAAGTAAACGAGGGAGAGAGCTGGATGGCCAAGTGTAAGTAAGGAGATGGTTGAAAGGAATTTAAGAGACGTAAGAATGGAGACAGAATAGGGTTGCAGTCAGTCAGGGAAAGAGAGAGAGAGAGAGAGATGGTGAGGGAAAAGTGTTCGTAGAGAGAGAGAGAGAGAGAGGCAGGTGTGTAGGCAATAAACTGGGGCTGAAAAGGGTAGGAAAGGAGAGAGAGAGACAGAGACAGAGAGCAGAAGGGAAGGGTAAAATAAGAGAAAATATATTGAAGGAAAGTCGAATATTAAAGAAGGGAAAGGAGAACGAAAGAAGAAAAAGGAAAATGAAAAGAAACGAGAGAGAGAGAGAGAGGCAGGTGTGTAAGCAATAAAGTGAAGCCTTCCCCATTCTACCTCTACCATCTACCTTCTTAGCATGTCACACACGCCCCCCTATGGCTCTGTCCTGACGTTACTCTCCTCTCCTCATTTCTTTCCTTGTCTCCTCTCCTTTTTTCCCCTCACTTCTGCTTTGCTTTTCCTTTCTTTCCTCTCCTCTCCTGTCCCCTCTTCTCGTCTCCTCTTCTTTCCTTTCTTGTCCCCTCTTCTTGTCTTGTCTTGTTTGCTTCCCCCCCCCCTCTCTCTCTCTCTCTCAATTACAGTGGTATGGTAACAAGCAGTAAAGAGACTTGGTGTTTTATTGGTGGTACGGTGTAATAGCTGGTATGATTAGTGTGCTGTTGTTAGGATGATGGTATTACAGGATGAGAGAGAAGTGGGTGTAGTGGTGTAGATGTGCTGGTCTGGTTTTGTGCTGGTGTAATGATGGTGGTATTACAGGGCGTAAGAGAGGTCGGTGTGGTGGTGTAGATGGTGTTAGTGGCTTATATGTTACTGTGGTGTGATGGGCTATTGGTGTTAGTGGTATAGGAGGATAGGGAGTACTTGTGGTATTACGGTATACTGGTGTGATGTGGTGGTGTATAGTAGTTATGATGGCGGTGGGTTGCGGGCGGGCGGTGCAGGAAATTCAAAGTTCAAAATATTGTCCCAAACCCAAAATTTGTGCGCGAAAATCGATTTTTTTCAAGCGAAAGTGGAAGTTAGGGAATATTTGGTGCATGCCGCGAAAGTGGATTCCGCGAATCCTGCTGTAGCGAAAGTTGGTGCACTACTGTATATATATATATATATATATATATATATATATATATATATATATATATATATATATATATTGTTACATAGCCTATGATTTCATCATCCTTTGTATAATTCTAACGTACAGTACGCTGCATGTTTGATCACGATTCGCCTCGTGGCTTCCATAGTGACCAGACTGGCATGTTCTACCTCACTCCCCCCTTCTCCTCCTTATGGTAGAGTAAGTCGTTCTTTCTGTTGTTCAGAGCAGGAGTGTCAACTCTTTGTCCCCTATGGCTTCATTTGGGCGTCCTTCTTACAAGTTGTATCAAGCTCTGCCAGCCCCTATATAATGAGCTCAGTCTCTGCATTAATTGCCACTTAGATCTACTCATTTTGTTCACATCTCTGTCCTCCCCTGTACAGTTGTTATTATTTTTGTGAGTGCTCAGGAAGTCTCCAACCATCTAGCTGCTGTGTAATTTGAGTATAGGTGTTACTACATTTTTTTTTTTTTTTTTGTACTGTATAGCATAAGGTGTTAATTCGTAGGCCTGGTAAGGTTTTTGTGATTCATGTGGAATTTTTGATGTCAGCCATTAATATTAATATTTTGTATCTGTAATAATATATCTTGCATTAACTGAGCATTATCCGGTTTTCTCATTTTATCAGGGCTGACTTAGATAAATTTACTCTTGCTAATTTTGTGTTAATAGAGGCTATTGCAGTTAACCATATATTTAACCTGTTTTTTGCCATTACATTATCCTTATGAGTCCTGAATGTTTAGTTGTTAGTTTGAGCATTAAACTTTAACTTGTAATTTTACCTAACTCTTTTGTTTTGAACCTGGAACTTTGCGGGACAGTAGTGATTTTTAGTATTCTCACTTGAAGTTTTCATTCTCTCTCTCTGTTCCGTAACAATATATATATATATATATATATATATATATATATATATATATATATATATATATATATATATATATACTATAATAACTCTTAGTAAGTAAAGAAATATAAAGTTAACGGAAATGGCCAGGATTCACTGAACTGTAGGGAACTGCCACAGCGCCTGTTACCGGTGAGTGGGTTGCAAGGTGCTGGGCAGGAGGTTCATGGACCACAAACAGACGAGTTGGCAACGGACTGCCAACTCGTCTGTTTGGCACTTGGAGGACAGGAAATAAATAGTAGAGCGGGTAATGAAAAAATCTTGCAAGTGGTGATCCATCCACCCATCCATCATCCAATCCTACATTGCCCCATGAAGAGCGTAGGAGCCCGGGACTAGGCAGTTGATCCCGACATTTAAGATGAGAGTGAGCAAGTGGTGATACAAGCAAGAATTTTGACATGATCATACCCTAGGGGCTACTTATTAAATCTGCCTGATTGGCCATTTGGAAATCCAAGATGGCGGTCATTTTTCAACATGGCTGCCAAATTGACCTTCGAAAGATGATTTTTAAACAATAGAAACTGATGTTTGTTTTCAAGCATGTTCATATGATTTTTTTCTATTTTTGATACTCTCGTATATATATTTGTCTTATTTATGACTGGTTTTATGTTTTTTCCTGAGTGCATGGCTTGCTGGCTTGCAACATTGTACACATCAGCAGCTACTAATATAAACATGGGGTGTAGGGTCCTAGTGGTAGAGGAAGTACCTTTGTTTCAGCATTCAGCCACATGTTTTCCATGGACTGCTGACGCTGGTCTTTATCACTGGCCCAGCTCACCTATGGCTCCTAGAAGTTGCATGTACACAGCAACAACCATACCCTGGTGCACCGCATTGGCTCGAGGGCAAAACTAGGTGAGGGTTGCGTGCAAAAAGTCTCAGCATGTGAGGAAGTGATTGTCGGGCACTACCAGGGCACACTGGTGGCATCACTGCTGTGCAACCCAGCATGGGGTTCAGAGTTAGCTGATGCAGTGGTGTATCCACCAGTCTTGAGGAAGCAGTTGTTCACGACTCCAGTAGTGGACAATATTGACCACAACCTCACTGCGACTACGGCCAAAACGTCCTTCCATGGGACCAGTGTGTCCATCTTCCAACATTCCTGAGCAGGCTGGTGAGGGCTGGTGAGGAACGTGAGTTACTCAGACGGAATGCAGATATGATGGTCAAGAAAGTTCATGAGCTTGCAGATGCAGTCACCAAAATCCGACCAGCTTATATTATGAAGAATCCCAGTCCTCCCTTGGCAGCACCTCAGTCACTGCCAGCACCTGAGTCAATCCAGCCACACCTGCAGGAAGAGTTTGCTTGGTTGGAAGAGGTCTTGCTCGCTGAGAAAGTGGGTGATGAAGTCTGCATCACGTGGACAGCTCACCGTGTAGCACAGAAGAGGAGTCAGTCATTTGAAGTAAGAATTACGTCTCTGCTGCCCCTGCTTCGAGATCAAGCACACTCTGTGGCAACCGTCAGGCATGTCATGGAAAAGGTTTGTGATACAGTGGCTTTTCTGCACCCAGGTCAGATCTCAGTCACAGCTGCAGACCAGCCACTGTATTCCCTGACAAAACAAATCCAGTGGCATTGGCCTGAGTATGGAGAAGACAGGTATGTTATTATGTTCAGGGGACTTCACGTAGAGATGGCTGCACTGAGATCACTAGGAACGCCACTACAATACAGTTGTTGGATTGGTTTGGTTCCCTTGTTGAAGCAGGAGTAGCTTCATCTGGTACTGCAGAGTCTTTTCTGTCTGTACCAAGTGTAACTAAGACAAACTAGCACATCAAATCACATCATACAGCTTGTACAAACTGATGAAGGAGGCATACCAAGGGTACTGCTGTGATGAGCCTGAAATGTCAACTTTGGGCTTCGAAGACTGGTGTAAACAACGGAGGCTTGAGAGTCCACAGTTACAATTCTGGAACCTTGTGCTGGACGTGGAGCTCACCATCTTCATGTTGATCCGCTCAGTTAGGGAAGACAATTTCAAACTCAAACCTTGAAACACTCTCAGAGTTGATCCCCTACTTCTTTGCGAACAACAATGTTAATTATGCCCGATGGCTTCCAATTTACCATCGAGACATGATGTGCCTTGAACAACAACATCCAGAGGTAGCGAGGGAGTTCCACAAGGGGAACTTTGTTGTCCACAACAAAGAGAGTTCTCTGGCACTGCTTTTGGTCGAGCACATGAACAAAACAATAAAGTGATTAAAGGCGATGGAGGAGCAATTGGGTTGACTGAGGATCCAGCAGCACTTCGAAGGTGGATGGTGGATGGACCTGAAGTGAATCGTCTTGTTGCTGGATATGAAGCTGCATGAGGTGCAAAAGACGGAGCCACCACCAGCTGCCGACATCATGAACAGATTCAGAGTGCACAGAAGTCTTTCTTTGAGAAGGTGGAAGCACATAGGCTACCAAGGTGCTACGGGAGATGGGGAACCCTTTCCAAGAAGATTCATCTGACAGTCTGGCGTTTGACACAAAGAGAATTGTAGATCCAGATCTTGCTAAAATGGTTGGTACACACCATGACGGAGGAAAAGAGCAATTCCAGTCATTCTTAGAGGGACTAGGAAATGAAGGTAAACGTCCGTTCTACCACCCAGTCAAGAAAAACAGATCCTCCTTCTTCATACATGATCATGTTGTTAGCAATTCCAAAGAAAACGTACTGAAAGATGACTGTCAGTTGTTCTCGCGACTCTTCATCTCCAGTCAGAACAGACAGTGTGACTTGCAAGAATTCTTCAAGCATGAGAACCAGTCAGCTCCTGTCTCCCTCAGTGACAATGGCAAGTTTCATGCATGTCAGAAGTCACAGCTGGCTGAAATTCTTCAAGCAAAAGTGAATGCTGCAGAGAGAAAGAGAATCACATGGAGATGCCATTATCATAGATGGCTCAGCACTGATCAATGCTCTGCCTCCACGCACCCCTATGCCAGAGAAGACATCTTGCCCAAAGTGGAATTCTATGGTGCTAAATACAATAGGGTGGATGTAGTGTTTGACGTGTACAAAAAGTTAAGTCTGAAGTCTGAAACCAGATCGAAACGAGGACACGGGATCAGGAGAAGAGTTACAGGGACCAGTAAGACTCCCCAAAACTGAAGAAGCTTTCTGTGAGATGACAAAACCAAGACAGAACTATTCCATTTTCTCGGGGAGAAAATGTGTGAAACACAGACGACAAGCACGGTGGTTGTGACAAAAGGAGATGCCGTTAGCAACACAGAGAAGTCCCTAGAAGCTGTGGCTGCATGCTGTCACGAGGAAGCAGACATAAATATTTGAGCATGCTAGGATGTAGCAACTGATGGTAGCAAGTCCCTCGTCATCAAAGCCAATGACACTGACGTGGTCTTCATGGCAGTATCTGCACTGCCATCACTACAAGAGTTTGGTCTTGATAACAAGTGTATTGCCTTTGGCCAAGGAGCCAGTCATCGATGGATTCCAGTTCATGATGTAGTTTCTGCGATAGGGCTTAAGAGAGCTAGTGTGGTCCTATACTTTCATGCTTTCACTGGCTGTGACGCTGTGTCTGGCTTCCGTGGGAAAGGAAAGTTGCATGGCACACATGGAATGTCTGTGATGACGTTTCAGAAACATTCGCCAAACTCAGCCAATGTTCAACAACAGTTGCTGATGTTGACCTGCAGAAGCTGGACAGATTTGTTGTCCTCATGTACGACAGATCTAGTGCAGCCACTGGCGTAGATGAGGCAAGACTAAATATCTTGTGCCGCACGCTGAGATCATATGACTCCATTCCACCAACCCAGGCAGCCCTTAAGGTATTTGCAGAGCGGGCTGCCTTCCAGGCTGGTATCTGGGGTTAGGCAACAATCTCCAATCCAGAAACCAACAGTCCCGTCAACTGGGGATGGATGCAGAGGGAGAGGCATGGCAGACACTTTGGACGACTCTTCCCCCGATTGCGACATGCTGTCAGGAGCTGACCAAATGTTCCTGTAAGAAAGACTGCAGCCAGAGATGCAAAGGCTTTCATTCTGGACTTTCCTGCTCAGCACTCTGCAGCTGCATATGTGAACAGCAGTAAATGCACAATGATGTACTGTCAGGAGAAGCCACAGGAATCAGTGCTAATAGTGAGTACTCTTATTTTTAGTAAGTTATTTTTGTTATATTTTTTAACTAAAAGTGTTATTTTATGTTCATATAAATGTTTAAATGGACTTAAACCTATAGAAAAATCATCTGAGCATGCTTGAAAACATACATATCGACACCATGAACATTCAGATTAACCAACTACATCAATATCTATAAGAAAAATAAACTTTTGAAGGTCAATATGGCTGCCATCTTGAATAATGGCCGCCATCATGGATTTTCAAATGGCCAATCAGGCAGACTTGACTATACCCTATTTGACTGACCTGTGCAGCTCAGAAGTATGGGGCGAGTAGAGTGTGTTTGAATCGCGGCTGCTGATTGGCCGCCGATGATTTAAATCTACACATCTTCTTATTTTAATACATATATATTTATATTTTTAAAATGCCTTCAATACCAGCAGCCAGATTAAATATGGAATAATTTCCGTAGCTGAAGAGGTCACACCCTACTTCTCCCATACATCTCAGGTGCACAGGTCAGTCAAATAGACTATAGTAACCATTTGAGAATTACCATGCCAAATTTGGTGCTTGTATCACCATTTGCCCAATTCTCTTGAAAAACTGCATTTACCTGCTCCACTAAAACAAGATAACGGAGTGTGTGTGTGAAAGGGTGGCGCCTGGGTGGGGTGTGGCAGCAACCCAGGCGGGTGGCAATGCAACTATTAGGCTGGTGCATGTGGCTGGCCGGGAAGGTTTGCTGGTTCAGTGTTGTCCTTCACACCATCACTACCCGAGCACCGGTAATAGGGTTCCAAAACATGCTCCGACACCGACACTGATCGTGTCAGTGATCCCTAACGCTTCACAAGACAACCTACAGTGGCCAGACGAGGGACAATGGGATATGTTGTGCTGATGGTCATTACTAGCCACGTCAAGGGATAGCTATTGTGATTTAGTTTTTTTTTTTAATGTATGTATGTATGTATGTATTAGGAAAGTATCTCAGTGTCAGTTGCTATTTGGATCAAGATTAGGTCTGCTCTCGTTTCAGCTAGAACTGATATTTTTATTTTTGGATGTTCTGTAGTTAGATCTCACCAGTGCAAACACTGATCCCTTATGGCCCATCCGCAGAAAATCGATAATAACTGAGAAGCAACATTTTTAAAACTAGCCAGTTGTGGGTCAGGGTGAGTCACGTGATTTACTCCAGCCAATCAGCGGCTGAGGTGCTGCCTTGCTGGCCACTGTGGCCGTAGCCTTGGCAGTAACAGATGCTCTCCCATTCCTGCTCTTGTTTTTCAGGAATGTGAAGCCGATAACTAAGGTAAGGCTGTCATTTGTTAGGGTTAAGGTTGAACTGATCGGGGTCAAGGTAAGTGGGTAGGCTTGCCAACCCTCCTGGATTCGCCAGAAATCTCCCGGATTCTTGTATAAGCTCCCGTCTCCCGAAATGGATTTCTAATCTCCCGGAATCGTAGAAAAATACATTCTGTTTTCAGTAAAATGCAGTAGCAGTGTAGCACATTAATTAACTTGACATGTAATTATTTTCTAAACGTAATGTAACACGAAACGTGACAGAACAGACAGCAATGGACGAGGTAAGTGTACACGTTCTGCACAGGATAGCTGGTGGAGACGGATCAGCTGCTGAACCCTAGTCCATCCAGTCCCGTCGTCAGTTACCTAACCTACTCCCGCCAGGCGTGACGTGTCACGGATGATAGCAGTCGGAAGTGTGATGATGCAATCCTCCAATCTATTTTTTTTTTTTTTTTTTTTTTTTTTTTTTTTAAGGAAACATGAATGATGAAACCCACCATACATATTTTCTTCCCTGAAAAATGTAGACATGGTATTCACAGTGTTAAGAAAGTTGTCCTTTGACACTGATTTTCTATAGTTTGTTTTCGTCTACTCTTACACCTTCAAATAAAAGCTTCTCTGTTTCAGGAATTAGTATATTTATTCCCGTTTATATTTTTATAGTAAAAAGTTTGTTTTACCATAATATATAAAGTATATAAACCAGCCTGTAGTGATCAGCGAGTGATCACGTTATTTCAGTCACAGAGCACTAACAAGAAACAAAAGAAATTGCAGTTGCACTTAGGATGCATCCCTATTTTGTGGTGTTTGTGTACGATCTCCCGGATTTGTAGTTCAGGTGTTTGGCAAGCCTACAAGTGGGGTCAGGGTAGGTTACTGCCTAATATGGTTTGTAACTCACTCTTTTCGGGTTGGGGGGGGGAGGTATTAAAAAAATATAGGTCGTTTCAAACGGAAATTAAGGTATAAATCGAACGAATCACAGAAAACCGGCAAACCATAGGTTTATCGCCAAGCCGTGTGTGTTAAATGATAAAATTGTCCAAGATGATGACATGGTGTATGTATGGGTCTGGGAGGAAGTTTGATTTTCCTGCACATCCATCAAGGTAAAGGTTACAGATCAAGGTTCAAGGTCAGTGTAACATGGTCAAGGTCAGAGCAGGGCTGCTGCATTCCCGGTGTGTGTGTGTGTGTGTGTGTGTGTGTGTGTGTGTGTTTTACAGCCATCAAAATTACTACAACGAAAAAGTTATATGTTTTAACCTGTATATTATAAATCCTATTTTCAACCAGTCTGTCTACCTCTTCCAAACACCACCAAACATTGAAATTTACAGGAGTAACCAAACAAGAGGCGATAATGCTTTGTTAATACAGCAGTGACGCTGAGTTTGGCCAGGTTTGTCTGTCTGCCTGTCTGTGTCAGTGTATGAATTATGTATGTATGTACAGTATGTGTGAATGTCTGTCTGTATGTACGAATGGATGAATGTACTTATGTATATGCATGTACAGTACGTTAACAGTAGGTTGTTAAGAAAAAAACTATTGGATGGAACTGTACCAAATTAGTCTAATGACTGACT
Organism: Coenobita brevimanus; assembly: GCF_032717465.1. Classification (NCBI taxonomy): domain Eukaryota; kingdom Metazoa; phylum Arthropoda; class Malacostraca; order Decapoda; family Coenobitidae; genus Coenobita; species Coenobita brevimanus. The sequence goes on along the minus strand of NC_137049.1, from coordinate 16,241,768 downwards.
AGCGGAAAGAGTATTTACATTTTGAAAGATCAAGATTAAAGTCAGTAAAAGACTAAGGCGGGGCCAGTGCTGCCTTGGCCAATTGTGATAGAAGACGTAGTGCTTTTTTTTTTTTTTTTTTTTTTTTTTTTTTTTTTTTTTCAGAATTTGGGCAGGTTAGGGCGGCCACCATCCACTCATATGATGTAATGCTACCTTCGGATGACTTTACACTGGATGACAAGCCATATGGATTCTTTTTAGCCCAGAAAACAATTTACTGTGTCAGATGGAAACCATGAAACCAAATGGACGCCTGTTGATTTAGTGGGTTAAGGCGCTCCAGCCGGATGTAGCCCATAAGGATTACTATTATTGCTCTTATAATGCCACTCAGGAAAGACTAACTCATCTTTATCGCTTTAAATGACCGGACTCAGTAGCCCTAACCTGGGGTCCTGCGTTACTGATGCCACACTAAAGGACTGCATGATGAACTGACAGACAGACAGACCGATAGATAGAAATATAAATAGATAGACAGAAGATAGATAGATAGATGGATAGATAGTCAGACAGAGAGACATATTAACTCAGCTTTTACCACGGTGTTAGGCTGAAGCTGTTGACATTTGTACAAGTGTGTCAGTATAGCAAAGATAAGGAAGGTGTTGTTGCCTGGTTATGGTAAGTGTTGTGCTGGCGTGGCAAGTTCTCTATCGTCTTTGCTCGTTACTGTTTTCCTTGTCTTTTTTTGTTGTTACTGGTGTCATATACTACGGTAAAAACCCTGAAAATGTATCATGTCTTTCGGTGTGGCGGAGAGTAGTAGTTGTTGTTCCCTAGGCAGTCTGGCCGAACAGCCCCGAGTCCCTTAGGAAGGCCATGGCCGAGACCGAGCTTTCCCACAGAGCTCTCAAAGAGTGTATGTTGTGTTGTTGGCGTAGGTGATTGTGTGCAGTGCAGTCTTCCATAATGTGCTTAATAGTATGGGGTGCTGTGTTGCATCCTCGACAGGCATCAGCGATGGAGTCATCCAGCCTCTTCTGGTAGCTTAAGAGGGCTGGATGGTGCCCACATCTCAGCCTGGCTTGGTGGACCCTGTCCTCACGAGGAAGATAGGATTCAGAAGGGTGGATGTCAGGAGGCCGTGCATGCAGCTGTGTGTTGTCTTTAAGTGAATGAATGGAGCGGCGAGTGATCTGAGTGTGGTTATGCTTCTGGAAGCTAGTCTGAGGTGGGCGAGGGGGGAGAGATGACAGTATTTGTGTATGGTATCGTGTGCTGGGTGTTGTTTTGATGTTCCTTGGTGTGGGTGGATGTGCTGCCATGTACTGTAGTGGATGTTGTGGGTTTGTGGAGGCTGCAGCAAGAAACTGGGTCCCTCTCATGTCTAGGTGATCCTTGACTTTGAGGACTTTGGTTTCTTGATGTAGGTGGTCTGTGGGTGTAGTAGCTGTGCAGCCTGTGATTATTTTTAGGGCCTTGTTCTGTATGGTCTGTAGAGTGTTGTAGTGTGTTTTGGTCAGGTTAGAAGCCCAGGCAGGGCTTGCATAATTCATCATTGAACGTATGTATTGTTTGTATACTGTGGTGGTGGTTTCTTTGTTGTGTCCGAATGTTGTATGGGCAAGTGACCTCAAAGCATTGAGTCTTGGTGTTATTTTATTTTTAATGTTTGTAATGTGTTGTTTGAATGACATTGATGTATTGTATGTTACACCAAGGATTTTGTGTGTGTGTGTGTGTGTGTGTGTGTGTGTGTGTGTGTGTGTGGTAGGGGAGTGTTGTTTATGGTGACGTGTGGGATGTGACTGTGTTCTGCTGTCCAGTTTGTGAGAAGAGTCACTGAAGATTTGGCTGGGGCTATTTTGAGCCTGTTTGTGGTGAACCATTCGTGTAGTGTGTTGAGGTAAGGTTGAATGATGTGTGCAGCTGTGTTTGCGTTTTGGTGTGTAGATGTAAGAGTTATATCATCTGCATAGGAAGCTATATGTATCTGTGGTGTGTGGGGTGTGGGTACGTCGTGCATATATAGATTAAAGAGTGTAGGGGACAAAACAGATCCTTGGGGGACGCCGTTTGTGAAGTTTCTGATGTTAGAAGACTGACCGGCAAATGTTACGTGTGCACATCTGCCTGCTAAGTAGTTTGCCAGCCATCTTTTTGTGTTATTGTGCATGTTTGTGTTGAGTATTTTGTTTGTGAGGTTGTGGCGGGGGATGGCATCAAAAGCTTTGCTAATGTCTAGTGTGACTAGGAGTTCTGTGTGGTGGTGGCAGAGAGTGATGAGACGTTGTTGTTGTTGTTGTTGTTGTGGTGGTGGTGGTGGTGGTGGTTATTCTTTCATTTTGTCTTGTACTTGTTGTTGTTATTGCTGAAGATGGACGCCTTCACGTGGTGGCGTTGATATACAAATGATACAAATGTCCTTCAACGCCATACTTATCCCCTGACTGCAAGAAAAGGACAACTTCAGCCTGACGTCCACCGAGTTGACGTTCATATTAGCCTGGAACTAATACAACAACAACAACAATAACAAAGACAACTTTCGTAGGCTAAAACCAAAGCCTTGGAAATGTACACGAGACACCGAGCAGCCGTTGTGTACATGGAGGTGATGACGGGACCATGTTGATCTTAGCTGCTGTTGTGTTGCGGTTTAGTCTTTTGTCTTGTCTTTTCCTCTGTCTTCTTACCTCTGCCGTAGACTAAAACAAAAACCAGGCACATTTTTGCTGGTGTCCCGAAACAGCTTTTCTCTTGATGAAGAAAATGGTGTTGATGATGATGATAGCTGTTGTGCTGAATTTTTTCATATTTATCTTTGACTTAAAAAAAAAAAAAGTCTGCTAGAGTCCCTGAGCAGTTTTTCTTTTTATTATAATATTCTTTTATTGAGATCACGAAACTGTGGTGATGTCTCGTTCTTTTTGGAGTTATATGTCTGTTATTTTTTCTTCCCTCTTCTTACCACTGTCGTAGACTATAACAAAAGCCCTAATATTCTGCGGTGGGTCCCTGAGCAGTCCATCTGTAGACAGCAGAAAGTGGACAGACGTGTTGGTGCGTTGTTAGCTGTGATGTGGCTGGGTGGTTTTCCGTTTTTTCTTTCTATCGTATTACGGTGTTGTGGGTGATTGGTGTTTTTTTTCGTGTTTTCTTTTCCGCATTGTTTTTACAGGTTTCGAATGCTACAATAACGTCATTTCACCAGACGGAAGGAAATGGCTGGACGATTTTTTTTTTTTTTTATGGGGGGGGGGTTGATGGTCATTGCTTGGTATTTCCTCTTTTCTTGTCTTTCTTACCGCTATCGTTGGTCTTTCTTACATCTGTCATAGACTAACGAAAAAAATGGGCTAAAAATACTTAAGAATCCCTGTGTGTTTCTCTGCATCAGACGAACGAGAATGGGTAGACGAGAAAGGCTACGTTGTTTGGTGGTGATAGTATTTGTTGTGGTGGTGATAGTATTTGCTGTGGTGGTGATAGTATTTGCTGTGGTGGTGATAGTATTTGCTGTGGTGGTGATAGTATTTGCTGTGGTGCTGCTAGTTACTCGTTACTCTTGGTTACTCGTCTTACCGCTGTTGCAGACTTTAGACAAACGTATACACTGGAAATTTGCCTCAAGAGTCCTTTTGCCTCACTTGGCCAGACGAGCGAGGCCATGTTGTTTTGGTGGTGATGTTCGGTGACCTCTCCTTGTTTGCTATCACAGGCTAAAACACACACACACACACACACACACACACACACACACACACACACACACATTCCCACTGAGGCCACTCCCCCTGCACTAATCCCCCCCCCCATCTCCCTCTCACTCACAACACAAACACGTGTCTCGTCTAGATTAACACCATCCCACATCACTATTCACCATCATACCCACTATCACCATCGTTAGTGTTCTTAACATCAACATCATTAACACAAACCTACATCACCACTACCACCATCATCATTAACACCACCACAAACCTACATCACCACTACCACCATCATCATTAACACCACCACAAACCTACATCACCACTACCACCATCATCATTAACACCAACACAAACCTACATCACCACTACCACCATCATCATTAACACCAACACAAACCTACATCACCACTACCACCATCATCATTAACACCAACACAAACCTACATCACCACTACCACCATCATCATTAACACCAACACAAACCTACATCACCACTACCACCATCATCATTAACACCAACACAAACCTACATCACCACTACCACAAACATCATCATCATCATTAACACAACACCATCAGCTACATTATATGAGTCACCACTATGTTACATCATCACAAGCTACAGGACAGGTACACGTAGGAGGCGAGGTGAAGTAAGGTGCAGCGGCCTGGCACTGCTACACCTGGACACAGTTCCAGCCTGTTATGCATGCCGTATCCTTTTCTGTCTTTTAAATCCTCGTTCTGCTGTTTTTCTCGCTTTTTTTCTCTTAATTTTCCTTCTGCATATCACACTCTTTTCCTTGTGTCTTTAGTTTTTCCCTCTCTCTTTTCCTTTTCTCATCTCTCCACAATATTACATTACTACAGTCAACAGATGTGGCAGACAAAAGGAAGTAAAGCTGGAGCGGCTTACAACTCTATTACAGGTTTACTAATACTGAGCTGACACCTTTCTGTCTTTCACCTTTCTTTACTTTTTTTTTTCCTAGTTGTTTTTCTAACCTGTTCTCTCTTTGCTTAATCTAATCATCTTCCTCATTTTTGTCATCTTCTGTCCTGATTATTTTCTCTCCTTCTTTCTTCCTTTCATTCTTTCTTTCCCCATTTCTTTTTCCTTTTCTGTCCTCCCTTTCTCTTTTTTCTGACCCTTCTTCCTTTAACTTACTTTCTTTCTTCCTTCCTTTCCTTCTTTTTTTCTCTTGTTCTCATGTCCTTTTCCATGCCTTCAGTCATCTTTTTTTTTCCTTCTCACGTTTTTAAATTTATTTTCCATCTTTTCTTTCTCCAACATTCTTCAACATCAAAAACTACAGGAGAGGTAGCAAGCAATATGAGGTATGTTATACTCAGTATTAACATACTGAACATCATCATCATCATCATTATCGACTGTAACGTTATCATTCCTATCACATCCATCCTAAACACGAGTAACTATCAGCATCACCATCATCACTATCACCACCAGCACCATTAGCTACATAAGATCAAAGCCACCACTATATTACTGCACCACAAGCTACAAGAGAGGCAGGAGGCAAGATGGAGTAAGGTGGGGCGGTCTGAGGGCGGTATTCTTGTGCGGTTAAGGAACCTTCCTAACACGTCCTCCTTACCGATTAATTTTTGTAAAGTGCGGGCAAATATCACTTTCTAGGTTATTTATGCAGAGGATAGTGATATTAGAATGATGTACAGTATGTAACACAGAAGAGGACATCAAGGCGTAGTAAATAAAATAAGTCGCTTAGGAAGTGGTGTTAGTGAGCTGCCTTAACTGACAAGAATACAGGCCTGGCACTTATCACACAAGTACCAGCTTCAATCCAACCAGGGTTTTTGGTCTTTTTTTCTTTTTTTTTATCTTTCTCTTTCTACTTTCGTTCTGTCTTCTGTTTTCTTTCTTCCTTTCTCTCTATCTCCGTGTCTGCTGTGTTGTTGCCGTCTCTCTCCACAATATTACAGGAACGCAGTTTATAAGACACGTAGGAGGCGAGATGAAGTCAAGTGGAGAGGCCTGGGACTCTGCTACACCATCCATCCATCCATCATCCTATCCTACGTTGCCACCATGAGGAGCGTAGGAGACTGGGGCTAGGCAAGTTGGTCCTGACGCTTAAGATGAGAGTGACCAGCCTCACTCATCCCTGAGTGGCATGGCGTGAGCAATAATCTCCAACCACCCCTTGGATATAAACCTTCACCAGCTCAATCCGAGTGCTGTAATTACCCACTAAACCACCAGGCGCCAAAATTTGGTTATACAGTTACCACCCAGCATAGTAAATGGTGTCCTGGTGCACAGGAAACCATTTGGCTTGTCACTATGGACTGATTTTAGGCCCTTCTGCCTGTCTCTTTCTTTCATTTTCCTTTCTCTTTTTTCTGGCCTGTCTTTAATTTTACTTAATCTAATCCCCTTGCATATCTCTCTCACCTGTCTTCTTTATTGTCCCTCCTTTGATTCTCCTTCTCATGTGCATTCTTTCCTTCCACTTTTCCCTCTTATTTCCTCTCCTCTTTTGACTGTCTTCAAGCTTCTGTTTTATTATTCTTTTCTCCTCTCTTTAACCATTCTTCTTTTCACCTTTATTCTTTCTTTCGTTCTTTCTCCTCTTCCATATATTTCTTTTTGTGATTTTCGTTCTTTCTTTCTCCAGTACACTACAGCATCACAAGCCTCAGGAGAGGTGGAAAGCGAGGTGATGTAGGGTTATCATCATTAATACTCACCTACTCTACATCATCATCATCATCATCAGTCACAACCACCATTTACTACATTGCATCAAAGTATCTACAATATTATATCATCACAAGCTACAAGAAAGGTAGGAGACAAGGTGAAGCAAGGTGGAACGGCCTGGCACTCCATCACAGGTGTACCCAGTTCAGTCCTTCATCGCTATCACATGTTTCCTTTTCTATATTTCTTTCCTCCTTTCCTTTATCATCATCCTCATTTTCACTTGTTCCCTATACTTTACATATTCTTATCATTTTATTTTTATCTCATTCAAATCGCCTTCATTTTTTTCCCTTTTTTTTCTGGTGGTTAGAGTATTTCCTTCATTTTTTATAATTTCCTCTACTACTCGTTTTTCTCCTTTCATTCATCCCTTAGTTTTTCCCTATCCTTCTCACTCCTTCTGTTACTTCCTTTCTTCTTCCACTAAATTCCTTCAACAGAACCAACAAGAGAGGCAGGAGGCGAGATGAAGTAAGGTGGAGCGGCCTGGCACTCAACTACACCTGTACCCAGTTAACACTTTTGACATTTTATAATTCATTTTCTTTATCTTTTTTCCGTCTCTCCTTGCTTTCATATTTTGTTTCATGCTTTTTTTTTTCTGTGGTTTTCTTCTTTCACTTCCCCTTGCTTTCTGTTCTTTCATTTCCTCTCCATCTCCATTCATTGTCTCTTTTCTCCCTTACTTTCTCTTTTCTCCCTTACTTTCTCTTTTCTTAGGCACTTCATTTCCCTAATGCTTTCTGCTGTCTTTCTTCACTATATCACAGCAGTAGAAGCAGACACCAAGGTGCAGTAGGGTGTAGCGACACAAGGACACAAATAAAGGTGTACATGTTCCACCCTGTGTTGTACCTGGATCTTTTTTTGTTTTGTTTTTTGTTCATGTTCCTTTATTCCCTTTTCTTTTTTTCGTTATTCTCCTTCTGTTTCCTGTTATCCTTTCATTTTGCTTTTTTCTTTTCTTTCTTTCTTTGTTTCTTCCTTCTCACTTTTTATTCGCTTGTCTTCTGCCTTCCTTTTCTTCCATTTATTGTACTTTATGCTTTCAATATCCCATTTTTTGCCATTTTGATTATTAATTCTCTCATTTTTCCAACTTTCCTGCCAGTCTATTCCCCACAGTTTTTCTCATTTTCTCTCTTTCTCCCCATTTCTCTCTCTCTCTCTCTCTCTCCTTTCTTTCTACAAGATATTACAATATCACAGGCTAGAGACTTAGAGGGGGGGGGAGATGAAAGAAGGATCTGAGTACTAACCTACTGCGGTAATCTTGCGTGATACCACCACCACCGCCACCACCACCACCACCATCATCATCATCATCATCATCATGATTAACCTATATAACCTAACTACTGTCATCATTACCACAATCACCACCACCACCACGATCATCATCATCATCATCATCATCATCAAGACTAACCTAAATAGCCAAATCATTAGCATCACCATCATCACCACAATTCTCCTCCTCCTCATCATCATCATAACACAATCAATAACTATATTACCGGTACATCAGAGTCACCACTATATTACATCATCACAAACTACAAGAGAGGTAGGAGGCAACATGAAGTCAGGTGTAGCGCTGGCACTCTATTACAGGTGTACCGGGTTCAAACCTACCTGTGTATTGCCTCCTTTTACTATTGACAATTCCTCTGCCAGTTTTATGTACCTTTCCTTTGTTCTGCTGACTCTCTCTTTGTTTCTTATTGTCCTTTAATTAGGTCTTTCTCATTTTCATTCTTTTTTTTCTTTCTCTTTCTTTTCCCACCTGCCTCTTTCTTTCTTTCTTTCCTCTAATTCCAGTTCTTTCCTACTTTGTTATTTCTGTCCTTGTTCTTTCTCATTTTATTTCATTCTTGTCCTGAGATTTTCTTTTTGCTGGTAGTCTTTCCTTCCTGCCTTTTCATTCTCCTTTCTTTTTTTATATCACATTACCAGCTACACAGGAAGGAGTAGGTTACATGAAGTCAGGTTATTATCAGCATTACTATCCCACAGCGCCATCAGTAATACTGGCACCACCACCATCATCCTCATTATTTGTCATTATCATCATCATCATCATCATCATCATACTATTATCATTATCGTAAAAAATAAACCACAGTCGCCATCACTATAGCCACCACCTTGATCATTATTCAGTTATTATTGTCAGCAACATTATCCATTCTCTTGTTGTTATTACCATCACAGTTAACCCACACCACCACCACCACCATTAGCTACACTACAGTAGATCTAGGCACCACTACAGTTCGTTCACCTTAACTTGCCAAAGATTTTCGTCTTTTTGCAGTAACTCTTCAGTAATTGAACAGATCAGAACCACATACCTGTAGCCTTTCCCTAACACTTCTTCGTGACTAGCATCATACTGTAAAGGTATTTGTTGATGTTCAGCATTCCAGCTGGACAGCTGGTATTTCCAGGCCAAGTTAAATAGGACAGAGGATAGCACATCAGTTTAGTGTTAATCCCTTGTTACAGCTTAAGCATTCAGATTGGCCAGAGGGTCATTTTAGGCCAAGTTAGAGTGGACAGACTACTGCACCATATTTACTGATAATCCCTTGTTACAACTAAACACATATGATGATATGGTGGCAGTTTTATGCCAGGTTAAAGTGGAGAGAGTATAGCACTACTAAATAATAATGATCTACTCCAGCAATGTAGATTACGATATGAGTATTTTAAGCCAAGTTAGAGTGGACAGAGTACTGCAGCATATTTAGTGATAATCTCTTGTTACAGGTCAGCATTCAGAATGGGCAGATGGTAATGTTAGGCCAAGTTAGAGTGGATAGAGTACTGCAGCATATTTAGTGATAATCTCTTGTTACAGGTCAGCATTCAGAATGGGCAGATGGTAATGTTAGGCCAAGGTAAAGAAGGCCTAATATCAAAGGATTATAAGCACCAGGATAGGTAGGAGGCGATGTGGAGGAAGGTAGAGCGGCCTGGCACTATCACAGCTGCATAGAGTTGCAGCCTCTGTACTTTGACCTTCCTTTATTGACTTATTTTAGCTTTGCCTTCTTACCTTTTTTTTATATCCTTCTCCTTTACTTCATCATATGTCTTATTCCCGTCTTCCTCTTCTTTTCCAAATTTTCTTCTTTCCTTCCCTTTTCTCCTGTTATTTATTGTCTTTTTTTCTCTATTCTTCCTTCTCATACTTTGTCTCTTCTCTTACTTTATCTTTTTTTTCCTTTTCATTCTTTTTGTCTTCTCTCTTTCTTTCTCCTTCCGCCTTTTCCCTCGTCTCCTTTCTTGCTTCTCTATACTACAGCAATAAAACACCAATACAAGTAGGAGCCAATGTGAAGTAAGGTGGAGCGGCCTGAGAGTCTTACAAAAGTGTCCAGAGTTCCACCCTGCCAGGCACTTGACTCCTTTTTGGTCGCTTTTCCTGTTTTCCTTTTCTCGTTTCTTTTTTCCCTTTTATTCTCATTTTGTTTCTTATTTTGTTTTTGCTCCTTTTCTTTTTCCTTCTTTATTCTCGTCTTATATTTCCTTCTTTTTATCTTCTTCCACTTTCTTTTTTTACTTTCAAATTCTTCTCCATTGCTTTGTTATTTTTTTTATTGATTTTCTCATGTTTGTTTATCGCTGTATTTCCCTCTTTGTTATTTCTTTCTCTCATATCACTTTTTTATACTCCGTTTCATTCGTTCTTTCTTCCTCCATTCTTTCTCCACTATATTACAACATCACGACCTACAAAGGAGGAAGGACGACAGATGAAATAAAGTTATCACAAATACTAAACGACTGCACTTCACCACCACCACCATCACCACCAATATCTGTGTAGTTTCAGCTTCATTATCTTCATTATCATTATCATCATCACCATCATCATCACTACCATCGCCGTTATCAACTCCTTAGATCTGGGCATTATATTACAGCATCACAAGCTATAAGAGAACAGGAGGCGAGATGAACTAAGGTGCAGCGGCCTGGCACTACTACACCTGTACACACCTTCACCATCAATGATTTCCTCTTCTTCTTTATTCCCCCCTGTCTTTCCTTCATTATTCTTTATCTTTGTTAATTTTTATAACTTTTTTTTCCTTTTCCTTTCTTTCATTCACTCTTTTCTTTTTTTAATTCTTTCCTTAACTTACATATTGTCTTTACTTACTTTTTCCTTTCAGTTTCCTCTTTTTTCTCCTCTTCTTTTCCTCGTTTTCTTCTTTGTCCATTTTTCACTGTGCTTTTATTTTTCTTTGTCACTGTCCCGCTGCATTTTTTGTTCTTTCTTTGTTCACTCCATTACAGCATAACAAGCAACAAGAAGGGAAGCAGGACGTATTAAGTAAAGCTAATAGCCTGTCATCAGTACTAACCTATCACATCACCATCATTATCACTACCACCATCACCATCACCACCATCATCATCACTACCATCATCATCGTCATTGCTACGATCATCATCATCATCCATAACGTTATCATTATCGGAATGTAATTATCACTAATACCACCACCACCACAACCACCATCATCATCATTACCCATGCAATTACCATAACAACACTAAGTTGCACCACTGTTACCATTATCATTACCAGCATCACAACCAGCACAACAGTCATCATTATCATCACTTCCACCACCACAGTTGGTTACATTCGATCAAAGCACCAGTATACTACATAATGACAAGCTACAGGAGAGGTAGGTGGCGTGGTGAAGTAAGGTGGAGCGGCCTTCCACTCTGCTACACCTGTACACAGTTAACACCTTTACCATTTATACTTTATTTTTCAACTTTCTCCCTTCCATTCTTTACTTCTCCTTTACTGCATATTTTGTGTCCTTATCATCCTTCATTCCTATTTTCCTTATTTCGTTTTTCACCTTTCTTCCTTGTTTATTTCCACTTCTTTTATCGTTTCTTTCATTTTTTCTTCTTCCCTCTGATTATCATTCATCGTGTCTTCCATTGTTCTCTTTTGTCACTTTTTCTTACCCCATTTCTTTATTGCTTTCAGTTGTCCATCTTTACTATAATACAACAGTAAAACGACAAGCTAACAAGTAGCCAAGGTGAAGTAAAGTGGAGCCACCTGGGACTCTAATTAAGGTGTCTGCAGTTCCACCTGACAAAGTGTTGGATCCTTTGTATTTTTCCCTCATGTCCCTTATATTCACCTGTCTTGTTCTTTATCCTTTTTAGTTCTTTCTACTTTCTCCCTTGTTTATTTCTCCTTTCTATCTTCTTTTTATCTCCCATTTTTTAAAACTTTCTTCTGTCTCCTTTATCCCACTTTATTAGCATTTCTTTATGCTGTTTGTTTCTTTCACACTTTCTCCCTTTCCTTCATTCTCATACGGCTTGGGTTCACTGTTGCCAACCCTTCGGCCTTGTATTTACATTTTTATCTGTCTCTGTCTCTTTGTTTATCTATTTATTTATCTTTATTTGTCTATAGTTCACATTAGCATTGCCGGGTTCAGTCTGTCCAGATCAAGAGTCTCCGTTTTCTATATTATCTCTTCATCTGTTCATCCTTATCTCTGTCTGGACATGAGGCAACAGACGTTCAATCCACCGCCATGAGTTGTATCTCTTGTTTACCCGTCCCAGCCTCGGAGCGCCTTGGGGACGGGTATTGTTTTCACTCGGTTTGTCTGTTAACCACTTTATGAGAAAACTATTGGTGCAATTTTGGCTAATATTACAGGGATGATGGGGTATTACCTTCTGATCACCTGATTAAATTTTGGGTCAAATTAGGCCAAGGCCCAGGCTGTAGGCCCCAAAAAGTTGAAAAAAAAAAAAAAATCGCCATAACTCCTTTCAAATTCGTTATATCGACGTGAAACCAAAACCTAAAGGTGCATCTTTCAATTCTGGATCTTATAACATGCCTCATTACATCCCCAGTTAGCGGTAGGGGGGGCAATGTCAGGTGGGTCAGGCCTAAAATTTCAAATGGGCATAAAATAATCAATTTTCACCCGATTTACTCCAAATCTGAGATGTGACATCTTTGACTAGATATCCATTTGTGTTTATACGTCAGCACTAAAATGACTGCCGGGGACGGGTTTGCTGTGCTTTGGCACCGCTTCTTATACTGTTTATTTCTTCCTGTATCTAACTATCAAATCAATTTACCTGTCTTTCTGTCAGTATATCTATGTATCCGTCTATCAGTCTGTCTGTCTATCAATCTATCTAAGTATCTGTCTATCTACCTGTCATTCTGTCTACGTGTATATACGTTATTCTACCTTAATCTATCTATCTATTTCGTTCTGTATGCCTGTCTTTCATTTTATCTTATTCTACCTATCTATCTGTATATCTCGCCCTGTCTGCCTGTCTGTCATTCTACCATATTCTATCTATCCATCTGTCTATATATCTATCAGTCTATGTTCAACTGCAGGTGTACATCAGGTGGCAGGGGTTGGTTGTACCGACATGATACACCTTCAGTACGATGATGTATATTATATTGCTGGTGACAACACAGGTTTTTCTTCAGGTGGCAGCCCCCTAGTAGAGCAGGGGTTACTGTAGACGATACCCAACCCCTCCAGTTCCAAAAGTCTACCTTAAGCTGCATAAAACCTTCTGCAGAGACGAAAAATAACATGACAAATAAGGACATGAGACTGGCCACAGTCCAACGGCCTGGCTCCATCCAGATCCGCTCCAGCAGCTGCAACGGCATCACTACAGGAACCTTCGATCCGACACCTTGCTGGGATAGTGAAACTTGGCAATACGATCCCGTAGACTTCATCTCGGCTTACTACCACATTACTGCACATTACACTGCTTGTCTTATCAGGCAGCTGTTACTGCAGCAAGGCAGGACAGGTGCCTGCTCCCACACACCTTTCTTTCTTAACCCTCTCCCCACACGCCCCACCCAACCCCCCACACGCCCCACCCCACCCCCACACGCCCCATCCCACCTCCCACACAATTACCCATACCTCCAACATGCTACGCACTGTCTCCCCTATCCCTTGATATCTTTACCCAACCAAGCCGTAGGATTTCCTGTCATTCCGCTATCTGCAAACTGAACCCTGAGGGAAGGCCGTTTAGGGCCACCACGAATGGGGTCACAAGGTGACTAGGGAGCCAGGGAGTGGCAGGATGACAAACCGCTGATAATGTTAGGTTCCCCATGAGGGGCAGTCCGGTATATGTGCAGGGGATCCCTCCTCACGAGGCTCTATAGAGAGTGAGGGAGGATAAAACCCAGCATTGAGGACCACCGGCATACGTAGGCCTGGCCAACAACTTTCCCTCCCTCTTTACCGGCACAGTGAGCCAACCAAACCCCGTCCAATGACCAACACTTCTAAAGGAGTCATCCAGAAAATCCCACCCCCGAAGCAGCCGAAGAGTAGCAGCGGCAAGCCACCATCCTTCACCAAAGTCTCCAGCACTTCGAAAAAGACCCAGTCCCATAAACCTATTGCTGACCCCAAACGACCAAGAACCCCAGAGACCTCAGAAGGAGAATCTAAGAAACAGAGAGCTGATAACCCTGATGCAGCAAGTCCTCCTGCAGCCTCTGACAAAGACGACCTTTCCTGCCCTTCCCAAGATAATACACATCTTGACCTGGATATGGACGTCACTCCAGCACCCTCTACCAACCTCGACAGCTGGAATCGAGCCATCTCACAAGCTAACCCCGAAAACCACCTTCCTCACCGAGGTCAAGCCGGTGCCACGCACGCTCCCCCAAGCAAAGAGGAAGAAGATGACTTCATACTCGTCACAAAGAAAACAAACACAGAGTTTCAGCACCCAGCAAAACATGCCCACTGATGACTCCATCTGCCCTACAGACCCTCAGAACTCGGGACACGAAGATGCCTCGACCAGACGACCTTGCCAACCCCATCGCCGTCCCTCACCACGAAGGGCTCCTGCAGTGTCTGTGAGACCCCAGCCTCGCTCAGACACCCCCTACCCAGTCTTCCTGGTCCCAAAACAAGACGCCTTCCCGACGACCACAGAACTGGTGATGGCTCCAGACATTCCCCCTCCCCCCATCAACACGACAATACAGCCCTCCCGACACCTTCAACATTGTCCAGTGAAACACCCGAAGGCTCAAGAATAAACGAACACTACTAGAGAAAGTTGCACATCGAGACAAAGTAGACGTTTTCCTCCTCCAAGAGACCCTCATACCAGCTCATCATTTCTTCATACTGAGAGCGTTCACCCCCTAAATCCCTCCCAATGCTGGCAACGGCCCCCAGACCTGTGCCATTCTCGTTAAAAATCGTATTCTTGCCACACCAACACGACCCCCTCCTCACTGTGGAGAAGGAACAGAAGTACCTGCAGGGTGTTAGTGTCACACTCAGGGACGGAAAACTGCAAGTCTTTAACGTCTACTACAAGCCAGTGATAGAATTAAACCTCGCAGAGCAATTCACACCTGCCGTTAACCAACCAACCCTCACTGGAGGCGATTTTAACCGCATCACCCTTGGCTGGGATCCCCAACCTATGTAAACCAGGCCGGTCGACACATAAACGCGCTCCTGGACGAGACTGACGAGATCACACCCCTCAACGACCCCACCGAACCCACCCACCTACAGGTATGACGCCTCGACTTAACATTCGCCTCCACAACCATCGCCTCCACTGCTCAATGGAACATACACCCGACCCTCACATCCGATCATCACGACATCTTCATCTCTCTCGCCTAAGTCTCACCACCAAAACCCCCGGGACCACACCCAATGTATAACACAAAGAAGTCAAACTGGATTCTCTTCCATTCCTTCCTTGAAAAAATATTAACCCCACTACAGCCCTCACAACACCTTGACGAACATGAGGCACAAATTACCTCAGCCATTCAGACTGCAGCAGACATATCCATCCCGCTGACCTCCAACTGTCACCGCCATTACAAGGACCACTGGTTCTATTGTGACAGGGTGAAAGAACTAAATCACCGTCTTAATACCGTAGAGCGAAGATTATACTGAGCCAACTCCACTCCTGAAGGCAGGAAATACCTTCAAGCAGTCGCCTGCCTCACCACCACGGAGAAAAACAGGATAGAAGAAAGTAAATGTTCGAGTGGTGCCGCTCCCTAGTAGCACACACTAAGTTAGGCACACTATGGAAAAAACTCCGAGCAGTTTCGGCCCCCCCCCCCTCGGCCAGGTCCCCCACCCACATTGACCCCCAAGGACAAGCTGAAAGACTAGCAGCAACATTCGCTGCTCACACATCCCCAAGGAATCTGCCACGGACCACCAGAGCACGACAGGATGCCCTACACCAAGGAAGCACCGATTATCACTGCAAAAGCTCAGCCTAACACAACAGACCACCCGTTCACCATCCATGAGCTCGAGGAATCTCTCAAATCAGGCACAGACACAGCACCAGGCCTGGACTGAATCACATACTCTATGATACCCAACACTGGCCCCATTGCTCGAGAAGCCAACCTTGGGTTGCTGAACCACTCCTGGAATGAAGGACGGCTCCCCACAGCATGGAAAAAGGCGGCTATGCAACCTATTCCCAAGCCCAAAGACAATAATGCCTATCGACCAATCTCTCTCTTAAGGTGCCTCAGCAAAACTGCAGAACGAATGGTCTTACGCCGCCTTCAGTGGATCACGGGTGCCCCACACGACTACCTCTTAGCATACAACAAAGGGAGAGGTTCCGCAGAGTGCTTCGCCACCTTCCTCACAGAGCTACGAGGAGGACGGGGACTGGCCAGTCATCCTCGACCTTGAAAAGGCCTTCGAGCTTGCTTGCCCTGAAGCCATCCTTGCCGCCCTCACTCGCAAGGGAGTGAGTGGACGTCTCCTCTGCTGGCTCGAGGACTTCTTCAAGGACCTGGAGGCGCTAGTCCACTTCCAAGGGCGATCATCCTCCTTCCACAAACACTGGAACGGCACCCCACAGGGCAGCACCATCAGTCCAACCCTCTTCAACACCCTAATGGAGAGCCTCCTGAACTTAAATCTTGGAACATTAATAGAGGGCCTTACCACACCCGAGTACAAACAGCCTCGTCACACCTAGATCAAGATTGTGCTAATCTCGTCAGACCAAAGCCCTTCCATTCGGAATGCCCCCCCCCCCACAACGTCTATGCCTTGGTGTCACACCGATTGAATGTGTAGACTCCCACGTATTCCTGGGCAAATGGTTCGACACAAGGCTTACCTTTCTGAAAGAGACCGATCACATAAGAGAAAGAATAAAACTCCGCCTCTGTGCCGTATGAGCATTAGTGGGTAAGGGTAATGGAGTCTCCTACCAGGTACTACGTCTCTTCTACATCCAAGCCATTAGATCCATCATTGACTATTGTGCACCAGCTCTACCCACCATTGATGCTTCCCTCAGCGCCAAGCTCGAAGTCGTCCAAAACGAGGCACTTCGCATCATCACAGGCTCCCCCTCGATAGACCTGCCTCCGCAATCTCCGTATGGAATTCGAGGTCGAATCTCTGCAACACCGTATACTGGCAAGAACCGCTGGGCTGACAGCCACACTGGCGTACAAAGCTTCCCCACTCTCCCCCCTGTATCATATAAAGGCCTCACTCAACAGACACCCTGACCAACTCACAAAAAACTGGTTCCACTGCACCATCCGAGGAATCAGAACCCTCGACATATCCCATCAGATAACCCAAGATCCAGACACAGCCAGCATCGACATACAGGACCCTGCACCATGGACACCGCTCCCCTTCAAATCTGTAGTGCCCAAAGTCACCGGCGAGGGTCACACGCCACCCAACGCCTACGTCTGGTACCCCTGGAAAGAACAGCCACTCTCACAACCCGACTCAGTCTCATACTACACCGATGGCTCAGTGGAACAACCCAGGGCCTGATCAGCCTTTGTATCCGGCGATAGGATATACAGAGCTAGAGAGAGCAATGGAGCCTCAACCCACCAGACAGAACTGGCTGCTATCACCAAAGCCCTGGAACATACCATAACAATTGGACAGCAAATACTATCATTATTCAGCCATCTATGTCCTCCGCCATCCAAACCGCCGAGACAACACGAAAATCATTTATGATATACTACACACAGCCTCGTGCATTGCTAACTTAGGCAAATCAATAATTAAACACTGGGTACCCAGCCACGTCGGCATCTACGGCAATAAGCAAGCCGACAGAGCAGCGAAAACAGCCACCGCCCACCCTTGTATTGATATCAATATCCCCATCAGCCTCTCCCAAATCAAACTTGCTATTAATAGACAGAGTACCCACCTAGTCATAGAAGAACACCAAACCTGTGCCTCCAACGAGTCTGCTTCTGGACAGTGGTACGCAGCAGCGACTCAAAATGAACCTATCATGGCCACCAAATACACCCCTAACAGACTCCTCACACGCCTACGTCGCCTCCGACTAGGCTACAACTGCCGCAACACCACAATAAACAACAGCCCCAACGAGACCTGTAACCATTACAACAATGAATCGTCCTTCCCTCTGTTACACTACATTCTTCGTTGTCCCGCTACTTCCCGACTGAGGACAGGACACACCTACCCTAACCCAGACCCTGCCCCAGCCGCCCCCTTAGGGGACCTCCGGACCTTGAGCCACTTCTATAATACACCCAACCCCCCTACAAACCCTTCTCCAAGTGGTTGACACCGCCTGCTCACCTACGTAAAAGACAAATCTTTTCTGACCGAACTAACAAAGGGCCCGGTCCCCGACTCTCTGCAACCCAGGCGAAGATAAGGTGGTCATCTTTTTTTTCATTACCATCATCATCATTGTCATCATCATCATCATCATCATCAATTTCCGTGTAATCATTTTCATCAACATCAGTAATACGAAATAACCAACACAGTTACCATCACAGTCATTACCATCATCACTTAATTGTCAATAATAATTATAATCATCATCATCATCATCATCATCATTTTTTCTTTTGTTGTTCTCCCTTCCTCTGCATTATAATACATCATAACAAGGTACAAGAGAGGCAGGAGGCGAGATGAAGTAAGGTGGAGCGGCCTGGCACGCTGTGACAGGTGTACCGAGTTCAGCCCCATTCAGAGGTATTTCCGCCTTTTCATTCTCATTTTCTTTCTCTTGTTTTTTCTTTCTTTCTGATTCTTTTTTTCTCACCGTTTATTTCTTAATGTCCTTTCACACGTTCTTTTTCCTTTTCATTCTCTCTTACGCCTTTTGGTCTTCTTTTTATCCAGCTTTGTTCTACCTCTCAAATTCTTTCACATTATCTTTCTTATTTCTGTACGTTGTTTCTCATTTTATATCATCCGGTTCCTTTTATTAATTTCTTCGTCATTGCTTCTTTCCCATCTTTCTTTCTTTTTCCCTCCATCATATACCCTAACAAGGTACACGGGCAGCAGGAGGTGAGATGAAGTAAGGTTAACATCATCATTATTATATTCGTCATGTTGCATAAAACTCATTGGCGTTCAATGGTATATTAAGACTACTATTGCTGTACATCCTGTCCATAGCACTTCTTCATGACTTTCACTATATTCTAGACTCGTTTGTTGCAGCTCAACATTCAAGATGGAGAGATGGCAATGTAGTGCCAAGATAAAATGTACAGAGTATTAAAGCATTATAAACAGCAAGATGGGTAGGAGGCGATATGGAGGAAGGTAGAGCGGCTGACACTACTACACGTGTCCTACCTGCCATCTACGCCGCCCACACCTCCTGCCACCACTTATAACTGTGGACATCTTACTGGTTCTCTTCCTTGCTTTCTGGCTTCTGTCTCTTTGTCTCATTATTGTTCTTAATTCTCCTTTTCTTTATTTCTTTTTTGCCTTCCGTTTTTTTACCTGCATTTCTATTTTCTTCTCTTTCTTTCACAATTGCTTTTTCCTATGTTTTTCCTTTTATTTTCTGTCCTCTTTACTTTTTTTCCCTTTTCGTTCTGTCTCCCTTGTCTTTCTTTCTTTCTCCATTGCTTTTTCCTGTCGTTGTCTTTTTCTTTTCTGTCCCCATCACTTTCTTTCTTCCCCCTTTCGTTCTGTCTCCCTGTTCTTTCTTTCATCAACGCTTTTTCCTGTCTTTTTTCTTTTTCTTTTCTGTCCCCTTCACTTTCGTGTTTCCCTTTTTCGTTGTGTCTGCAACACACTACAGCGTCTGAAGCTACAAGAGAGCTGGGAGGCGAGGTGAAGTACGTTGCAGCGGCTGGCACTCCACTACACCTGTATCCAGTTAACACCTGGACTTATATATATATATATATATATATATATATATATATATATATATATAGGCGTTCACTCTTCTTTATTTCTTTCTCTTTGTCTTTCTTTTTTTCTATCGTTATTTTTTATTTCGTGTCCCAGTTGATTTGTTCTTCCCCCTTTTGGTTTTTCGTTTTCTTTTCTTTTCGTATCATTTTTATCAACATATCTTTCAGTCTCATTTCTCGTAATTTTCTTTCATCCTTTCTTCCTTTCTGTCTCATTTTATGTTCTTATCTACATTTTTTCCTACTATTTTACAGCATCACAAGCAACAAGAGAGGTAGGAAGGGTGATGAAGTAAGGTGGAGCGGCCTGGCACTCTACTACACCTGTACTGAGCTCACACCTTTACCAATTATACTTTATTTACTTTTTCCAGTTTCTGTCTTTCATTCTCCCATTTTTTCACATTTTGTATGTTTCTCATTCTCCTTTAATTTATTTTTCAGTTTTTTCCTCTTTCTCTCTACGTTCTTTGTCGTTGCGTTTTTTTCATTTTCTCTCATTCATTGTCTGTTTTCCTTGTTTCCTTCTTTGTCCTTTCTCCATTTCGCTCTCACTCCAGTTCTTTATTCCCTTCTCCTGTCTGTCTTTACTGTATTACTGGAATAAAGGAACAAGAGAAGGAGGAGCCAAGGTGAAGTAAAGTGGAGTGACCTGTGACTCTTATAAGGGTGTAATCCACCCAGTACCTCTCTCTCTCTCTCTCTCTCTCTCTCTCTCTCTCTCCACTATATTACAGCAATATAACAACAAGCAGGTAGGAGCCAAGGTGAAGTAAGGTGGGGCGGCCTGGGACTCTAATAAAGGTGTCTGATGTTCCACCCTTAGCCTCACACTGGGTTCCTTTTTATTTCCATCTTTATTTCTTCTCTCTCTCTCTCTCTCTCTCTCTCTCTCTCTCTCTTGGTTTATGCGTATTTTTTGTTCTTTTGCTTTTCTCTTTTTTCCGTTCATTACCTTTTCTTCATTTAATATTCTTTTCATCACACTGGTTTAATTTCTACTTCCTGTCTCCCTTTCATTATCATTTTCTATATTAGATCTTATTTTTCTTTTTTCTTTGTATTGATTTTTTTTTCCAATTATGTCGAGCTTTGTTTTCCTATTATTTCTTTTTCTTTCACCCAATTCTATCATTTTTTTCATCCTTTCTTTCTGCACTGTACAAGAGAGGTGGCAGGCGATAGGAAATAAGAATATCATCCCCTATTAACCTGCTTTACCAGCACTACCATCATCACTACAAGCATCATCACCACAAGCATCATCATCATCATCAACACAAGTATCATCATCATCATCGTCATCATCGCTACGATCACCATCACTTTTATCGTATTCACCTTCACCGTCATTGTTATAATCATAATCATCATCATCATCATCATCATCTACAAACATTTAGGCAATGAATCATAGCATCGCAGCTACAAGAGGGGCAGAAGGCGAGATGAAATAAGGTGGCGCGGCCTGGCACTCTGCTATAAGTGTACTGAGTTCAAACTTTTACCTTTTTTTTTCTCTCTCTCTCTCTCCTCCTGTCTGTCGTTCTTTTTTCTTCTATTTACGTAAAATTAATGTTGCGTCTCGTCTTTTCCATTCTGTCCGTTTCTTTTCCAATCTTTCTTCGTCTCTTTTCCTTCCTTCTCCATTTTTTTCATTTTTCTAAATGCTTGTCTTTCATCTCTTTACACGTTCAGTTCTTTCATGTTTGTTGCCTTTCTTTCCTTTCTTTCTTCGCTACATGAGAGAGGTAGGAGGCAAGACGAAGTTATCATCAATATGAACGTACATCATAATCACACTAATAATCACCGTCATCATCATCACCACCACCAGCACCACCGCCACCACCACCATCATCATCATCATCATCATCATCATCACATCCTCCTCCAAACAGTTATCATTAATTAATTATATTATCTTTATTAATGTCATCCTCATCCTCCTCCTCCAACTAGTTAGGATCAGAATCGACTTAATCATCATCATCATCATCATCATCATCATCATCATCACCATTATCAGTATCACTATCATCATCATCATCACCACTACATTATCATCCTTCAACCAGTTAGGATCAGAATCGACTTAATCGCCTTTTCTAATACAAGTATCATCATCATCATTATCATCCTTCAACCAGTTAGGATAACAATCGACTTAATCACCTTTTCTAATACCAGTATCATCATCATCATCATTATCAGTATCACTATCATCATCATCATCATCATTATCAGTATCACTATCATCATCATCATCATTATCATCCTTCAACCAGTTAGGATAACAATCGACTTAATCGCCTTTTCTAATACCAGTATCATCATCATCATCATCATCATCATCACTATCATTATCATCATCATCATCATCATCATCCTTCAACCAGTTAGGATCAGAATCGACTTAATCGCCTTCTCTAATACCAGTATCTTCATTATCATCATCATCATTATCAGTATCACTATGATCATCATCATCACCATTATCACATCATCCTCCAAAAAGTTATCACTACTGAATTATATTATCTTTAATACCAACATCATCATCATCATCATCATCATCATCACCATCACCACCATCACTGTCATCATCTTCCTTCAACCAGTTAGGATCAGAATCGACTCAATCACCTTGACTAATACCAGTATCATCATCATCATCATCATCACCACATCATCATCATCATTATATCACTATCATCACTATCATTATCATTCACCAAACAGTTAACAAAAATCAACTTTATCATCTTCATTAACACCATCATCATCATTAGATATATTAGATGCCATGCAGCAGTACATCAGGGCATCACAAGGTACAAGAGTGGTAGGAGACAAGATGGAGTAAGGTGTAGCGGCCTGAGACTACCACAGGTGTACCCAGTTCAACCCTGTGCCAGACCACGCACACTCTCCTTCCTTTCCATCCTTTCTACTTCACCTTTTACTTTTGTTGCCTTTCTTTATTTTCTGCATTTCTCATTTCTTTCCTTCCGCCTCCTCCCTTTTTCTCTTTCCCTTTCTTTTCTTCGTTTCTCGTGTCTTTCTTTACTATATTAGAACATCAGAAGCTATAAAAGGGGCAAGAGAGGAACGGAGTCAGGTGCAGCGGCCTGGGAATCTACTACACCTGTACTGAGTTAACATTATTACCACCTATAACGCATTTTATTTTTTACCCTTTCCTGTCCTTTATTTCACGTTTTCTTCATTTTCCCCATCATTTTCTTCTGTCTCATTCTATCATTACTTTTTATCCCTTTCTTTGTTTTCCGTTCTTTCCATTTTCCTTTTCATTTCATTTCTTTTGTCTTTTTCCCTTATTAATGAGACAAAGTAGATAGAAAAGTGTTGTGGAAGGTTTTGCGCATGTACGGTGTAGATGGTAAGCTGCTAGGTGCCGTCAAGAGTTTTCATGGTGGTATAGTGAAGCATATGTAAGGATTAGTGGGCATCTAAGTGAATGGTTCACGATCGGTGCGGGCGTGCGACAAGGTTGTGTGATGTCCCCACGGTTGTTCAATATATATATGGATGGGGTGATGAGAGAAGTAAAAACACCAGTAATGGAGAGAGGGATGGCGTTGGTAATGAATGGTGATGGATGGAATATCTCAAATTTGTTGTTTGCTGATGAAGCAGTACTACTTGCAAATACCGGACAAGAACTTGGTAAACTATACTTTTCTACCACAGGAAGAAAGGCAGGCCAGTCATTGTCGTTTGTCAAGGTGACTGACAATTTGTTCCTTTATGCCCTTATGATGTTACACTTTTATGTAATGTTTTATTGGCGAATGAATAGAGGATATGTTTAATGTTATAAGAATCATGTCAGTAAGTATGTTTGGGCAATATCCATTTGTTTTGGGGTGGGGTGGGGGTTAAGTGAGGGTCAGACTTCTACACACTATACAACACAGTAAAGGGTTTAATGGACTGACAGACAAGGTTTGGAGTTACACCTGACATGAGGTTAATATGTAGCCTACCGGCGGCCCTTGTAACTTGAGGGGCGCCACTGTATATAACAATTACTTACCAAACTGGTATTATATTGGAATTACACCAGCTAACAAACACTGGAACTAATATGTTCATTATTCAGTTTGTGTTTTTAAGCAATTTCTCTTTTCAACACATCTATCGCATCTGGTTAAAATCAGGTTTGGTCAGATTAGGTTAAATCAGGTTAGGTTAGTTTATTTTAACGCTGATGCAATAAAAGACTTAGGAGAATGAGACTCTCCCCTCCTCCTTTACTAAGTACAGTACGTACAAAAATATTTACCACGGATGTTTATTATGGCGGCCTTAGGATACTATACACGTGATGCTGTACACACCATACACTACACACGTGATGCTGTACACACCATACACTACACACGTGATGCTGTACACACCATACACTACACACGTGATGCTGTACACACCATACACTATACACGGGCTGCTTTACACACCATACACTATACACGGGATGCTTTACACACCATACACTATACACGGGATGCTTTACACACCATACACTATACACGTGATGCTGTACACACCATACACTATACACGTGATGCTGTACACACCATACACTATACACGTGATGCTGTACACACCATACACTATACACGGGATGCTGTACACACCATACACTATACACGGGATGCTGTACACACCATACACTATACACGGGATGCTGTACACACCATACACTATACACGGGATGCTGTACACACCATACACTATACACGTGATGCTGTTCACACCATATACTATACACGGGATGCTGTACACACCATACACTATACACGTGATGCTGTACACACCATACACTATACGTGATGCTGTACACACCATACACTATACACGTGATGCTGTACACACCATACACTATACACGGGATGCTGTACACACCATACACTATACACGGGATGCTGTACACACCATACACTATACACGGGATGCTGTACACACCATACACTATACACGGGATGCTTTACACACCATACACTCTGGGTAAGATAAACCACTTCTTCCATCCATGCAGCAGTGTATTTCTATAACTGCATACTGGCCGTAAAACTGAAGAGGCGAGAAATACCCGCAATCAGGACATTTGTAGGTATTTATCAGCTTATATTAGCATCGTAATTTATCACCAAAGGTTACATATTGCTGAGTATTTGCTATCAAACACTTTATCACACCTAAGTCTAAGATATTACATGCTACACAAATACATTTACTCTATATTTACCTGTACTTCCCCTGTTAAATATCGGAAACTCGTGAACCCCAGCCGCTCACTTTGGTTACTTGGCGCCACCACTGGTCACAATTGATGCCATGACCACAAGCGGGCAGCATATTTCCCTTCTGTATGGGTATTCGTCTCAGCACCACAGCCAGCCACCTCAGCCAAGCAGCCCTAGTGGCATAGATAAGGTGTGGGTATAACAAAGCAGTAATTTAGCCTGGGAAACAAATTAGAGGATATTTTAGAGAAAAACCTATGGTTAGTTTTGAAACGACGGAACGAGCGTTGTTCCTGGCTAAGGGAACTTCCTGGTGATGAGATGATTTTTTTTTTTTTTTTTTAATGTGTCCGACTCTGAGCAAAGGCTTCAGGGCCTATATCTCGAGGGAAGTAGTCTATCCCAAGGCCCGGTAGTCCTCCTACACCTCCACATGTCACCACTTCGGGGCTAACACCCACCGTCCATATTGAATACATGCTAGGGCTGCCTCATACAGGACTGGTGTATTGGTATTAGCGAGGGTACTTTTATGACATGTCGGCGGGTCATCTGGTAGATCAGGAAAGTCCGCTTTTATGACATTCAAATCCTTAACCTGTTCCCTGCCCCAGCCGGGATTCGAACCTGGGTCCATCAGGACAGCAGGCCGCCTCTCTATCGATTCAGCCACCGCCTCCCCCAGGATTACCCATAGGAACGGAAATATGCAAGCGGGAAAGTTATCGAGTCCCACTTAACAGACAAGGAGGCAAGAAATTTAAGCCTAGAAGGTAGAATTCTATTCCCATGGACGAAAAAAAAAAAGTTATTTTAATTTTAAAGGGTCAACTAAACTATTATATTCACATTTATAGAAGAAAAAGTGCTTAGAATTACAAGTTCAGTAATGAGCTTATAATTTTCAGTGGCCGTCAGTTGGGTGTAATTCGGAGAGTTAACCCCAGACTAAACCTAAAAGTGGTAGGCCTTTGGCTGGATTGTACTGCCTTACCACAGTACTGCACAATCTATCACCCCTGGGGGCTCGCGTAAGGGATTATCATCAATCTGAGGGTTTTGTTTAGCCAGGGATGGGCCTCTTCCTCAGTCTCCAATTCCTTACAACCCAATTCCTTGGCCAAGAACTTCAAGCAAGAAAAGCAAGAGCAAAAAATACTGCAAAACGTATACGATAAAATGAAGTTATTTCTTGTCAAAAACTAAGGTAAGACAGAAAACAATTCAAATCAAAACCAACCGCTCAGGGATAGTGATCATAAAAGAGGTGGTCATTTTTGCCATTGGTAACGGTCAGGAATGGGTTACCTGTTACCACTACCGGTTCTACTTGCCTTAATAATAATAATATACGTTAGGATGAATTAATAATAATAATAATAATAATAATGATAATAATAATATACGTTTGGATATATTAATAATAATAATAATACACGTTTGGATGTATTATTAATAATAATATACGTTTGGACGAATAAATAAAAATAATATACGTTTCGATGTATAAATAATAATAATAATATACGTTTGGATGTATTAATAATAATAATATACGTTTGGATGTATTAATAACAACAATAGACGTTTCGATATATTAATAATAATAATAATAATAGACATTTGGATGTATTAATAATAATAATATACGTTTGGATGTATTAATAATAATAATATACGTTTGGATGTATTAATAATAATAATATACGTTTGGATGTATTAATAATAATAATAATATACGTTTGGATGTATTATTAATAATAATATACGTTTGGATGTATTAATAATAATAATATACGTTTGGATGTATTAATAATAATAATATACGTTTGGATGTATTAATAATAATAATATACGTTTGGATGTATTAATAATAATATTATACGTTTGGATGTATTAATAATAATAATAATATACGTTTGGATGTATTAATAATAATAATATACGTTTCGATGTATTAATCCTGATAATAATAATAAGATACGTTTGGATGTATTATTAATATTAGTAATATACATTTGGATGCATTAATAATATTAATATGCGTTTGGATGTGTTAATAATAATAATATACGTTTGGATGTATTAATAATAATAATAAAATATGTTTGGATGTATTAATAACAATAATAATATACGTTTGGATGTATTAATAATAATAATAATAATATACGTTTCGATGTATTAATAATGATAATATACGTTTGGATGTATTAATAATAATAATATACGTTTGGAAGTATTAATTATACGGAAATAATATACGTTTGGATGTATTAATAATAGTATACGTTTGGATGTATTAATAATAAACGTTTGGATGTATTAATAATAATAATAATATACGTTTCGATGTATTAATAATAATAATATGCGTTTCGATGTATTAATAATAATAATGATATACGTTTGGATGTATTAAAAATAATAATAATATACGTTTGGATGTATTAATAATAATAATAATATTATTATTATTATTATTATACGTTTGGATGTATTAATAATAATAATAATATACGTTTGGATGTATTAATAATAATAATATACGTTTGGATGTATTAATAATAATAATAATATACGTTTGGATGTATTAATAATAATAATATACGTTTGGATGTATTAATAATAATAATATACGTTTGGATGTATTAATAATAATAATATACGTTTGGATGTATTAATAATAATAATAATATACGTTTGGATGTATTAATAATAATAATAATAATATACGTTTGGATGTATTAATAATAATAATATACGTTTGGATGTATTAATAATAATAATGATATACGTTTCGATGTATTAAAAATAATAATGTACGTTTCGATATATTAATAAGAATAAGAATATACGTTTGAATTTATTAATGATAATAATAATATACGTTTGGATGTATTAATAATAATAATATACGTTTGGATGTGTTAATAATAATAATAATATGTTTGGATGTATTATTAATAATAATAAATATACGTTTGGATGTATTAATAATAATAATAAAAATAATAATAATATACGTTTGGATGTATTAATAATAATAATATACGTTTGGACGTATTAATAATAATAATATACGTTTGAATGTATTATTAATAATAATAAATATACGTTTGGATGTATTAATAATAATAATAATAATATCATTATTATTATTATTATTATTATTATTATTTGTTTGGATGTATTAATAATAATAATATACGTTTGGATATATTATTAATAATAATAATATACATTTGCATGTATTGATAATAATAATATATGTTTGGATGTATTATTAATACTAATACTATAAGTTTGGATGTATTAATAATAATATTATACGTTTGGATGTATTAATAATAATATACGTTTAGATTTATTAATAATAATAATATACGTTTCGATGTATTAATAATAATAAGAATATACGTTCGGATATATTAATAATAATAATATATGTTTGGATGTATTAATGATAATCATAAATATACGTTTGGATGTATTAATAATAATAATACTATACGTTTGGATGTATTAATAATAATAATATACGTTTCGATGTATTAATAATAATAATAATAATATACGTTTGGATGTATCAATAATAATAATATACGTTTGGATGTATTATTAATAATAATATGTTTGGATGTATTAATAATAATAATATACGTTTGGATGTATTAATAATAATAATATACGTTTGGATGTATTAATAATAATAATAATATACGTTTCAATGTATTAATAATAATAATATACGTTTGGATGTATTATTAATAATAATAATATACATTTCGATGTATTAATAATAATAATATGCGTTTGGATGTATTAATATTAATAATGATATACGTTTGGATGTATTAAAAATAATAATAATATACGTTTGGATGTATTAATAATAATAATAATAATAATAATAATATACGTTTGGATGTATTAATAATAATAATAATAATAATAATAATAATATACGTTTGGATGTATTAATAATAATAATATACGTTTGGATGTATTAATAATAATAATATACGTTTGGATGTATTAATAATAATAATATACGTTTGGATGTATTATTAATAATAATATACGTTTGGATGTATTAATAATAATAATAATATACGTTTCGATGTATTAATAATAATAATATACGTTTGGATGTATTAATAAGAATAAGAATATACGTTTGGATTTATTAATCATAATAATAATATACGAATAATAATATACGTTTGGATGTATTGATAATAATAATAATAATATGTTTGGATGTATTATTAATAATAATAAATATACGTTTGGATGTATTAATAATAATAATAATAATAATAATAATATATTTTTGGATGTATTAATAATAATAATAATATACGTTTGGATGTATTAATAATAATAATAATAATATACGTTTGGATGTATTAATAATAATAATATACGTTTGGATGTATTAATAATAATAATATACGTTTGGATGTATTAATAATAATAATATACGTTTGGATGTATTAATAATAATAATATACGTTTGGATGTATTAATAACAATAATAATATACGTTTCGATGTATTAATAATAATAATAATATACGTTTGGATGTATTAATAACAATAATAATATACGTTTCGATGTATTAATAATAATAATAATATACGTTTGGATGTATTAATAAGAATAATAATATACGTTTGGATGTATTAATAATAATAATAATATACGTTTGGATGTATTAATAATAATAATAATATACGTTTGGATGTATTAATAATAATAATAATATACGTTTGGATGTATTAATAATAATAATAATATACGTTTGGATGTATTAATAACAATAATAATATACGTTTGGATGTATTGATAATAATAATATACGTTTGGATGTATTATTAATAATAATATACGTTTGGATGTATTAATTATAATAATATACGTTTGGATGTATTAATAATAATAATAATATACGTTTGGATGTATTAATAATAATAATAATATACGTTTGGATGTATTAATAATAATAATATACGTTTGGATGTATTAATAATAATAATATACGTTTGGTTGTATTAATAATAATAATATGTTTGGATGTATTAATAATAATAATAATATACGTTTGGTTTTATTAATAATAAGAATATACGTTTGGATGTATTAATAATAATCATAAATATACGTTTAGATGTATTAATAATAATAATATACGTTTAGATGTATTAATAATAATAATAATATACGTTTGGATGTATTAATAATAATAATATACGTTTGGATGTATTAATAATAATAATATACGTTTGGATGTATTAATAATAATAATATACGTTTGGATGTATTAATAATAATAATATACGTTTGGATGTATTAATAATAATAATATACGTTTGGATGTATTAATAATAATAATATACGTTTGGATGTATCAATAATAATAATCTGTTTGGTAGTGTTAATAATAATAATAATAATATACGTTTGGTAGTGTTAATAATAATAATAATCAGTTGGTATATAATTGATAATAAACGTTTAGAATAAATAATAATAATATACGTTTGGACATATGAATAACAGAAATAATAAACGTTTGGTGGTATTAATAATAACTGTTTCGGTGCATTAAGAATAATAAAATTTTGGTGTGATTATTAATAATAATAAACGTTTGGCAATATTAGTAATACGCGTTTGGTATAATTTATAAAATGTACGTTTCGGCGTATTAATAATGGCAGTAATAAACGTTTGGTATTATTAATAATAACAATAATCGTTTGGATGTATTAATAATAGTTTGCTATAATTAATAATATTAATCGTTTGGTATAATCAATAATAATAAACGTTTGGATAAACATTAATAGTAAACATTTGGGAGGATTAATACTAATAATGAACATCTGGCAGTATTAATAATAATGAACGTTTGGTTGTATTAATAGTAAATGTTTGATTTCATTAATACAATAAACGTTTTGACATTAATGATAATAAACGTTTATTATAATAACTAATAATGATAAACGTTTGAATGTATTAATAATAATGATAATAATAATAATAATAATAATAAACGCGTGGGCAGTGCGGGCCTACTACTGCTACTAACTGGCCTCACATGGCAGCAGGCGGCGTTGTGGGGGCAGGAGGGAGGGCAGCGGCAGGAGGTGACGGAAGGCTGAACGGTGTTGGTGATGGCGGCCACCTTGGCTTCTTGCTGGCTTGGCTTCTTGCTGGCTTGGTCGTCTACGCTGATTTATTACTGTTTGGTTCCCTGCTGTACACTGGCCGCCATCTTGTTCTTTTTGTGTTGTTTTGCTGCTGGTTTTGTGCTGCTTCTTGGTGGTGGTGTGTTGTGTGGTGGTGTGTTGTGTGGTGGTGGTGTTTGTGGTGTTGGTGGTGTTTTGGAGGGCGGGATCTGCTGCCTCGGCCTGCTGAAACCTGCTGGGCCACGCCGTGGAGTTTTATAGCTGCTGCTCGTTGTCGAGGTCATGGATTATTTTTTTTCCCTTCACGTAACTCTTCGTCGGTTTCATCAGCATCTTTTCCTTCTTCGACCCCCTGTTTCCCTTGTCGCCCTTGGGGTTCTCCTCTGTGACTTTCTCAGGCGCAAGGAAGGAAGGACTAATGAGGAACTAGCATCAAGCCCTAATAAGGGTATATGGCACTAAGGCTGGTGGTGGAGCCACCAGCGGGTGTGCTGGACATGGGTCTTGGTTACTGTGGCGTAGGTGGACGCACTGGTCGTCCTCGTAGTCGCCTTGATGGTTGTTGGAGTAGACGATGGTGGTGGAAGGATGGCGGTTGGTTACAGCTGCCGTCAGTGCCTGTCTCCTGGTGGTGCAGGAAGTACTGACAGCAGAGTGGCACGCACTGCACATACCACACGTCAAAAGTCCACCTCAAACCACATGCAAATGTCCCACACCAGCACATCTTGTGCACGTGGTGGTGTTGTGGGGGCACCACGTAACGCTGTGTTGCTGCCACTGCTGTCTTCCTATGGCATTTGGTGGGTAATAATGGTAGTCACTATTGATGCTGGTGGTGGTGACAGCTTCAGCACGTGGTTGGCAGGTTATTGCCTGAAGTTTTTGTGTCCTGCCTCTCTTTCATTGCACTAAGCTTCGGTCTCGAAAGAGGACCCCGCTACACGTTAGGTGCTTTAGGACCGAGGAGTCGGGCCGTTTTCACCTAACATTACAATTATCGTCACCTCCACCATCACAGTTGGTTACATTCATCACAAGCTACAAGAGAGGCAGGGCCGCAGGAGGCGACATAAAGTGTAGATGTCTGGCACTGAGCACCTGTACACAGATAATACTTGGCTCACGTGCGTCCTTTTCTTAATTTTTTTCTTCCTTTCTTTTTCGTTAATCGTTCTTTAGTCGCATAGGCGCTGCCAGCAGTACGATAATTGCCAACTTAGCACGGATGACAGGAACATGGTATGCCTAACGATGATTTCCCGGTGAAAAGAACTGTAGATATCAGTGATCTAGTCACTTACAAACCTCTCTTGGTTTAGCGTGCGTAATTCACTAAATTTAATATTTAAAAATCGGCGCTACGATAGGTTGACATGGAAGTAGTCGAAGTTTTGTTATATTTACTCGAAAAAAAAAAAAAAAAAAAAAAAAGCTGGCGGGCACAAAAGGCATCTGCGGCGACCAATCAGCTTGCAGCAGAGAAACCAATGAGAGTGCGTCTTTTGGGTCACGTGACACAAACGTCAGTTGCACGTCACACTTCCGTGAGCAGCAACGCCTCCTGATTCGTCCTGAAGTCTGATTTGAAATTAGTTTTAAGGTAGCTGGTGGGAGTGGTGGATGTAGCAGTATTGGGCGTTGTTCATTAATATTTTCTTTTTTCCCAAGAAGATGCACCTGTTGATATTCTATGAGATCAAGGAGTGTTATCAAGAGCAGTTGACTGTCCTAACTGTAAACTACCGTGTAATTACAGAAAAGACTGTGTGCGACTCTGGGCATAGGCTTTACAAGCTGCTCCCAAGGCCCAGTATTCCTCCCACATACCATACACCTCCACTTGTCACCACTTCGGCGCTAACACCCATCGTCCATCTTGAATACAAGCTAGGGCTGTCACATACAGGACTGGTATATTGGAAATAAGAAGGTACGATTGCAGCATTTTGAAGGTTAGGGTTGAACAAGATATGGTTAATGTTGGGGGGTCTGGGGGGTGAGGCCCCCCCGTTAGAATGATTTTTTTTTTTTTTATCTGGTGTTTATTGTGACGATCTACTGCCTTTATTTTTATCGCAAAACAAGTAATACAGATGTGGTGGACAGGACTGTCTATAGGTGCTGTTGTGGTGCTGTACAGAACTATCTATAGGTGCTGTTGTGGTGCTGGACAGGACTGTCTATAGGTGCTGTTGTGGTGCTGGACAGGACTGTCTATAGGTGCTGTTGTGCTGGACAGGACTGTCTATAGGTGCTGTTGTGGTGCTGTACAGAACTATCTATAGGTGCTGTTGTGCTGGACAGGACTGTCTATAGGTGCTGTTGTTGTGCTGGACAGGACTGTCTATAGATGCTGTTGTTGTGCTGGACAGGACTGTCTATAGGTGCTGTTGTGGTGCTGGACAGGACTGTCTATAGGTGCTGTTGTGGTGCTGGACAGGACTATCTATAGGTGCTGTTGTGCTGGACAGGACTATCTATAGGTGCTGTTGTGGTGCTGGACAACTGTTTATAGGTGCTGTTGTGGTGCTGGGCATGACTATCTATAGGTGCTGGACAGGACTATCTATAGGTGCTGTTGTGGTGCTGGGCATGACTATCTATAGGTGCTGTTGTGGTGCTGGACAGGACTATCTATAGGTGCTGTTCTGCTGGACAGGACTATCTATAGGTGCTGTTGTGCTGCTGGGCATGACTATCTATAGGTGCTGTTGTGGTGCTGGACAGGACTAGCTGTAGATGCTGTTGTGGTGCTGGACAGGACTATCTATAGGTGCTGTTGTGCTGCTGGACAGGAAGGTCACCCTCACGTGGTGGCTCCGCTGTTCTGTTATGCTAATGTTCCTCATCTTCCCTATCCCCGGGAAGGATGATGGAGCACTCGAATTCCCGTGCACCAATCAGTGCACAATTATCTTGGCTGTAGGGACTTGTGTGCACCAAAGACACCACGGTGCACAGCCAGCCACACACCACGGTGCACAGCCAGGCACACACCACCGACAAGAGTAAATATAAGAAACTAAGCACTAGCATACTTGCACAAACACCCACCGTCAGAGAGCAATGTAATCAAAACAAAGTAAAAAGCTTCTTTGTAATCAGCTTGTGGTATCAGAGAACATCGAGAAGAGAATAATGTCAAGAAAATATGAAGTCCTTTAAAAAACACCACCAGACAATGGTTAGTAGTGGCTGTCTTGGCTGGATTCATTTGGAAGGTAAGCCCAGTGGACTGTGCTGAAGTTGCCCTTACCCCGCAGCCCACCATCCTCCTCTCAGGGGACAGGGAGCGAGTGGAGGGGCGTTTGTCTAACTGGGCAAAGGAGCCGATCCATTTTATGGATGCCACCACGTGAAGGCTTCCCTCCAGCAACCATTGAACAGTAAAATCCAATCAGTGCAGTGTAAACAAAATATTAATTCCTTCAAAACATCACGCCATTGTGCAGTAAAATGCAAAGAAAAAAACTCCTTACAAAATAACAACAACAGTGAGTAAAAAGATCGTTCAGTCAACCAGTGAACAGTAAAATCCAAGCGGTGCAGTGTAAATATTTAATTCCTTTAAAACATCACGCCATTGTGCAGTAAAATGCAAAGAAACAACTCCATACAAAATAACAAAATAAGAACAACAGCAAGTAAAAAGATCGTTGTCAACCATTGAACAGTAAAATCCAAGCAGTGCAGTGTAAACAAAATATTAATTCCTTCAAAAAAGGCCATTGTGCAGTTAGATTCAAAGAAAACAACTCCTTACAAAATAAATAAGAACAAAAGTGAGTAAAAAGATCGTTCAGTTAGAAGTGAATACTTACAATTCAAGCCCAATGTATCAGGAGCGTAGGGGCCCGGGGCTAGGCTCTCACTCTTGGTTGTAAACATTGATTAAAGCATTCATGTAATGACGGCCCCTAACCCTGGTGCAGCACCAGTGTAGCACTAGATAATCTCCAAATGTGAGGCGATCAAGTAGCTTTTTGTGTACGTTTGCGGGCAGGCCAGCCCTGATATATCCTAGCCGAGTTGACTCTAACGGTAATACCGCCACTAGCCATATCACCGTTCCTACATTCAAAATGAGGGACATCAAAGTTAGAACAGTGAAAAAGATTGCGGCCTTT
Source organism: Coenobita brevimanus (assembly GCF_032717465.1). Taxonomy (NCBI): domain Eukaryota; kingdom Metazoa; phylum Arthropoda; class Malacostraca; order Decapoda; family Coenobitidae; genus Coenobita; species Coenobita brevimanus. The sequence continues at coordinate 16,206,403 of NC_137049.1, read as the reverse complement.
TCATATATAGGCGTTGCCATGTTGTAACAGCCGTAGACCACCGTCGTAAGACCCAAGATGTGGTCATCTTGATCTAGTTTACACCTTACAAATGGAGGAAATGCTTTCGTTATTTCATCATTTAAATTATCCAAGTCTCGCTAGTAGATATTTGGAATGATTTTAAACAGTGTTTGTGAGGAAATGGCATACAAGAAAACCAACTCAGTAATCCCCAAGATTACTGCAATAATATGAAGAATAATACTGCTAAAGTAACCTTGGAAACTTCCCAAATTATCTTGTAAACTATTGCCTATCTGTGCATCTCGAGTGTTCTCTAATCCATATGTATTTTTCAAATATTTCTTTTTCAACCTGGAATCCACCCCCAAATTACCTCTGGGACAAGGAGGATGAACAGAAAACACAGTGAAATAAGAATGTAAATATCAAAATAACGGTACACAACGGAAATCACATCGTCGTCGTCCTCGAAACCAGACGAATATTGGTTAATTCTGCAAACATATTTTAAATTTTCGCTAATTGGTTTTCCTTTTGACAGATCTACACAGTGTAAATCACTGATAATACTGAAGTAAATTTTGATACACATTATAACCACGAATTTTGACACTAAGGATATACAAGTAAAATAATAACCAAGCGATCCCACGGGGGACACAGGGTCCGATAGTCTTCCTAGAAAACTTTCCATTTTTAGTGGATTACTGATCAACGAACTTGTTTCACTGATCGCTCGGACTAAACTGAGTCAGCAGGTGGGAAGCCTCCCTTTATATACATTAGTTATTTTCACCAACCGGTGATGTATTGCTATCACTTCAACCTGTGAATTGATAGTTATTCTCACTGGTTGGTATTGGACCACTGCCGCTAAGTTATTTACACCAACAATAAACATTTCACTCAGCCGTTTGGAATTATTTGACAGGCAGGATTTCCTTTGAATTTCGTTATTCCATAATTCATTAAAACTGACAGTTCAGTATGTGACGTATTTCAAATAAAACTATCAAAGACTTTAAGCCTTTTCCTTGCCTTGTTTACAAGTTAATGCTTTGGGGTAAACATACGTTTTACTTGAGGCAGCAGAAGCACCTTACCAAATCAGTTCTTCCGCCTGATAGTAGTCTTCACTATTTTCTGGCCATTTCAGGTGTGGTAAATTAGCGTTTCACGTTAAATTTTTCTCCTTATTGTTTTTAGCCATGTTCCACTGTATAAACTGTTTCTCGAGTGTAATGGCGAACGCTTACAACATACCGTACAGAAATCCAGCAAAATTTGTTGTTGGCGGCCGGGTCACCTGTTATTATATCTTCCTAATTTACGTTTTAATGTAAACTACCCAAACTAAACTTAACCCAGCCTTACCAAGCAATTTAACCAAACCTTACTTAACCAATATTATAGACATTTTTAGTTAATCCGCCATTCAGCCCGTGAAATAAAACGTAAGAAACAGAAACAAAGTCAGCATTATAAACATCATTTACGTCCCCCAAAATTGTTAGAATAAAAATGTAGTAAATACAAAAGTTGATTAATTTGGTACGTGGCGGCGCTAACCATCCACCCACTCGATGTATATAGTGCTGCTCTCAGGCGCCTGCCCTTTCCTCCGTTACATCTTTCCTTCCTCTTCTTTCTTACCTTCATTCCACTTCCTTCTGACTACGGGTCAGAAGAAGCCAAAATGGTTGGTCAAATTTTACACGTTGCCCTCATCCGATATTCGACTATTCATTAACATTTTCTAGTAGAATTGGTCATTCTAAGAATCTTTTCTTCTATGGCATTTCTCTCGCAAATTGATAAGAAACGAGTTACACGCGACTTCCGCCAATCACAGATAGGTGGTGGTATTTCGTACTTACACCCAACTCACTGACAACAAAAGTGGTTAACTCACCTTATACTTTTCGTAATTCTAAGCATTTTTTCCTCTATGACACTTCCGTCTTAAATCAGCCGTTGATGAGTTATGCAATTTATTACGCATTATTTTCTATGAGAGATTTTCCCTGCCATGGTCGGACAATTGTGTGTGTTCGTTGGTTCGTGTTATGTGTGTGGGTGGATAAAGCGCATGCGTGGCACAGGAATCAGCCAATCACAAAGTAGAATTTCAAATGCCCCATGCTAGGGCTCGCAAGACGCAAGATTTGAAAGTCAGTTCGTCTCCAACCATAGACTGGGAAGCCTGTGAAAATTATTACTTCACTGCTATTTCACAGTTCTACCAGCAAGAAGATAAAACTGTTGCCTTTGTGTGATCGCATGGTGTTTTACCTTCAACAGGAACAAAGTACCCAAATCAAGGCAGAAGTCTCATTTTACGTGAGGATCAGAAAGTGTTGCACTGCCGCCCGTCACCAGTTGCCATTACAGCTACAGACGACTCTTCAGATGCAGACGAGGAACTGTAAACTGCTAGGTAAAGGCATTATTTCTTATTTACACCCGGTTAGGTTAGGTTAGATGAGGTTTGGTTAATGTCATGGGGGGTCTGGGGGGCGAAGCCCCCCAGTTAGGAAACACGAACTCCCTAAGAATCTTAAGATTATTTTCTTCCGAAGGATTTTAGTGTTTTTCGTTTGATTTTGATAACAGTTCCAGTAGGAAATCACTCGCTTTTGCGTTTTTCCCACACCCAACACCCAGGTTTCCCACAGGTCACCCAGTATTCTTGGGGGGAGGGGGAAGAACCGCAAAAAAATACGTTTCACGTGATAATAGGCGTCCAACCTGAGTGTTTTCTGTTGTTTTTGGTGGGATTTTTGTTTCATTTGGACCGGTCCTTTCCACCGGAAGTCGCTAGTGGCGTTCAACAAAAACTAGCGACTTGCGATAGAAACGAAGGTCAAAATCGATCGAATCACACCAAAAACAACAGGAAACACTCAGGTTGGATGAAAAATTCGGATAAGGGCAACGTGTAAAAATTGACTAAATGGTTTCCTGTACGCCAGGAAACCAGTTACTACGCTGGGTGGCAACCATAGAACCAAATTATGGTGACTGGTGGTTTAGTGGGTAATTACAGCGCTTCCCAGGCAAGGGGTGGTTGGGGTTTATTGTTTATGTAATGCCACTCAGAGATAAGTGAGGCTGGTCACTCAGCTTAAATGGCAGGACCAACCTACCTAGTCCCGGGCTTCTACGCTTCTCATGGGGCAACACTGGGTTAGATGATGAAAGAATCATCTGCGTAGGTTTGAGTAACATATCTCTGCTCAGAAGGATGGCAGCTGTATGTGAGCTTTAAATTGTAAATATGATTATTATTGTTATTAATATTATTTACTATTAATTTAGTAGTATAGTAGTAGCATTAAGAATTGTAGTTGTAATAATAGTAATAGTAGCAGCTGCAGTACTAGTAGCAGTAGTTGTTAGGATATTAGTAATAACAAGTTTCAGTAACAGTAATAACAAATCTGGCCTCTCTCTCTCTCTCTCTCTCTCTCTCTCTCTCTCTCTCTCTCTCGTAAATACACAGATAGATGAATTGATAGAGAGCCTGTACAAGCATTGAATGGTTCATTTTTATTTTCTTATGTAATAATACACTTGCCAGAGAGAGGATTGTTGGATGGATTTGTGAATGGGTTGATGCCTGGTGGATGGATGGAGAGACAGCTAGACGATTGATGGATAGTTGTGATAGATGGATGGATAGATAGACAAAAGGATGGATGGACTATAGGGTCTCTAGGATGCTCCAGCTCACACATCCCCAAGAGGCATTATGTGAGCTGTGGCAGGATATTAAGCCTAGAATATCCTGCTAGTCACGAAGAAATACAATTGAAAGGATGTAGAGCCATCATATTGTCTTCTGTCACTGAGGTACGAGATAGGGACTAAGGATGACCCAAATCTCAGCCAAGATAAAATTTAAAAAATTTATAGATGAGTTTATTCTGTAGATTCCTGTTTTAAGTTTTGTCAGAGAAAAGTTTAAATGGCGCAGCGTGCACTCAGGTTATTTTATTCAAGTTATATATCCTGCAGTTATTCAAATAATTTACCAGTAAGGAAGGCTAAATATTGAGTCTAATGTACTCCCTTTTTTACATAAATTAATTTCTTGGTAATTGAAAAACTCATACCGGTATGTCCTTAAAATCAAGTAGAAAATGTTTGTTTACACTTCGAGTTATACGTTAAAATGGCGACCAAACCAAGAAATCCTTTCTGTGACATTTCTTCTATATATATATTCTGGCGTTTTGAGTGTCATCTGTTGGAATTTTGAGTACGTATACGGTCGTGGTTTTATCTGTAGTGTTAAACTGAGGAAATACACACTATAAGGTAAAAAACTGAGCGATTATGATTTTTTTCTTGATTGTCATGGGGCGTTATTTCTTCCTTATTTATGTATTTGTGATATCTTTGAACGGGAACCATAACCCCATTTAGCTCAGCTGATGGCCAAACATAGTTAGATTCTTGGAAGTTTGACTAGAAGCCAAGGAGACTCATTCCTACCTTTTAAATATTAGCCTCAGCTCAGTTGATGGCCAAGCATAGATAGATTCTAGGATATTTGACTAACAACCAAGGAGACTCATTCCTTGTAAATAGTAGTCTTGTAGCTCAGTTGATGGCCAGGCATAGTTAGATTTTAGGACAAGTTTGACTAGTAACCAAGGAGACTCATTCCTACCTTATAACTACTGTTAGTCTTGTAACTCAGTTTGATAGCCAAGCATAGTAGATTTTAGGATAAGTTTGACTAGTAACCAGTGAGACTCATTCCTAGTCTTGTAGCTCAGATTATGGCCAGGCATAGTTAGATTTTAGGATGTTTGACTAGTAACCAAGGAGACTCATTCTTACCTTAAGACTCGTCAGATAAAAGCTTGTATTGTATATGATTATTGTGGTTTTAGACTAGGTTAGGTACGATTTATTGTAATATATTTTTACTTGGAGTATAAATCATGGTTTTTCAGAATGTATATTGAGTTAGGCAATTTTTTTTTTTTTTTTTTTTTTTAATCGAGTTAGGCTGTTTTCGGGGTTTTTATTTAACCTTTTTTTAATCAGGCATTATTTTTGAGATCGTTGTTTTCTAGAATGTATTTGGAGTTGATTTTTTTCTCTCTCACTGACTTGCATAAAATCAGCTCAAAAAGGCACAAATCAGGGCCAAGCTAAGGTGAAAGGAGTAGAGTTTATACTGTATGTAAGGTTCATTCTGTCTTTCTGTCTGTCTGTCTACCTGTCCATCTACCTATCCATAGCCAGATGCCTTAATCCCGTTAGGGGTGGCCACAAACAAATCACTTCCATGTCACCCTGTCCCCTGCTATTTTGCTGCCCTCCCCCCAACTTACACCCCCCTCTCTCATATAGCCTACAGTACCGTACCTATAATGTGAGGCAGTAAAACAAAGCAAATTTGCGCTTTTAAGTTCCACGACATTAATATTTAAAGTAAAACCTTGATTTAACGTTCCACACTTGGTGTAGTGCTGCCTACTTCTTCCTTCACCTTCATCTTTCTTTGTCTGTCTGTCCTCCTTTCTTACTATTTCTCATCATCATCAACTCACTTGATGTAGTGCCAATTACTTCCTTCACCTTTATCATTCTTTTCCTGTGTCTCCTCTCTTCCTATTTCTCACCATCATCCACTCACTTGGTGTAGTGCTGCCTACTTCTTCCTTCACCTTTATTATTCATTTTTTGTGTCTGTCCTCTCTTCCTAGTTCTCAACGACATTCACTCACCTGTTGTAGTTCTGCTTACTTATTTCGTCACCTTTATAATTCTTGTTTCGTGTCTGTCCTCCTCTCTATTTCTCACCTTCATCCACTCGCCTGATGTAGTGCTGCCTACTTCTTCCTTCACCTTTATCATTCTTTTTCTGCATCTGTCCTCACTTCCTATTTCTTACTAGCATCCACTCACATGATGTAGTGCTGCCTACTTCTTTCACCTTTATCATTCTTTTCTCTGTCTGTCCTCCTTTCTGACTACCGTATTTCTCATCATCATCAACTCACTTGATGTAGTGCCGATTACTTCCTTCACCTTTATCATTCTTTTCCTGTGTTTGTTCTCCTCTCTTCCTATTTCTCACCATCATCCACTCACTTGATGTAGTGCTGCCTACTTCTTCTTTTACCTTTATCATTCATTTTTTGTGTCTGTCCTCTCTTCCTAGTTCTCAACGCCATTCATTCACCTGTTGTAGTTCTGCCTACTTATTTTTTCACCTTTATAATTCTTGTTCCGTGTCTGTCCTCCTCTCCCTATTTCTCACCTTCATCCACTCACCTGATGTGCTGCCTACTTCTTCCTTCACCTTTATCATTCTTTTTCTGTCTGTCCTCACTTCCTAATTCTTACCAGCATCCACTCACTTGATGTAGTGCTACCTACTTCTTCTTTCACCTTTATCGTTCTCTTTCTGTGTCTGTCCTCCTTGCTTAGTATTTCTCATCATCATCCACTCACTCAGTGTAATGCTGCCTACTTCTTCCTTCACTTTTATCGTTCTTTTTCTGTCTGTCCTCCTCCCTTCTTACTTCTCACCATCATCCACTCACTTTATGCAGTGATACCTACCTTCGCCTTTATAATTTTTTTCTGTGCTTAGCCTCCTGTCTTCATATTTCTCACCATCGTCCACTCACTTGATGTAGTGCTGCCTACTTATTCCATCACCTAAATAATTCTTCTTTGTCTGTCCTCCTCTCTTCCTATTTCTCACCATCATCCATTCACTTGATGTAGTGATAGCTACTTCATCCTTCACCTTTATCATTCTGTTTCTATGCCTGTCCTCCTCTTCCTATTTCTCACCATCATCCACTCACTTGATGCAGTGCTGCCTACTTCGTCTTCATCTTTATCATTCTTTTTCTATGCCTATCCTCACATCTTTTTAACCATCATCCACTCACTTGATGAAGTTCTGCCTACTTCTTCCTTAACCTTTATCATTCTTTTTCTGTGTCTGTCCTATCTTCCTATACCCTTATCCACTCACTCGATGTAGTGTTGCTTACTTCTTTCCCCTTTATCGTTCTTTTTTGGTGTCTGTCCTCCACTCTTCCTGTTTTTCACCATCATCCATTCACTTAATGTTCTGCCTACTTCTTCCTTCGCCTTTATCATGGTTTCTCTGTGCCTTTCCTCCTCTCTTCCTATTTCTCACCATCGTCCACTCATTTGATGTACTACAGCCTAAGGTACCGTATTTCTTCACATTTATCATTCTTTTTCTGTGTCTGTGCTCTTCTCTTCCTATTTCTCCCATCTTTCCTTTCACTTTTTAGTCCTCTCCATTCCTTTTCAGGTAGCTTTGCATTGAGTGACAAGCCTAATGGTTTCCTGTAAGCCAGGAAATCATTTAACAATGCTGGGTGATAACCATATAACCAATCCATCCATACGTGTTCCCTGCATGTCAGCAAATGTGTTGGCGGAGGGTTAGTTCCCCTCCGCCGTAAAACAAACAACTCAGAGACAAATGGTCCTGCTTTACCGGATTATTGCGTCTGGCTGTAGATAGACAGATAGATCAGTAGACCGGATATCGGATTTAACAATCACTACGAAGGGCACCAGACTTCCATCAGCGATAACAATGTCCGTTAAATGGGGTACAGTGGGTGGCAATACATGTTTCCTACCCGTTTTACTCCAACTTGGTCTAAAATTGCCCTCTCTCCATCACGTTTGTTAATTTGTAATAGCAAACTATAGTAATGCTCCATTAGTCATGAAAAAGCTCTATAACAGATGTGAAGTAAGCTACAAAAGGGTGAAATTATGGGCCAAGTTAGTATGAAATGGGTATGGTTTACATTTTTAGTGCTAGAAAATGCTATTGTACTCATTTAAGTAACAGATTATAGTAATACTGTACTAGTCATGAAGAAGTGCAATGGCAAGGACGTGAAATAAGCTGAAAAAAGGGCAAAATTTTAGGTCAAGTTAACGTAAAATGTTTGGGGCATGTTGAGAGCACTGAGGATGGCAGGTGGGTGCAGAAGGTAAGTGTGAATGTCTTTGGTAGGGCTGTGAGGCACACCGAAAAAGGCCTAGGATGAAGTTATAGAGTGTGACCTCAGGAATAAGGCACTGAATTGGGAGGCTTCCAGAGATCGCGCTGCATGGAGAGCCTCCTGGGGTAAGGATCTGAATAGGGAGGCTGCTAGAGATCGAGCTGGGTGGAGAGCCCCGACGATAAGGATCTGAATAGGAAGGCTGCCAGAGATTGGGCAGTGTAGAGGGCCGCCATTGGGTGACCAAGGCTGATGCTTTCAGGCATGTTGGAGCATTTATAAACAATACAGTACGATGCAATTATTTTCCATCACAAGTAACACCAAACTGACCTCCAAATTATATTATGTAGTCTGATGTACGTACTTTTTCAGGGTGGTGATGATAGCTGCTGAAATTGTTGCAGTCGAGATTAATTGAGAACATTTGTGGGCAGCCCGATGGTGGACAGGACTTGGCATTAAGGTACTGGCAAGGTGAGTGCTGTAGTGATGAATTTTTAGGACAGTACAGTCATGGAGCTGGAGAGAGAGCACCCTGATGGCACAGGGCAGGGTGACATAGAGGTAGTTTGTGGGGGACTCACAGTGCATAGACAAATTGCAGAAAGAATCACCAGTGTTGGACTTGGTGTGTATTGACGTTTCGCCTCATGACTTCCTCAGAATACAATGAGGAAGCCATGAGGCAAAACGTCAATACACACTAAGTCCGACATCGGTGTTTCTTTGTGCAGTTTGTGGTTACCCCTTCTGGGATGAAAATCCCTGACTGTATATGGATAGATAGATAAATAGAGAGATAGGTATAATAGATGAGTGAAAAATGGGAAACTAGGTAGATAAGTACATGGATGGTAAATCGATAGATAGATAGATAGGTAAATGGACAGATAGATGGTTAGACAGATGGGTAAATAGATAGATAAGTAGATAGATGGATAAATAGGTAGGTAGGTAGATGGATAGATAAGTAGATAGGTACGGTAAGTAGATAGACATAGATGGGAAAAAGATGGATAATTAGATTGATGGGTAAATAGATAGTTAAATAGATAGATAGATGGGAAAATACATAATTAGATTGATGGGTAAATAGATAGATAGATGGGTAAACAGATGGATAATTAGATTAATGGGTAAATAGGTAAGTAGATAGATATTGGTAGATGGTTAACAGATTGATAGATATTGATATATTTCACCATTTTTAATAAGTGATAAGGAAATAACTCCCTCAAAGATTAAACATTTATCTTATTCGTTGCTCTTACTGATCATTAATAAGTATAATCTATTTGTTTTCATGTGAGGGGACTGGGCCACTGCCATAGCTAGAATGCTGTACTTACGATATTTGTGGTTGCATGAAATTTGGTGAGGGTATAAGGTAGGAATGAGTCTCCTTGGTTACTAGTCAAGTCAGCCCTCCAATCTAACTACACGTGACCATAAACAGAGCTGAAAAAGCTTGGGAATCTTTTACCCCTTACGTTTCTCCCTCAGGTGACAGCAGGGCTGGCACCAAAGTGGGTAACCCGGTTTTACCCACACGGGTTTTTTCAGTAAAACCCACTTGAAAAAAACCACTATTATACCCACATTACTGTTTTTTTTTAAACAATGTATTTAATAACAAATTCAGTTTTATTGGATTAAATGGTTATGTTTTTGCACACAGTATCAGAAGTAAATAATAGCTACTTAATCATATTCTGTTTCATTGGTTAAAAAAACACAACATCGCCAAGTACTGTATTTATAATATAATATCTTGGAAGCATAATCTTCGTGATTAAAAAAAAAAATAAAACAGCCTACATTTCTCATCACCAACATAAGTAAATATGAATGTTCTTTGATTTTTTTAAACCTGTTCATAATACTTCTATTTTTCTAATACCTTTTATAACCAATATCCTTTTCTCTTGAAATGATAATATTTTTGTGTCACAGTAAATTATGGTTCTTGTCATTTTACCCAACCAATATAACAAAAGATTTTTTTTTTTTTTTTTTTTTCCAAAATAAGAATGCAATTCTTTGCCCCTGATAAAATAAAAATGACACCACTGCTAAATGACTTACCAACATGAAATAAAAATATTTCCGGAAAAATAAAAACATTATTCCTTACCGCAGTTTCAAAAAATAGGTCAAAGTTTTCTTTATCTTAAGAATATTTTTACATTGCTTTCCTTCTCATCAGATTCAGTTTTTATTACGTCCACATGTAATGTGGTGAATACAAACTTTACAGCCAGCTCTACCTGTCTCTAATTTTGAAAGTTTTATAGTTAAGAGTAAAATTGTTTTTGATAGATATGGTTTTTAGTTTTATTAAGGAGTGGGGTAAATTGTTATATAACTAATCATTACTGGAGTTAACTTATATGCTGTGTCATATCATTACCAAATATCAATAATTCTACAGAAATATAAACATTGCTTTCTGTTCAAAATAGATGTATTATATAGGCTTAGATATTTGGTTACCAAAAGCTATTATTACTGTTAAGATAATGTGTGAAATCACATATGCAACAGAATTTTCAATAATAATTGTTTAGAAGATTGAGAAATGAAACTATATAATTACCAAAGAAAGGAGAGTAGGAAGGCTAATGACTCCTTCTCCTACTATTGTGTAGTGTGGACTGATCTTTGCCAGCTCATGAGTTATGCAGTGCTGTCAAGCCTCTCATGTTGAAGCCTGTTTTGCTGTGTAGCAGCAGCCCAAGGATAACAGCCAAACAGGTCAAACCATAATTGTGTTCATTTCCCTCATTCAAATAACTGTGTGAAAAATAAGATTTTATCGGGCTATTCATTATTATGTATAGCGGAAACATTATTTTATTTAAATTTAAGGTAAACTTTGAAAAAAACTGCTTTTGCCCGGGTTTGGGGGTATTTTGTGGGGGGGGGGAACGAAAAAAACCAGGTGGGTTGGGCTTTTTCAATTATTATTATTATTTTTTTTTTTTTTCAACCTTGGGTGACTGACTAGTAACCAAGGAGACTATTCCAGCCTCAAAGCTCACTGGCTGAAGGATAAATTTGACTGGTAACCAAGGAGACTCATTCCCAACCCTCATAATTCACTGGGCAGACTTTTGGTTAGTTTGTCCTTTTTTTCTTTTCTTGGACTTCACCCCCACCCCATCCATAGGTCTGGATGGTGGTGGTGATGATAATAATAATAATAGTGATGATGATGATGATGATAATGACAAAGATGATGATGACAATGGTAATGATGGTAAACAGCAATTCAGAGCAGACTATTAAATGCTGCTTTATGCTTTGCAGGAGTGTGTGTGGTGGTAAGGACTACAAGCAAGAGATAGTCACCAGGCACAGGAGTAGTGGAGCACTGCTAACAGGCAAGAGTGAAAGCTGTAATAAAAACCACAGTTGTCACAAGTTTACTCAACCTTACATGCACACTTGGAAGGTGAGACATGTTAATTTCTGTATTATACCCTTTTTACTCTAACTTGGCCTATAAAACTGCCATCTCTTTGTCTTTAATGCGAGCTGTAAAAATAGATTGACATTATAATATGATTCTAGTGATGAAAAAGTGCTATGGAGAGGATATAGAGCCATAGCACTGTCTTCTCCTGCCACTGAGCTATATTTAATGTTGTGAAGGGACAAAAATCTGTGCCAAGTTAAGATGAAAAAAATGTACATCTAGGCAGTGAAACCCTTAGCCATATTGGTGCCACCACATGAAGGCATCACCCAGCAAAAGTGAAACCCTTACCCATATTGTTGCCACCACATGAAGGCATCACCCATCAGTGAAACCCTTAGCCATAATGGTTCCACCACATGAAGGCATCACCCAGCAGTGAAACCCTTAGGCCATACTGGTGCCACCACATGAAGCTAGCATCACCCAGCAGTGAAACCCTTAGCCATACTGGTGCCACCACATGAAGGCATCACCCAGCAGTGAAACCCTTTAGCCATATTGGTGCTGCACCACATGAAGGCATCACCCAGCAGTGAAACCCTTAGCCATATTGGTGCCACCCACATGAAGGCATCACCCAGCAGTGAAACCCTTAGCCATATTGGTGCCACCACATGAAGGCATCACTCAGCAGTGAAACCCTTAGCCA
>NC_137049.1:16138752-16194134 GCF_032717465.1 Coenobita brevimanus | reverse complement strand
TGATGATGATAGCTGTTGTGCTGAATTTTTTCATATTTATCTTTTGACTTAAAAAAAAAAAAAGTCTGCTTGCTAGAGTCCTGAGCAGTTTTTCTTTTTATTATAATATTCTTTTATTGAGATCACGAAACTGTGGTTGATGTCTCGTTTCTTTTTGGAGTTATATGTCTGTTATTCTTTCTTCCCTCTTCTTACCACTGTCGTAGACTATAACAAAAGCCCTAATATTCTGCGGTGGGTCCCTGAGCAGTCCATCTGTAGACAGCAGAAAAGTGGACAGACGTGTTGGTGCGTTGTTAGCTGTGATGTGGCTGGGTGGTTTTCCGTTTTTTCTTTCTATCGTATGCGTACTGGTGTTGGTGGGTGATTGGTGTTTTTTTTTCGTGTTTCTTTTCTTTTTCCGCATTGTTTTTACAGGTTTCAAATGCTACAATAACGTCACATTTCACCCAGACGGAAGGACATGGCTGGACGATTTTTTTTTTTTTTTTATGGGGGGGGGTTGATGGTCATTGCTTGGTATTTCCTCTTTTCTTGTCTTTCTTACCGCTATCGTTGGTCTTTCTTACATCTGTCATAGACTAACGAAAAAAAATGGGCTAAAAATACTTAAGAATCCCTGTGTGTTTCTCTGCATCAGACGAACGAGAATGGGTAGACGAGAAAGGCTACGTTGTTTGGTGGTGATAGTATTTGTTGTGGTGGTGATAGTATTTGCTGTAGTGGTGATAGTATTTGCTGTGGTGGTGATAGTATTTGCTGTGGTGCTGCTAGTTACTCGTTACTCTTGGTTACTCGTCTTACCGCTGTTGCAGACTTTAGACAAACGTATACACTGGAAATTTGCCTCAAGAGTCCTTTTGCCTCACTTGGCCAGACGAGCGAGGCCATGTTGTTTTGGTGGTGATGTTCGGTGACCTCTCCTTGTTTGCTATCACAGGCTAAAACACACACACACACACACACACACACATTCCCACTGAGGCCACTCCCCCTGCACTAATCCCCCCCCCATCTCCCTCTCACTCACAACACAAACACGTGTCTCGTCTAGATTAACACCATCCCACATCACTATTCACCATCATACCCACTATCACCATCGTTAGTGTTCTTAACATCAACATCATTAACACAAACCTACATCACCACTACCACCATCATCATTAACACCACCACAAACCTACATCACCACTACCACCATCATCATTAACACCAACACAAACCTACATCACCACTACCACCATCATCATTAACACCAACACAAACCTACATCACCACTACCACCATCATCATTAACACCAACACAAACCTACATCACCACTACCACCATCATCATTAACACCAACACAAACCTACATCACCACTACCACCATCATCATTAACACCAACACAAACCTACATCACCACTACCACCATCATCATTAACACCAACACAAACCTACATCACCACTACCACCATCATCATTAACACCAACACAAACCTACATCACCACTACCACCATCATCATTAACACCAACACAAACCTACATCACCACTACCACCATCATCATTAACACCAACACAAACCTACATCACCACTACCACCATCATCATTAACACCAACACAAACCTACATCACCACTACCACAAACATCATCATCATCATTAACACAACACCATCAGCTACATTATATGAGTCACCACTATGTTACATCATCACAAGCTACAGGACAGGTACACGTAGGAGGCGAGGTGAAGTAAGGTGCAGCGGCCTGGCACTGCTACACCTGGACACAGTTCCAGCCAGCATAGCTTGCCGTATCCTTTTCTGTCTTTTAAATCCTCGTTCTGCTGTTTTTCTCGCTTTTTTCTTTTTCTTTTCCTTCTGCACATCACACTCTTTTCCTTCTGTCTTTAGTTTTTCCCTCCCTCTTTTCCTTTTCTCATCTCTCCACAATATTACATTACTACAGTCAACAGATGTGGCAGACAAAAGGAAGTATATAAAGGTGGAGCGGCTTACAACTCTATTACAGGTGTACTGTTACTGAGCTGACACCTTTCTGTCTTTCTCCTTTCTTTACTTTTTTTTTCCTAGTTGTTTTTCTAACCTGTTCTCTCTTTGCTTAATCTAATCATCTTCCTCATTTTTGTCATCTTCTGTCCTGATTATTTTCTCTCCTTCTTTCTTCCTTTCATTCTTTCTTTCCCCATTTCTTTTTCCTTTTCTGTCCTCCCTTTCTCTTTTTTCTGACCCTTCTTCCTTTAACTTACTTTCTTTCTTCCTTCCTTTCCTTCTTTTTTTCTCTTGTTCTCATGTCCTTTTCCATGCCTTCAGTCATCTTTTTTCTCTTCTCACGTTTTTAAATTTATTTTCCATCTTTTCTTTCTCCAACATTCTTCAACATCAAAAACTACAGGAGAGGTAGCAAGCAATATGAGGTATGTTATACTCAGTATTAACATACTGAACATCATCATCATCATCATTATCGACTGTAACGTTATCATTCCTATCACATCCATCCTAAACACGAGTAACTATCAGCATCACCATCATCACTATCACCACCAGCACCATTAGCTACATAAGATCAAAGCCACCACTATATTACTGCACCACAAGCTACAAGAGAGGCAGGAGGCAAGATGGAGTAAGGTGGGGCGGTCTGAGGGCGGTATTCTTGTGCGGTTAAGGAACCTTCCTAACACGTCCTCCTTACCGATTAATTTTTGTAAAGTGCGGGCAAATATCACTTTCTAGGTTATTTATGCAGAGGATAGTGATATTAGAATGATGTACAGTATGTAACACAGAAGAGGACATCAAGGCGTAGTAAATAAAATAAGTCGCTTAGGAAGTGGTGTTAGTGAGCTGCCTTAACTGACAAGAATACAGGCCTGGCACTTATCACACAAGTACCAGCTTCAATCCAACCAGGGTTTTTGGTCTTTTTTTTTTTTTTTATTTTTATTTTTTTTTACTTTCGTTCTGTCTTCTGTTTTCTTTCTTCCTTTCTCTCTATCTCCGTGTCTGCTGTGTTGTTGCCGTCTCTCTCCACAATATTACAGGAACGCAGTTTATAAGACACGTAGGAGGCGAGATGAAGTCAAGTGGAGAGGCCTGGGACTCTACTACACCATCCATCCATCCATCATCCTATCCTACGTTGCCACCATGAGGAGCGTAGGAGACTGGGGCTAGGCAAGTTGGTCCTGACGCTTAAGATGAGAGTGACCAGCCTCACTCATCCCTGAGTGGCATGGCGTGAGCAATAATCTCCAACCACCCCTTGGATATAAACCTTCACCAGCTCAATCCGAGTGCTGTAATTACCCACTAAACCACCAGGCGCCAAAATTTGGTTATACAGTTACCACCCAGCATAGTAAATGGTGTCCTGGTGCACAGGAAACCATTTGGCTTGTCACTATGGACTGATTTTAGGCCCTTCTGCCTGTCTCTTTCTTTCATTTTCCTTTCTCTTTTTTTCTGGCCTGTCTTTAATTTTACTTAATCTAATCCCCTTGCATATCTCTCTCACCTGTCTTGTTTATTGTCCCTCCTTTGATTCTCCTTCTCATGTACATTCTTTCCTTCCACTTTTCCCTCTTATTTCCTCTCCTCTTTTGACTCTTCAAGCTTCTGTTTTATTATTCTTTTCTCCTCTCTTTAACCATTCTTCTTTTCACCTTTATTCTTTCTTTCGTTCTTTCTCCTCTTCCATATATTTCTTTTTGTGATTTTCGTTCTTTCTTTCTCCAGTACACTACAGCATCACAAGCCTCAGGAGAGGTGGAAAGCGAGGTGATGTAGGGTTATCATCA
The DNA here is from genome assembly GCF_032717465.1 of Coenobita brevimanus. Lineage (NCBI taxonomy): Eukaryota > Metazoa > Arthropoda > Malacostraca > Decapoda > Coenobitidae > Coenobita > Coenobita brevimanus. Next base: position 16,190,323 of record NC_137049.1, on the reverse strand, counting down.
TTAATACTCACCTACTCTACATCATCATCATCATCATCAGTCACAACCACCATTTACTACATTGCATCAAAGTATCTACAATATTATATCATCACAAGCTACAAGAAAGGTAGGAGACAAGGTGAAGCAAGGTGGAACGGCCTGGCACTCCATCACAGGTGTACCCAGTTCAGTCCTTCATCGCTATCACATGTTTCCTTTTCTATATTTCTTTCCTCCTTTCCTTTATCATCATCCTCATTTTCACTTGTTCCCTATACTTTACATATTCTTATCATTTTATTTTTATCTCATTCAAATCGCCTTCATTTTTTTCCCTTTTTTTTCTGGTGGTTAGAGTATTTCCTTCATTTTTTATAATTTCCTCTACTACTCGTTTTTCTCCTTTCATTCATCCCTTAGTTTTTCCCTATCCTTCTCACTCCTTCTGTTACTTCCTTTCTTCTTCCACTAAATTCCTTCAACAGAACCAACAAGAGAGGCAGGAGGCGAGATGAAGTAAGGTGGAGCGGCCTGGCACTCAACTACACCTGTACCCAGTTAACACTTTTGACATTTTATAATTCATTTTCTTTATCTTTTTTCCGTCTCTCCTTGCTTTCATATTTTGTTTCATGCTTTTTTTTTTCTGTGGTTTTCTTCTTTCACTTCCCCTTGCTTTCTGTTCTTTCATTTCCTCTCCCTCTCCATTCATTGTCTCTTTTCTCCCTTACTTTCTCTTTTCTTAGGCACTTCATTTCCCTAATGCTTTCTGCTGTCTTTCTTCACTATATCACAGCAGTAGAAGCAGACACCAAGGTGCAGTAGGGTGTAGCGACACAAGGACACAAATAAAGGTGTACATGTTCCACCCTGTGTTGTACCTGGATCTTTTTTTGTTTTGTTTTTTGTTCATGTTCCTTTATTCCCTTTTCTTTTTTTCGTTATTCTCCTTCTGTTTCCTGTTATCCTTTCATGTTTATTTTTTCTTTTCTTTCTTTTCTTTGTTTCTTCCTTCTCACTTTTTATTCGCTTGTCTTCTGCCTTCCTTTTCTTCCATTTATTGTACTTTATGCTTTCAATATCCCATTTTTTGCCATTTTGATTATTAATTCTCTCATTTTTCCAACTTTCCTGCCAGTCTATTCCCCACAGTTTTTCTCATTTTCTCTCTTTCTCCCCATTTCTCTCTCTCTCTCTCTCTCTCTCTCTCTCTCTCTCTCTCTCTCTCCTTTCTTTCTACAAGATATTACAATATCACAGGCTAGAGACTTAGAGGGGGGGGAGATGAAAGAAGGATCTGAGTACTAACCTACTGCGGTAATCTTGCGTGATACCACCACCACCGCCACCACCACCACCACCATCATCATCATCATCATCATCATGATTAACCTATATAACCTAACTACTGTCATCATTACCACAATCACCACCACCACCACGATCATCATCATCATCATCATCATCATCAAGACTAACCTAAATAGCCAAATCATTAGCATCACCATCATCACCACAATTCTCCTCCTCCTCATCATCATCATAACACAATCAATAACTATATTACCGGTACATCAGAGTCACCACTATATTACATCATCACAAACTACAAGAGAGGTAGGAGGCAACATGAAGTCAGGTGTAGCGCTGGCACTCTATTACAGGTGTACCGGGTTCAAACCTACCTGTGTATTGCCTCCTTTTACTATTGACAATTCCTCTGCCAGTTTTATGTACCTTTCCTTTGTTCTGCTGACTCTCTCTTTGTTTCTTATTGTCCTTTAATTAGGTCTTTCTCATTTTCATTCTTTTTTTTCTTTCTCTTTCTTTTCCCACCTGCCTCTTTCTTTCTTTCTTTCCTCTAATTCCAGTTCTTTCCTACTTTGTTATTTCTGTCCTTGTTCTTTCTCATTTTATTTCATTCTTGTCCTGAGATTTTCTTTTTGCTGGTAGTCTTTCCTTCCTGCCTTTTCATTCTCCTTTCTTTTTTTATATCACATCACCAGCTACACAGGAAGGAGTAGGTTACATGAAGTCAGGTTATTATCAGCATTACTATCCCACAGCGCCATCAGTAATACTGGCACCACCACCATCATCATCCTCATTATTAGTCATTATCATCATCATCATCATCATCATCATTCATACTATTATCATTATCGTAAAAAATAAACCACAGTCGCCATCACTATAGCCACCACCTTGATCATTATTCAGTTATTATTGTCAGCAACATTATCCATTCTCTTGTTGTTATTACCATCACAGTTAACCCACACCACCACCACCACCACCATTAGCTACACTACAGTAGATCTAGGCACCACTACAGTTCGTTCACCTTAACTTGCCAAAGATTTTCGTCTTTTTGCAGTAACTCTTCAGTAATTGAACAGATCAGAACCACATACCTGTAGCCTTTCCCTAACACTTCTTCGTGACTAGCATCATACTGTAAAGGTATTTGTTGATGTTCAGCATTCCAGCTGGACAGCTGGTATTTCCAGGCCAAGTTAAATAGGACAGAGGATAGCACATCAGTTTAGTGTTAATCCCTTGTTACAGCTTAAGCATTCAGATTGGCCAGAGGGTCATTTTAGGCCAAGTTAGAGTGGACAGACTACTGCACCATATTTACTGATAATCCCTTGTTACAACTAAACACATATGATGATATGGTGGCAGTTTTATGCCAGGTTAAAGTGGAGAGAGTATAGCACTACTAAATAATAATGATCTACTCCAGCAATGTAGATTACGATATGAGTATTTTAAGCCAAGTTAGAGTGGACAGAGTACTGCAGCATATTTAGTGATAATCTCTTGTTACAGGTCAGCATTCAGAATGGGCAGATGGTAATGTTAGGCCAAGGTAAAGAAGGCCTAATATCAAAGGATTATAAGCACCAGGATAGGTAGGAGGCGATGTGGAGGAAGGTAGAGCGGCCTGGCACTATCACAGCTGCATAGAGTTGCAGCCTCTGTACTTTGACCTTCCTTTATTGACTTATTTTAGCTTTGCCTTCTTACCTTTTTTTTATATCCTTCTCCTTTACTTCATCATATGTCTTATTCCCGTCTTCCTCTTCTTTTCCAAATTTTCTTCTTTCCTTCCCTTTTCTCCTGTTATTTATTGTCTTTTTTTCTCTATTCTTCCTTCTCATACTTTGTCTCTTCTCTTACTTTATCTTTTTTTCCTTTTCATTCTTTTTGTCTTCTCTCTTTCTTTCTCCTTCCGCCTTTTCTCTCGTCTCCTTTCTTGCTTCTCTATACTACAGCAATAAAACACCAATACAAGTAGGAGCCAATGTGAAGTAAGGTGGAGCGGCCTGAGAGTCTAACAAAAGTGTCCAGAGTTCCACCCTGCCAGGCACTTGACTCCTTTTTGGTCGCTTTTCCTGTTTTCCTTTTCTCGTTTCTTTTTTCCCTTTTATTCTCATTTTGTTTTCTTATTTCGTTTTTGCTCCTTTTCTTTTTCCTTCTTTATTCTCGTCTTATATTTCCTTCTTTTTATCTTCTTCCACTTTCTTTTTTACTTTCAAATTCTTCTCCATTGCTTTGTTATTTTCTTTATTGATTTTGTCATGTTTGTTTATCGCTGCATTTCCCTCTTTGTTATTTCTTTCTCTCATATCACTTTTTTATACTCCGTTTCATTCGTTCTTTCTTCCTCCATTCTTTCTCCACTATATTACAGCATCACGACCTACAAAGGAGGAAGGATGACAGATGAAATAAAGTTATCACAAATACTAAGTGACTGTACTTCACCACCACCACTACCACCAATATCTGTGTAGTTTCAGCTTCATTATCATCATTATCATTATCATCATCACCATCATCATCACGCCAGTCATCATCACTACCATCGCCGTTATCAACTCCTTAGATCTGGGCATTATATTACAGCATCACAAGCTATAAGAGAACAGGAGGCGAGATGAAGTAAGGTGCAGCGGCCTGGCACTACTACACCTGTACACAGTTAACACCTTCACCATCAATGATTTCCTCTTCTTCTTTATTCCCCCCTGTCTTTCCTTCATTATTCTTTATCTTTGTTAATTTTTATAACTTTTTTTTCCTTTTCCTTTCTTTCATTCACTCTTTTCTTTTTGTAATTCTTTCCTTAACTTACATATTGTCTTTACTTACTTTTTCCTTTCAGTTTCCTCTTTCTTCTCCTCTTCTTTTCCTCGTTTTCTTCTTTGTCCATTTTTCGCTGTACTTTTATTTTTCTTTGTCACTGTGCCACTGCATTTTTTGTTCTTTCTTTGTCCCTTCCATTACAGCATAACAAGCAACAAGAAGGGAAGCAGGCGGTATTAAGTAAAGCTAATAGCCTGTCATCAGTACTAACCTATCACATCACCATCATTATCACCACCACCATCACCATCACCACCATCATCATCACTACCATCATCATCGTCATTGCTACGATCATCATCATCCATAACGTTATCATTATCGGAATGTAATTATCACTAATACCACCACCACCACAACCACCATCATCATCATTATCCATGCAATTACCATAACAAAACTAAGTTGCACCACTGTTACCATTATCATTACCAGCATCACAACCAGCACCACAGTCATCATTAGCATCATCACTTTCACCACCACAGTTGGTTACATTCGATCAAAGCACCAGTATACTACATAATGACAAGCTACAGGAGAGGCAGGTGGCGTGGTGAAGTAAGGTGGAGCGGCCTGGCACTCTACTACACCTGTACACAGTTAACACCTTTACCATTTATACTTTATTTTTCAACTTTCTCCCTCCCATTCTTTACTTCTCCTTTACTGCATATTTTGTGTCCTTCTTATCATCCTTCATTCCTATTTTCCTTATTTCGTTTTTCACCTTTCTTCCTTGTTTATATTCATTTCTTTTATCGTTTCTTTCATTTTTTCTTCTTCCCTCTGATTATCATTCATCGTGTCTTCCATTGTTCTCTTTTGTCACTTTTTCTTACCCCATTTCTTTATTGCTTTCAGTTGTCCATCTTTACTATAATACAACAGTAAAACGACAAGCTAACAAGTAGCCAAGGTGAAGTAAAGTGGAGCCACCTGGCACTCTAATAAAGGTGTCTGCAGTTCCACCTGACAAAGTGTTGGATCCTTTTTATTTTTCCCTCATGTCCCTTATATTCACCTGTCTTGTTCTTTATCCTTTTTAGTTCTTTCTACTTTTTCCCATTTTGTTTATGTCTTTGTCCTTCCTATCTTCTTTTTTTCTCCCATTTTTTAAAACTTTCTTCTGTCTCCTTTATCCCACTTTATTAGCATTTCTTTATGCTGTTTGTTTCTTTCACACTTTCTTCCTTTCCTTCATTCTCATACGGCCTGGGTTCACTGTTGCCAACCCTTCGGCCTTGTTTTTACATTTTTATCTGTCTCTGTCTCTTTGTTTATCTATTTATTTATCTTTATTTGTCTATAGTTCACATTAGCATTGCCGGGTTCAGTCTGTCCAGATCAAGAGTCTCCGTTTTCTATATTATCTCTTCATCTGTTCATCCTTATCTCTGTCTGGACATGAGGCAACAGACGTTCAATCCACCGCCATGAGTTGTATCTCTTGTTTACCCGTCCCAGCCTCGGAGCGCCTTGGGGACGGGTATTGTTTTCACTCGGTTTGTCTGTTTGTCTGTTAACCACTTTATGAGAAAACTATTGGTGCAATTTTGGCTAATATTACAGGGATGATGGGGTATTACCTTCTGATCACCTGATTAAATTTTGGGTCAAATTAGGCCAAGGCCCAGGCTGTAGTCCCCAAAAAGTTGAAAAAAAAAAAAAAATCGCCATAACTCCTTTCAAATTCGTTATATCGACGTGAAACCAAAACCTAAAGGTGCATCTTTCAAATCTGCATCCTATAACATGCCTCATTACATCGGGAGTAACCCCCAGTTAGCGGTAGGGGGGGCAATGTCAGGTGGGTCGGGCCTAAAATTTCAAATGGGCATAAAATAATCAATTTTCACCCGATTTACTCCAAATCTGAGATGTGACATCTTTGACTAGATATCCAATTGTGTTTATACGTCAGCACTAAAATGACTGCCGGGGACGGGTTTGCTGTGCTTTGGCACCGCTTCTTATACTGTTTATTTCTTCCTGTATCTAACTATCAAATCAATTTACCTGTCTTTCTGTCAGTATATCTATGTATCCGTCTATCAGTCTGTCTGTCTATCAATCTATCTAAGTATCTGTCTATCTAAGTATCTGTCTATCTATCTGTCATTCTGTCTACGTGTATATACGTTATTCTACCTTAATCTATCTATCTATTTCGTTCTGTATGCCTGTCTTTCATTTTGTCTTATTCTACCTATCTATCTGTATATCTCGCCCTGTCTGCCTGTCTGTCATTCTACCATATTCTATCTATCCATCTGTCTATATATCTATCAGTCTATGTTCAACAGCAGGTGGACATCAGGTGGCAGGGGTTGGTTGTACCGACATGATACACCTTCAGTACGATGATGTAATGTATATTATACTGATGGTGACAACACAGGTTTTTCTTCAGGTGGCAGCCCCCTAGTAGAGCAGGGGTTACTGTAGACGATACCCAACCCCTCCAGTTCCAAAAGTCTACCTTAAGCTGCATAAAACCGTCTGCAGAGACGAAAAATAACATGACAAATAAGGACATGAGACTGGCCACAGTCCAACGGCCTGGCTCCATCCAGATCCGCTCCAGCAGCTGCAACGGCATCACTACAGGAACCTTCGATCCGACACCTTGCTGGGATAGTGAAACTTGGCAATACGATCCCGTAGACTTCATCCCGGCTTGCTACCACATTACTGCACATTACACTGCTTGTCTTATCAGGCAGCTGTTACTGCAGCAAGGCAGGACAGGTGCCTGCTCCCACACACCTTTCTTTCTTAACTCTCTCCCCACACGCCCCACCCAACCCCCCACACGCCCCACCCCACCCCCACACGCCCCACCCCACCCCCACACGCCCCATCCCACCTCCCACACAATTACCCATACCTCCAACACGCTACGCACTGTCTCCCCTATCCTTTGATATCTTTACCCAACCAAGCCGTAGGATTTCCTGTCATTCCGCTATCTGCAAACTGAACCCTGAGGGAAGGCCGTTTAGGGCCACCACGAATGGGGTCACAAGGTGACTAGGGAGCCAGGGAGTGGCAGGATGACAAACCGCTGATAATGTTAGGTTCCCCATGAGGGGCAGTCCGGTATATGTGCAGGGGATCCCTCCTCACGAGGCTCTATAGAGAGTGAGGGAGGATAAAACCCAGCATTGAGGACCACCGGCATACGTAGGCCTGGCCAACAACTTTCCCTCCCTCTTTACCGGCACAGTGAGCCAACCAAACCCCGTCCAATGACCAACACTTCTAAAGGAGTCATCCAGAAAATCCCACCCCCGAAGCAGCCGAAGAGTAGCAGCGGCAAGCCACCATCCTTCACCAAAGTCTCCAGCACTTCGAAAAAGACCCAGTCCCATAAACCTATTGCTGACCCCAAACGACCAAGAACCCCAGAGACCTCAGAAGGAGAATCTAAGAAACAGAGAGCTGATAACCCTGATGCAGCAAGTCCTCCTGCAGCCTCTGACAAAGACGACCTTTCCTGCCCTTCCCAAGATAATACACATCTTGACCTGGATATGGACGTCACTCCAGCACCCTCTACCAACCTCGACAGCTGGAATCGAGCCATCTCACAAGCTAACCCCGAAAACCACCTTCCTCACCGAGGTCAAGCCGGTGCCACGCACGCTCCCCCAAGCACAAAGGAAGAAGATGACTTCATACTCGTCACAAAGAAAACAAACACAGAGTTTCAGCACCCAGCAAAACATGCCCACTGATGACTCCATCTGCCCTACAGACCCTCAGAACTCGGGACACGAAGATGCCTCGACCAGACGACCTTGCCAACCCCATCGCCGTCCCTCACCACGAAGGGCTCCTGCAGTGTCTGTGAGACCCCAGCCTCGCTCAGACACCCCCTACCCAGTCTTCCTGGTCCCAAAACAAGACGCCTTCCCGACGACCACAGAACTGGTGATGGCTCCAGACATTCCCCCTCCCCCCATCAACACGACAATACAGCCCTCCCGACACCTTCAACATTGTCCAGTGAAACACCCGAAGGCTCAAGAATAAACGAACACTACTAGAGAAAGTTGCACATCGAGACAAAGTAGACGTTTTCCTCCTCCAAGAGACCCTCATACCAGCTCATCATTCCTTCATACTGAGAGCGTTCACCCCCTAAATCCCTCCCAATGCTGGCAACGGCCCCCAGACCTGTGCCATTCTCGTAAAAAATCGTATTCTTGCCACACCAACACGACCCCCTCCTCACTGTGGAGAAGGAACAGAAGTACCTGCAGGGTGTTAGTGTCACACTCAGGGACGGAAAACTGCAAGTCTTTAACGTCTACTGCAAGCCAGTGATAGAATTAAACCTCGCAGAGCAATTCACACCTGCCGTTAACCAACCAACCCTCACTGGAGGCGATTTTAACCGCATCACCCTTGGCTGGGATCCCCAACCTATGTAAACCAGGCCGGTCGACACATAAACGCGCTCCTGGACGAGACTGACGAGATCACACCCCTCAACGACCCCACCGAACCCACCCACCTACAGGTATGACGCCTCGACTTAACATTCGCCTCCACAACCATCGCCTCCACTGCTCAATGGAACATACACCCGACCCTCACATCCGATCATCACGACATCTTCATCTTTCTCGCCTGAGTCTCACCACCAAAACCCCCGGGACCACCCCCAAGGTATAACACAAAGAAGGCAAACTGGATTCTCTTCCATTCCTTCCTCGAAAAAATATTAACCCCACTACAGCCCTCACAACACCTTGACGAACATGAGGCACAAATTACCTCAGCCATTCAGACTGCAGCAGACATATCCATCCCGCTGACCTCCAACTGTCACCGCCATTACAAGGACCACTGGTTCTATTGTGACAGGGTGAAAGAACTAAATCACCGTCTTAATACCGTAGAGCAAAGATTATACAGAGCCAACTCCACTCCTGAAGGCAGGAAATACCTTCAAGCAGTCGCCCACCTCACCACCACGGAGAAAAACAGGATAGAAGAAAGTAAATGGTTCGAGTGGTGCCGCTCCCTAGGAGCACACACTAAGTTAGGCACACTATGGAAAAAACTCCGAGCAGTTTCGGCCCCCCCCCCTCGGCCAGGTCCCCCACCCACACTGACCCCCAAGGACAAGCTGAAAGACTAGCAGCAACATTCGCTGCTCACACATCACCAAGGAATCTGCCACGGACCACCAGAGCACGACAGGATGCCCTACACCAAGGACGCACCGATTATCACTGCAAAAGCTCAGGCTAACACAACAGACCACCCGTTCACCATCCACGAGCTCGAGGAATCTCTCAAATCAGGCACAGACACAGCACCAGGCCTGGACTGAATCACATACTCTATGATACCCAACACTGGCCCCATTGCTCGAGAAGCCAACCTTGGGTTGCTGAACCACTCCTGGAATGAAGGATGGCTCCCCACAGAATGGCTATCCAACCTATTCCCAAGCCCAAAGACAATAATGCCTATCAACCAATCTCTCTCTTAACGTGCCTCAGCAAAACTGCAGAACGAATGGTCTTATGCCGCCTTCAGTGGATCACGGGTGCCCCACACGACTACCTCTTTGCATACAACAAAGGGAGAGGTTCCGCAGAGTGCTTCGCCACCTTCCTCACAGAGCTACGTGGAGGACGGGGACTGGCCCGTCATCCTCGACCTTGAAAAGGCCTTCGAGCTTACTTGCCCTGAAGCCATCCTTGCCGCCCTGACTCGCAAAGGAGTGAGTGACGTCTCCTCTGCTGGCTCGAGGACTTCTTTAAGGACCTGGAGGAGCTAGCCCACTTACAAGGGCGATCATCCTCCTTTCACAAACACTGGAACGGCACCCCACAGGGCAGCACCATCAGTCCAACCCTCTTCAACACCCTAATGGAGAGCCTCCTGAACTTAAATCTTGGAACATTAATAGAGGGCCTTACCACACCCGAGTACAAACAGCCCTGTCACGCCTAGATCAAGAGTGTGCTGATCTCGTCAGACCAAAGCCCTTCCATTCGGAATGCCCCCCCCCCACAACGTCTATGCCTTGGTGACACACCAATTGAATATGTAGACTCCCACGTATTCCTGGGCAAATGGTTCGACACAAGGCTTACCTTTCTGAAAGAGACCGATCACATAAGAGAAAGAATAAAACTCTGCCTCTGTGCCGTATGAGCATTAGCGGGTAAGGGTCATGGAGTCTCCTACCAGGTACTACGTCTCTTGTACATCCAAGCCATTAGATCCATCATTGACTATTGTGCACCAGCTCTATCCACCATTGATGCTTCCCTCAGCGCCAAGCTTGAATTCGTCCAAAACGAGGCACTTCGCATCATCACAGGCTCCCCCTCGATAGACCTGCCTCTGCAATCTCTGTATGGAATGCGAGGTCGAATCTCTGCAACACCGCATACTGGCAAGAACCGCAAGGCTGGCAGCCACACTGGCGTACAAAGCTTCCCCACTCTCCCCCCTGTATCATATAAAGGCCTCACTCAACAGACACCCTGACCAACTCACAAAAAACTGGGTCCACTGCACCATCCGAGGAATCAGAACCCTCGACATATCCCATCAGATAACCCAAGACCCAGACACAGCCAGCATCGACATACAGGACCCTGCACCATGGACACCGCTCCACTTCAAATCTGTAGTGCCCAAAGTCACCGGCGAGGGTCACACGCCACCCAACGCCTACGTCTGGTACCCCTGGAAAGAACAGCCACTCTCACAACCCGACTCAGTCTCATACTACACCGATGGCTCAGTGGAACAACCCAGGGCCTGATCAGCCTTTGTATCCGGCGATAGGATATACAAAGCTAGAGAGAGCAATGAAGCCTCAACCCACCAGACAGAACTGGCTGCTATCACCAAAGCCCTGGAACATACCATAACAATTGGACAGCAAATACTATCATTATTCAGCCATCTATGTCCTCCGCCATCCAAACCGCCGAGACAACACGAAAATCATTTATGATATACTACACACAGCCTCGTGCATTGCTAACTTAGGCAAATCAATAATTAAACACTGGGTACCCAGCCACGTCGGCATCTACGGCAATAAGCAAGCCGACAGAGCAGCGAAAACAGCCACCGCCCACCCTTGTATTGATATCAATATCCCCATCAGCCTCTCCCAAATCAAACTTGCTATTAATAGACAGAGTACCCACCTAGTCATAGAAGAACACCAAACCTGTGCCTCCAACGAGTCTGCTTCTGGACAGTGGTACGCAGCAGCGACTCAAAATGAACCTATCATGGCCACCAAATACACCCCTAACAGACTCCTCACACGCCTACGTCGCCTCCGACTAGGCTACAACTGCCGCAACACCACAATAAACAACAGCCCCAACGAGACCTGTAACCATTACAACAATGAATCGTCCTTCCCTCTGTTACACTACATTCTTCGTTGTCCCGCTACTTCCCGACTGAGGACAGGACACACCTACCCTAACCCAGACCCTGCCCCAGCCGCCCCCTTAGGGGACCTCCGGACCTTGAGCCACTTCTATAATACACCCAACCCCCCTACAAACCCTTCTCCAAGTGGTTGACACCGCCCGCTCACCTACGTAAAAGACAAATCTTTTCTGACCGAACTAACAAAGGGCCCGGTCCCCGACTCTCTGCAACCCAGGCGAAGATAAGGTGGTCATCTTTTTTTTCATTACCATCATCATCATTGTCACCATCATCATCATCATCAATTTCCGTGTAATCATTTTCATCAACATCAGTATTACGAAATAACCAACACAGTTACCATCACAGTCATTACCATCATCACTTAATTGTCAATAATAATTATAATCATCATCATCATCATCATCATTTTTTTGTTGTTCTCCCTTCCTCTGCATTATAATACATCATAACAAGGTACAAGAGAGGCAGGAGGCGAGATGAAGTAAGGTGGAGCGGCCTGGCACGCTGTGACAGGTGAACCAAGTTCAGCCCCATTCAGAGGTATTTCCGCCTTTTCATTCTCATTTTCTTTCTCTTGTTTTTTCTTTCTTTCTGATTCTTTTTTTCTCACCGTTTATTTCTTAATGTCCTTTCACACGTTCTTTTTCCTTTTCATTCTCTCTCACGCCTTTTGGTCTTCTTTTTATCCAGCTTTGTTCTACCTCTCAAATTCTTTCACATTATCTTTCTTATTTCTGTACGTTATTTCTCATTTTATATCATCCGGTTCCTTTTATTAATTTCTTTGTCATTGCTTCTTTCCCATCTTTCTTTCATTTTCCCTCCATCATATTCCCTAACAAGGTACACGGGCAGCAGGAGGTGAGATGAAGTAAGGTTAACATTATCATTATTATATTCGTCATGTTGCATGAAACTTATTGGCGTTCAATGGTATATTAAGACTACTGTTGCTGTACATCCTGTCCATAGCACTTCTTCATGACTATCACTATATTCTAGACTCGTTTGTTACAGCTCAGCATTCAAGATGGAGAGATGGCAGTGTAGTGCCAAGATAAAATGTACAGAGTATTAAAGCATTATAAACAGCAAGATGGGTAGGAGGCGATATGGAGGAAGGTACAGCGGCCGACACTACCACACGTGTCCTACCTGCCATCTACGCCCACCACACCTCCTGCCACCACTTATAACTGTGGACATCTTACTGGTTCTCTTCCTTGCTTTCTGGCTTCTGTCTCTTTGTCTCATTATTGTTCTTAATTCTCCTTTTCTTTATTTCTTTTTTGCCTTCCGTTTTTTTACCTGCATTTCTATTTTCTTCTCTTTCTTTCACAATTGCTTTTTCCTATGTTTTTCCTTTTATTTTCTGTCCTCTTTACTTTTTTTCCCTTTTCGTTCTGTCTCCCTTGTCTTTCTTTCTTTCTCCATTGTTTTTTCCTGTCGTTGTCTTTTTCTTTTCTGTCCCCATCACTTTCTTTCTTCCCCCTTTCGTTCTGTCTCCCTTTTCTTTCTTTCACCAACGCTTTTTCCTGTCTTTTTCTTTTTCTTTTCTGTCCCCTTCACTTTCGTGTTTCCCTTTTTCGTTGTGTCTGCAACACACTACAGCGTCAGAAGCTACAAGAGAGCTGGGAGGCGAGGTGAAGTACGTTGCAGCGGCTGGCACTCCACTACACCTGTATCCAGTTAACACCTGGACTTATATATATATAGGCGTTCACTCTTCTTTATTTCTTTCTCTTTGTCTTTCTTTTTTTCTTTCGTTATTTTTTATTTCGTGTCCCAGTTGATTTGTTCTTCCCCCTTTTGGTTTTTCGTTTTCTTTTCTTTTCGTATCATTTTTATCAACATATCTTTCAGTCTCATTTCTCGTAATTTTCTTTCATCCTTTCTTCCTTTCTGTCTCATTTTATGTTCTTATCTACATTTTTTCCTACTATTTTACAGCATCACAAGCAACAAGAGAGGTAGGAAGGGTGATGAAGTAAGGTGCAGCGGCCTGGCACTCTACTACACCTGTACTGAGCTCACACCTTTACCAATTATACTTTATTTACTTTTTCCAGTTTCTGTCTTTCATTCTCCCATTTTTTCATATTTTGTATGTTTCTCATTCTCCTTTAATTTATTTTTCAGTTTTTTCCTCTTTCTCTCTACGTTCTTTGTCGTTGCGTTTTTTTCATTTTCTCTCATTCATTGTCTGTTTTCCTTGTTTCCTTCTTTGTCCTTTCTCCATTTCGCTCTCACTCCAGTTCTTTATTCCCTTCTCCTGTCTGTCTTTATTGTATTACTGGAATAAAGGAACAAGAGAAGGAGGAGCCAAGGTGAAGTAAAGTGGAGTGACCTGTGACTCTTATAAGGGTGTAATTCCACCCAGTACCTCTCTCTCTCTCTCTCTCTCTCTCTCTCTCCACTATATTACAGCAATATAGCAACACGACAAGTAGGAGTCAAGGTGAAGTAAGGTGGGGCGGCCTGGGACGCTAATAAAGGTGTCTGATGTTCCACCCTACACTCAAGCAGGGTTCCTCTTTGGCTCTCTCTCTCTCTCTCTCTCTCTCTCTCTCTCTCTCTCTCTCTCTCTCTTGGTTTATGCGTATTTTTTGTTCTTTTGCTTTTCTCTTTTTTCCGTTCATTACCTTTTCTTCATTTAATATTCTTTTCATCACACTGGTTTAATTTCTACTTCCTGTCTCCCTTTCATTATCATTTTCTATATTAGATCTTATTTTTCTTTTTTCTTTGTATTGATTTTTTTTTCCAATTATGTCGAGCTTTGTTTTCCTATTATTTCTTTTTCTTTCACCCAATTCTATCATTTTTTTCATCCTTTCTTTCTGCACTGTACAAGAGAGGTGGCAGGCGATAGGAAATAAGAATATCATCCCCTATTAACCTGCTTTACCAGCACTACCATCATCACCACAAGCCACAAGCATCATCATCATCATCATCTTCATCATCACAAGTATCATCATCATCATCATCATCATCATCACAAGTATCATCATCATCATCGTCATCATCGCTACGATCACCATCACTTTTATCGTATTCACCTTCACCGTCATTGTTATAATCATAATCATCATCATCATCATCATCTACAAACATTTAGGCAATAAATCATAGCATCGCAGCTACAAGAGGGGCAGGAGGCGAGATGAAATAAGGTGGCGCGGCCTGGCACTCTGCTACAAGTGTACTGAGTTCAAACTTTTACCTTTATATCTTTTTTTTTTCTCTCTCCTCCTGTCTGTCGTTCTTTTTTCTTCTATTTACGTAAAATTAATGTTGTTTCTCGTCTTTTCCATTCTGTCCGTTTCTTTTCCAATCTTTCTTCGTCTCTTTTCCTTCCTTCTCCATTTTTTTCATTTTTCTAAATGCTTGTCTTTCATCTCTTTACACGTTCAGTTCTTTCATGTTTGTTGCCTTTCTTTCCTTTCTTTCTTCGCTACATGAGAGAGGTAGGAGGCAAGACGAAGTTATCATCAATATGAACGTACATCATAATCACACTAATAATCACCGTCATCATCATCACCACCACCAGCACCACCACCACCACCACCACCACCATCATCATCATCATCATCATCATCACATCCTCCTCCAAACAGTTATCATCAATTAATTATATTATCTTTATTAATGTCATCCTCCTCCTCCTCCTCCAACTAGTTAGGATCAGAATCGACTTAATCATCATCATCATCATCATCATCATCATCATCACCATTATCAGTATCACTATCATCATCATCATCACCACTACATTATCATCCTTCAACCAGTTAGGATCAGAATCGACTTAATCGCCTTTTCTAATACAAGTATCATCATCATCATTATCATCCTTCAACCAGTTAGGATAACAATCGACTTAATCACCTTTTCTAATACCAGTATCATCATCATCATCATTATCAGTATCACTATCATCATCATCATCATCATTATCAGTATCACTATCATCATCATCATCATTATCATCCTTCAACCAGTTAGGATAACAATCGACTTAATCGCCTTTTCTAATACCAGTATCATCATCATCATCATCATCATCATCACTATCATTATCATCATCATCATCATCATCATCCTTCAACCAGTTAGGATCAGAATCGACTTAATCGCCTTCTCTAATACCAGTATCTTCATTATCATCATCATCATTATCAGTATCACTATGATCATCATCATCACCATTATCACATCATCCTCCAAAAAGTTATCACTACTGAATTATATTATCTTTAATACCAACATCATCATCATCATCATCACCATCACCATCACCACCATCACTGTCATCATCTTCCTTCAACCAGTTAGGATCAGAATCGACTCAATCACCTTGACTAATACCAGTATCATCATCATCATCATCATCACCACATCATCATCATCATTATATCACTATCATCACTATCATTATCATTCACCAAACAGTTAACAAAAATCAACTTTATCATCTTCATTAACACCATCATCATCATTAGATATATTAGATGCCATGCAGCAGTACATCAGGGCATCACAAGGTACAAGAGTGGTAGGAGACAAGATGGAGTAAGGTGTAGCGGCCTGAGACTACCACAGGTGTACCCAGGTCAACCCTGTGCCAGACCACGCACACTCTCCTTCCTTTCCATCCTTTCTACTTCACCTTTTACTTTTGTTGCCTTTCTTTATTTTCTGCATTTCTCACTTCTTTCCTTCCGTCTCCTCCCTTTTTCTCTTTCCCTTTCTTTTCTTCGTTTCTCGTGTCTTTCTTTACTATATTAGAACATCAGAAGTTATAAAAGGGGCAAGAGAGGAACGGAGTCAGGTGCAGCGGCCTGGGAATCTACTACACCTGTACTGAGTTAACATTATTACCACCTATAACGCATTTTATTTTTTACCCTTTCCTGTCCTTTATTTCACGTTTTCTTCATTTTCCCCATCATTTTCTTCTGTCTCATTCTATCATTACTTTTTATCCCTTTCTTTGTTTTCCGTTCTTTCCATTTTCCTTTTCATTTCATTTCTTTTGTCTTTTTCCCTTATTAATGAGACAAAGTAGATAGAAAAGTGTTGTGGAAGGTTTTGCGCATGTACGGTGTAGATGGTAAGCTGCTAGGTGCCGTCAAGAGTTTTCATGGTGGTATAGTGAAGCATATGTAAGGATTAGTGGGCATCTAAGTGAATGGTTCACGATCGGTGCGGGCGTGCGACAAGGTTGTGTGATGTCCCCACGGTTGTTCAATATATATATGGATGGGGTGATGAGAGAAGTAAAAACACCAGTAATGGAGAGAGGGATGGCGTTGGTAATGAATGGTGATGGATGGAATATCTCAAATTTGTTGTTTGCTGATGAAGCAGTACTACTTGCAAATACCGGACAAGAACTTGGTAAACTATACTTTTCTACCACAGGAAGAAAGGCAGGCCAGTCATTGTCGTTTGTCAAGGTGACTGACAATTTGTTCCTTTATGCCCTTATGATGTTACACTTTTATGTAATGTTTTATTGGCGAATGAAAAGGGGATATGTTTAATGTTATAAGAATCATGTCAGTAAGTATGTTTGGGCAATATCCATTTGTTTTGGGGTGGGGTGGGGGGTTAAGTGAGGGTCAGACTTCTACACACTATACAACACAGTAAAGGGTTTAATGGACTGACAGACAAGGTTTGGAGTTACACCTGACATGAGGTTAATATGTAGCCTACCGGCGGCCCTTGTAACTTGAGGGGCGCCACTGTATATAACAATTACTTACCAAACTGGTATTATATTGGAATTACACCAGCTAACAAACACTGCAATTAATATGTTCATTATTCAGTTTTGTGTTTTTAAGCAATTTCTCTTTTCTACACATCTATCGCATCTGGTTAAAATCAGGTTTGGTTAGATTAGGTTAAATCAGGTTAGGTTAGTTTATTTTAACGCTGATGCAATAAAAGACTTAGGAGAATGAGACTCTCCCCTCCTCCTTATTTACTAAGTACAGTACGTACAAAAATATTTACCACGGATGTTTATTATGGCGGCCTTAGGATACTATACACGTGATGCTGTACACACCATACACTACACACGTGATGCTGTACACACCATACACTACACACGTGATGCTGTACACACCATACACTACACACGTGATGCTGTACACACCATACACTACACACGTGATGCTGTACACACCATACACTACACACGTGATGCTGTACACACCATACACTACACACGTGATGCTGTACACACCATACACTACACACGTGATGCTGTACACACCATACACTGTACACGTGATGCTGTACACACCATACACTATACACAGGATGCTGTACACACCATACACTATACACGTGATGCTGTACATACCATACACTACACACGTGATGCTGTACACACCATACACTACACACGTGATGCTGTACACACCATACACTATACACGGGATGCTGTACACACCATACACTATACACGGGATGCTGTACACACCATACACTATACACGTGATGCTGTACACACCATACACTATACACGGGATGCTGTACACACCATACACTATACACGGGATGCTGTACACACCATACACTATACACGGGATGCTGTACACACCATACACTATACACGTGATGCTGTACACACCATACACTCTGGGTAAGATAAACCACTTCTTCCATCCTTGTAGCAGTGTATTTCTATAACTGCATACTGGCCGTAAAACTGAAGAGGCGAGAAATACCCGCAATCAGGACATTTGTAGGTATTTATCAGCTTATATTAGCATCGTAATTTAGCACCAAAGGTTACATATTGCTGAGTATTTGCTATCAAACACTTTATCACACCTAAGTCTAAGATATTACATGCTACACAAATACATTTACTCTATATTTACCTGTACTTCCCCTGTTAAATATCGGAAACTCGTGAACCCCAGCCGCTCACTTTGGTTACTTGGCGCCACCACTGGTCACAATTGATGCCATGACCACAAGCGGGCAGCATATTTCCGTTCTGTATGGGTATTCGTCTCAGCACCACAGCCAGCCACCTCAGCCAAGCAGCCCTAGTGGCATAGGTAAGGTGTGGGTATAACAAAGCAGTAATTTAGCCTGGGAAACAAATTAGAGGATATTTTAGAGAAAAACCTATGGTTAGTTTTGAAACGACGGAACGAGCGTTGTTCCTGGCTAAGGGAACTTCCTGGTCATGAGATGATTTTTTTTTTTTTTTTTTTTTTAATGTGTCCGACTCTGAGCAAAGGCTTCAGGGCCTATATCTCGAGGGAAGTAGTCTATCCCAAGGCCCGGTAGTCCTCCTACACCTCCACATGTCACCACTTCGGGGCTAACACCCACCGTCCATATTGAATACATGCTAGGGCTGCCTCATACAGGACTGGTGTATTGGTATTAGCGAGGGTACTTTTATGACATGTCGGCGGGTCATCTGGTAGATCAGGAAAGTCCGCTTTTATGACATTCAAATCCTTAACCTGTTCCCTGCCCCAGCCGGGATTCGAACCTGGGTCCATCAGGACAGCAGGCCGCCTCTCTATCGATTCAGCCACCGCCTCCCCCAGGATTACCCATAGGAACGGAAATATGCAAGCGGGAAAGTTATCGAGTCCCACTTAACAGACAAGGAGGCAAGAAATTTAAGCCTAGAAGGTAGAAT
Source organism: Coenobita brevimanus (assembly GCF_032717465.1). Lineage (NCBI taxonomy): Eukaryota > Metazoa > Arthropoda > Malacostraca > Decapoda > Coenobitidae > Coenobita > Coenobita brevimanus. The sequence goes on along the minus strand of NC_137049.1, from coordinate 16,171,041 downwards.
TCTATTCCCATGTACGAAAAAAAAAAAAAGTTATTTTAATTTTAAAGGGTCAACTAAACTATTATATTCACATTTATAGAAGAAAAAGAGCTTAGAATTACAAGTTCAGTAATGAGCTTATAATTTTCAGTGGCCGTCAGTTGGGTGTAATTCGGAAAGTTAACCCCAGACTAAACCTAAAAGTGGTAGGCCTTTGGCTGGATTGTACTGCCTTACCACAGTACTGCACAATCCATCACCCCTGGGGGTTCGCGTAAGGAATTATCATCAATCTGAGGGTTTTGTTTAGCCAGGGATGGGCCTCTTCCTCAGTCTCCAATTCCTTACAACCCAATTCCTTGGCCAAGAACTTCAAGCAAGAAAAGCAACAGCAAAAAATACTGCAAAACGTATACGATAAAATGAAGTTATTTCTTGTCAAAAACTAAGGTAAGACAGAAAACAATTCAAATCAAAACCAACCGCTCAGGGATAGTGATCATAAAAGAGGTGGTCATTTTTGCCATAGGTAACGGTCAGGAATGGGTTACCTGTTACCACTACCGGTTCTACTTGCCTTAATAATAATAATATACGTTAGGATGAATTAATAATAATAATAATAATATACGTTTGGATATATTAATAATAATAATAATAATACACGTTTGGATGTATTATTAATAATAATATACGTTTGGACGAATAAATAAAAATAATATACGTTTCGATGTATAAATAATAATAATAATATAAGTTTGGATGTATTAATAATAATAATATACGTTTGGATGTATTAATAACAACAATAGACTTTTCGATATATTAATAATAATAATAATAATAATAGACATTTGGATGTATTAATAATAATAATAGACGTTTGGATGAATTAATAATAATATACGTTTGGATGTATTAATAATAATAATATACGTTTGGATGTATTAATAATAATAATAATATACGTTTGGATGTATTAATAATAATAATATACGTTTGGATGTATTAATAATAATAATATACGTTTGGATGTATTAATAATAATAATATACGTTTGGATGTATTAATAATAATAATATACTTTTGGATGTATTAATAATACTAATATACGTTTGGATGTATTAATAATACTAATATACGTTTGGATGTATTAATAATAATAATATACGTTTGGATGTATTAATAATAATAATAATAAAAATAATAATAATATACGTTTGGATGTATTAATAATAATAATATACGTTTGGATGTATTAATAATAATAATATACGTTTGGATGTATTAATAATAATAATATACGTTTGGATGTATTAATAATAATAATATACGTTTGGATGTATTAATAATAATAATAATATACGTTTGGATGTATTAATAATAATAATATACGTTTCGATGTATTAATCCTGATAATAATAATAAGATACGTTTGGATGTATTATTAATATTAGTAATATACATTTGGATGCATTAATAATATTAATATGCGTTTGGATGTGTTAATAATAATAATATACGGTACGTTTGTATTAATAACAATAATAATATACGTTTAGATGTATTAATAATAATAATAATAACATACGTTTCGATGTATTAATAATGATAATATACGTTTGGATGTATTAATAATAATAATATACGTTTGGAAGTATTAAATATACGGTAATAATATACGTCTGGATGTATTACTAATAATATTAAACGTTTTGATGTATTAAAAATAATGATAATATACGATTGGATATATTAATAATAATAATAATATACGTTTCGATGTATTAATAATAATAATAATATACGTTTCGATGTATTAATAATAATAATATGCGTTTCGATGTATTAATAATAATAATGATATACGTTTGGATGTATTAAAAATAATAATAATATACGTTTGGATGTATTAATAATAATAATAATATTATTATTATTATTATTATTATTATACGTTTGGATGTATTAATAATAATAATAATATTATTATTATTATTATTATACGTTTGGATGTATTAATTATAATAATAATATACGTTTGGATGTATTAATAATAATAATAATATACGTTTGGATGTATTAATAATAATAATATACGTTTGGATGTATTAATAATAATAATATACGTTTGGATGTATTAATAATAATAATAATATACGTTTGGATGTATTAATAATAATAATAATATACGTTTGGATGTATTAATAATAATAATATACGTTTGGATGTATTAATAATAATAATAATATACGTTTGGATGTATTATTAATAATAATAATATACGTTTGGATGTATTAATAATAATAATATACGTTTGGATGTATTAATAATAATAATATACGTTTGGATGTATTAATAATAATAATATACGTTTGGATGTATTAATAATAATAATATACGTTTGGATGTATTAATAATAATAATATACGTTTGGATGTATTAATAATAATAATATACGTTTGGATGTGTTAATAATAATAATAATATGTTTGGATGTATTATTAATAATAATAAATATACGTTTGGATGTATTAATAATAATAATAATAAAAATAATAATAATATACGTTTGGATGTATTAATAATAATAATATACGTTTGGATGTATTAATAATAATAATATACGTTTGGATGTATTAATAATAATAATATACGTTTGGATGTATTAATAATAATAATATACGTTTGGATGTATTAATAATAATAATATACGTTTGGATGTATTAATAATAATAATATACGTTTGGATGTATTAATAATAATAATATACGTTTGGATGTATTAATAATAATAATATACGTTTGGATGTATTAATAATAATAATATACGTTTGGATGTATTAATAATAACAATAGACGTTTGGATGAATTAATAATAATAATAATAATAATAATAATATACGTTTGGATGTATTAATAATAATAATATACGTTTGGATGTATTAATAATAATAATATACGTTTGGATGTATTAATAATAATAATATACGTTTGGATGTATTAATAATAATAATATACGTTTGGATGTATTAATAATAATAATAATATACGTTTGGATGTATTAATAATAATAATATACGTTTGGATGTATTAATAATAATAATATACGTTTGGATGTATTAATAATAATAATATACTTTTGGATGTATTAATAATAATAATATACGTTTGAATGTATTATTAATAATAATAATATGTTTGGATGTGTTATTAATAATAATAAATATACGTTTGGATGTATTAATAATAATAATATACGTTTGGATGTATTAATAATAATAATATACGTTTGGATGTATTAATAATAATAATATACGTTTGGATGTATTATTATTAATAATAATATACGTTTGGATGTATTAATAATAATAATAATATACGTTTGAATGTATTAATAAAGATAATATAATTTTGGATGTGTTAATAATAATAATTTACGTTTGGATGTATTAATAATAATATACGTTTAGATTTATTAATAATAATAATATACGTTTGGATGTATTAATAATAATAATAATATACGTTTGGATGTATTAATAATAATAATATATGTTTGGATGTATTAATGATAATCATAAATATACGTTTGGATGTATTAATAATAATAATAATATACGTTTGGATGTATTAATAATAATAATATAAGTTACGATTTATTAATAATAATAATAATAATAATAATAATAATAATATACGTTTGGATGTATTAATAATAATAATAATAATATACGTTTGGATGTATTAATAATAATAATATACGTTTGGATGTATTAATAATAATAATATACGTTTGGATGTATTAATAATAATAATATACGTTTGGATGTATTAATAATAATAATATACGTTTCGATGTATTAATAATAATAATATACGTTTGGATGTATTAATAATAATAATAATATACATTTCGATGTATTAATAATAATATGCGTTTGGATGTATTAATATTAATAATTATATACGTTTGGATGTATTAATAATAATAATAATATACGTTTGGATGTATTAATAATAATAATAATAATAATAATAATAATATACGTTTGGATGTATTAATAATTATAATATACGTTTGGATGTATTAATAATAATAATATACGTTTGGATGTATTAATAATAATAATATACGTTTGGATGTATTAATAATAATATTATACGTTTGGATGTATTAATAATAATAATAATAATATACGTTTCGATGTATTAATAATAAGAATAATATACGTTTGGATGTATTAATAAGAATAAGAATATACGTTTGGATTTATTAATAATAATAATAATATACGAATAATAATATACGTTTGGATGTATTGATAATAATAATAATATGTTTGGATGTATTATTAATAATAATAAATATACGTTTGGATGTATTAATAATAATAATAATAATAATAATAATATACGTTTGGATGTATTAATAATAATAATAATATTCGTTTGGATGTATTAATAATAATAATAATATACGTTTGGATGTATTAATAATAATAATATACGTTTGGATGTATTAATAATAATAATATACGTTTGGATGTATTAATAATAATAATATACGTTTGGATGTATTAATAACAATAATAATATACGTTTCGATGTATTAATAATAATAACATACGTTTCGATGTATTAATAATAATAATAATATACGTTTGGATGTATTAATAAGAATAAGAATATACGTTTGGATTGATTAGTAATAATAATATACGTTTGGATGTATTAATAATATTAATAAACATACGTTTGGATGTATTAATAACAATAATAATATACGTTTGGATGTATTAATAATAATAATAATATACGTTTGGATGTATTAATAATAATAATATACGTTTGGATGTATTAATAATAATAATATGTTTGGATGTATTAATAATAATAATAATATACGTTTGGTTTTATTAATAATAAGAATATACGTTTGGATGTATTAATAATAATCATAAATATACGTTTAGATGTATTAATAATAATAATATACGTTTAGATGTATTAATAATAATAATAATTTACGTTTGGATGTATTAATAATAATAATATACGTTTGGATGTATTAATAATAATAATATACGTTTGGATGTATTAATAATAATAATATACGTTTGGATGTATCAATAATAATAATCTGTTTGGTAGTGTTAATAATAATAATAATAATATACGTTTGGTAGTGTTAATAATAATAATAATCAGTTGGTATATAATTGATAATAAACGTTTAGAATAAATAATAATAACATACGTTTGGACATATGAATAACAGAAATAATAAACGTTTGGTGGTATTAATAATAACTGTTTCGGTGCATTAAGAATAATAAAATTTTGGTGTGATTATTAATAATAATAAACGTTTGGCAATATTAGTAATACGCGTTTGGTATAATTTATAAAATGTACGTTTCGGCGTATTAATAATGGCAGTAATAAACGTTTGGTATTATTAATAATAACAATAATCGTTTGGATGTATTAATAATAGTTTGCTATAATTAATAATATTAATCGTTTGGTATAATCAATAATAATAAACGTTTGGATAAACATTAATAGTAAACATTTGGGAGGATTAATAATAATAATGAACATCTGGCAGTATTAATAATAATGAACGTTTGGTTGTATTAATAGTAAATGTTTGATTTCATTAATACAATAAACGTTTTGACATTAATGATAATAAACGTTTATTATAATAACTAATAATGATAAACGTTTGAATGTATTAATAATAATGATAATAATAATAATAATAATAATAATAATAAACGCGTGGGCAGTGCGGGCCTACTACTGCTACTAACTGGCCTCACATGGCAGCAGGCGGCGTTGTGGGGGCAGGAGGAGGAGGGCAGCGGCAGGAGGTGACGGAAGGCTGAACGGTGTTGGTGATGGCGGCCACCTTGGCTTCTTGCTGGCTTGGCTTCTTGCTGGCTTGGTCGTCTACGCTGATTTAGTACTGTTTGGTTCCCTGCTGTACACTGGCCGCCATCTTGTTCTTTTTGTGTTGTTTTGCTGCTGGTTTTGTGCTGCTTCTTGGTGGTGGTGTGTTGTGTGGTGGTGTGTTGTGTGGTGGTGGTGTTTGTGGTGTTGGTGGTGTGTTGGAGGGCGGGATCTGCTGCCTCGGCCTGCTGAAACCTGCTGGGCCCCGCCGTGGTTTTATGGCTGCTGCTCGTTGTCGAGGTCGTGGATTATTTTTTTCCCTTCACGTAACTCTTCGTCGGTTTCATCAGCATCTTTTCCTTCTTCGACCCCCTGTTTCCCTTGTCGCCCTTGGGGTTCTCCTCTGTGACTTTCTCAGGCGCAAGGAAGGAAGGACTAATGAGGAACTAGCATCAAGCCCTAATAAGGGTATATGGCACTAAGGCTGATGGTGGAGCCACCAGCGGGTGTGCTGGACATGGGTCTTGGTTACTGTGGCGTAGGTGGACGCACTGGTCGTCCTCGTAGTCGCCTTGATGGTTGTTGGAGTAGACGATGGTGGTGGAAGGATGGCGGTTGGTTACAGCTGCCGTCAGTGCCTGTCTCCTGGTGGTGCAGGAAGTACTGACAGCAGAGTGGCACGCACTGCACATACCACACGTCAAAAGTCCACCTCAAACCACATGCAAATGTCCCACACCAGCACATCTTGTGCACGTGGTGGTGTTGTGGGGGCACCACGTGACGCTGTGTTGCTGCCACTGCTGTCTTCCTATGGCATTTGGCGGGTAATAATGGTAGTCACTATTGATGCTGCTGGTGGTGACAGCTTCAGCACGTGGTTGGCAGTCAGTCATATTGGCGGGTAATAATGGCAGTCACTATTGATGCTGGTGGTGGTGACAGCTTCAGCACGTGGTTGGCAGTCAGTGATATTGAAGGGTAATAATGGTAGTCACTATTGATGCTGCTGGTGGTGACAGCTTCAGCACGTGGTTGGCAGTCAGTCATATTGGCGGGTAATAATGGCAGTCACTATTGATGCTGCTGGTGGTGACAGCTTCAGCACGTGGTTGGCAGGTTATTGCCTGAAGTTTTTGTGTCCTGCCTCTCTTTCATTGCACTAAGCTCCGGTCTCGAAAGAGGATCCCGCTACACGTTAGGTGCTTTAGGACCGAGGAGTCGGGCCGTTTTCACCTAGCATTACAATTATCGTCACCTCCACCATCACAGTTGGTTACATTCATCACAAGCTACAAGAGAGGCAGGGCCGCAGGAGGCGACATAAAGTGTAGATGTCTGGCACTGAGCACCTGTACACAGATAATACTTGGCTCACGTGCGTCCTTTTCTTAGTTTTTTTCTTCCTTTCTTTTTCGTTAATCGTTCTTTAGTCGCATAGGCGCTGCCAGCAGTACGATAACTGCCAACTTAGCACGGATGACAGGAACATGGTATGCCTAACGATGATTTCCCGGTGAAAAGAACTGTAGATATCAGTGATCTAGTCACTTACAAACCTCTCTTGGTTTAGCGTGCGTAATTCACTAAATTTAATATTTAAAAATCGGTGCTACGATAGGTTGATATGGAAGTAGTCGAAGTTTTGTTATAGTTACTCGAAAAAAAAAAAAAAAAAAGCTGGCGGGCACAAAAGGCATCTGCGGCGACCAATCAGCTTGCAGCAGAGAAACCAATGAGAGTGCGTCTTTTGGGTCACGTGACACAAACGTCAGTTGCACGTCACACTTCCGTCAGCAGCAACGCCTCCTGATTCGTCCTGAAGTCTGATTTGAAATTAGTTTTAAGGTAGCTGGTGGGAGTGGTGGATGTAGCAGTATTGGGCGTTGTTCATTAATATTTTCTTTTTTCCCAAGAAGATGCATCTGTTGATATTCTATGAGATCAAGGAGTGTTATCAAGAGCAGTTGACTGTCCTAACTGTAAACTACCGTGTAATTACAGAAAAGACTGTGTGCGACTCTGGGCATAGGCTTTACAAGCTGTTCCCAAGGCCCAGTATTCCTCCCACATACCATACACCTCCACTTGTCACCACTTCGGCGCTAACACCCATCGTCCATCTTGAATACAAGCTAGGGCTGTCACATACAGGACTGGTATATTGGAAATAAGAAGGTACGATTGCAGCATTTTGAAGGTTAGGGTTGAACAAGATATGGTTAATGTTGGGGGGTCTGGGGGGTGAGGCCCCCCGTTAGAATGATTTTTTTTTTTTGTCTGGTGTTTATTGTGACGATCTACTGCCTTTATTTTTATCGCAAAACAAGTAATACAGATGTGGTGGACAGGACTGTCTATAGGTGCTGTTGTGGTGCTGTACAGAACTATCTATAGGTGCTGTTGTGGTGCTGGACAGGACTGTCTATAGGTGCTGTTGTGGTGCTGGACAGGACTATGTATAGGTGCTGTTGTGGTGCTGGACAGGACTATCTATAGGTGCTGTTGTGGTGCTGGACAGGACTATGTATAGGTGCTGTTGTGGTGCTGGACAGGACTGTCTATAGGTGCTGTTGTGGTGCTGGACAGGACTGTCTATAGGTGCTGTTGTGGTGCTGGACAGGACTGTCTATAGGTGCTGTTGTGGTGCTGGACAGGACTATCTATAGGTGCTGTTGTTGTGCTGGACAGGACTGTCTATAGGTGCTGTTGTTGTGCTGGACAGGACTATCTATAGGTGCTGTTGTGGTGCTGGACAACTGTTTATAGGTGCTGTTGTGGTGCTGGGCATGACTATCTATAGGTGCTGGACAGGACTATCTATAGGTGCTGTTGTGGTGCTGGACAGGACTATCTATAGGTGCTGTTGTGGTGCTGGACAGGACTATCTATAGGTGCTGTTGTGCTGCTGGACAGGACTATCTATAGGTGCTGTTGTGGTGCTGGACAGGACTATCTATAGGTGCTGTTGTGGTGCTGGACAGGACTATCTATAGGTGCTGTTGTGGTGCTGGGCATGACTATCTATAGGTGCTGTTGTGGTGCTGGACAGGACTATCTATAGGTGCTGTTGTGGTGCTGGGCATGACTATCTATAGGTGCTGTTGTGGTGCTGGACAGGACTATCTATAGGTGCTGTTGTGCTGCTGGACAGGACTATCTATAGGTGCTGTTGTGGTGCTGGGCATGACTATCTATAGGTGCTGTTGTGGTGCTGGACAGGACTAGCTGTAGATGCTGTTGTGGTGCTGGACAGGACTATCTATAGGTGCTGTTGTGCTGCTGGACAGGAAGGTCACCCTCACGTGGTGGCTCCGCTGTTCTGTTATGCTAATGTTCCTCATCTTCCCTATCCCCGGGAAGGATGATGGAGCACTCGAATTCCCGTGCACCAATCAGTGCACAATTATCTTGGCTGTAGGGACTTGTGTGCACCAAAGACACCACGGTGCACAGCCAGCCACACACCACGGTGCACAGCCAGGCACACACCACCGACAAGAGTAAATACGAGTATAAGAAACTAAGCACTAGCATACTTGCACAAACACCCACCGTCAGAGAGCAATGTAATCAAAACAAAGTAAAAAGCTTCTTTGTAATCAGCTTGTGGTATCAGAGAACATCGAGAAGAGAATAATGTCAAGAAAATATGAAGTCCTTTAAAAAACACCACCAGACAATGGTTAGTAGTGGCTGTCTTGGCTGGATTCATTTGGAAGGTAAGCCCAGTGGACTGTGCTGAAGTTGCCCTTACCCCGCAGCCCACCATCCTCCTCTCAGGGGACAGGGAGCGAGTGGAGGGGCGTTTGTCTAACTGGGCAAAGGAGCCGATCCATTTTATGGATGCCACCACGTGAAGGCGTCCCTCCAGCAACCATTGAACAGTAAAATCCAATCAGTGCAGTGTAAACAAAATATTAATTCCTTCAAAACATCACGCCATTGTGCAGTAAAATGCAAAGAAAAAACTCCTTACAAAATAACAACAACAGTGAGTAAAAAGATCGTTCAGTCAACCAGTGAACAGTAAAATCCAAGCGGTGCAGTGTAAATATTTAATTCCTTTAAAACATCACGCCATTGTGCAGTAAAATGCAAAGAAACAACTCCATACAAAATAACAAAATAAGAACAACAGCAAGTAAAAAGATCGTTGTCAACCATTGAACAGTAAAATCCAAGCAGTGCAGTGTAAACAAAATATTAATTCCTTCAAAAAAAGGCCATTGTGCAGTTAGATTCAAAGAAAACAACTCCTTACAAAATAAATAAGAACAAAAGTGAGTAAAAAGATCGTTCAGTTAGAAGTGAATACTTACAATTCAAGCCCAATGTATCAGGAGCGTAGGGGCCCGGGGCTAGGCTCTCACTCTTGGTTGTAAACATTGATTAAAGCATTCATGTAATGACGGCCCCTAACCCTGGTGCAGCACCAGTGGAGCACTAGATAATCTCCAAATGTGAGGCGATCAAGTAGCTTTTTGTGTACGTTTGCGGGCAGGCCAGCCCTGATATATCCTAGCCGAGTTGACTCTAACGGTAATACCGCCACTAGCCATATCACCGTTCCTACATTCAAAATGAGGGACATCAAAGTTAGAACAGTGAAAAAGATTGCGGCCTTTTCATATATAGGCGTGGCCATGTTGTAACAGCCGTAGACCACCGTCGTAAGACCCAAGATGTGGTCATCTTGATCTATTTTACACCTTACAAATGGAGGAAATGCTTTCGTTATTTCATCATTTAAATTATCCAAGTCTCGCTCGTAGATATTTGGAATGATTTTAAACAGTGTTCGTGAGGAAATGGCATACAAGAAAACCAACTCAGTAATCCCTAAGATTATTGCAATAATATGAAGAATAATACTGCTAAAGTAACCTTGGAAACTTCCCAAATTATCTTGTAAACTATTGCCTATCTGTGCTTCTCGAGTGTTCTCTAATCCATATGTATTTTTCAAATATTTCTTTTTCAACCTGGAATCCACCCCCCAAATTACCTCTGGGACAAGGAGGATGAACAGAAAACACAGTGAAATAAGAATGTAAAAATCAAAATAACGGTACACAACGGAAATCACATCGTCGTCGTCCTCGAAACCAGACGAATATTGGTTAATTCTGCAAACATATTTTAAATGTTCGCTTATTAGTTTTCCTTTTGACAGATCTACACAATGTAAATCACTGATAATACTGAAGTAAATTTTGATACACATTATAACCACGAATTTTGACACTAAGGATATACAAGTAAAATAATAACCAAGCGATCCCACGGGGGACACAGGGTCCGATAGTCTTCCTAGAAAACTTTCCATTTTTTTAGTGGATTACTGATCAACGAACTTGTTTCACTGATCGCTCGGACTAAACTGAGTCAGCAGGTGGGAAGCCTCCCTTTATATACATTAGTTATTTTCACCAACCGGTGATGTATTGATATCACTTCAACCTGTGAATTGATAGTTATTCTCACTGGTTGGTATTGGACCACTGCCGCTAAGTTATTTACACCAACAATAAACATTTCACTCAGCCGTTTGAAATTATTTGACAGGCAGGATTTCCTTTGAATTTCGTTATTCCATAATTCATTAAAACTGACAGTTCAGTATGTGACGTATTTCAAATAAAACTATCAAAGACTTTAAGCCCTTTCCTTGCCTTGTTTACAAGTTAATGCTTTGGGGTAAACATACGTTTTACTTGAGGCAGCAGAAGCACCTTACCAAATCAGTTCTTCCGCCTGATAGTAGTCTTCACTATTTTTCTGGCCATGTCAGGTGTGGTATACGAACGTTTCACGTTAAATTTTTCTCCCTATTGTTTTTAGCCATGTTCCTTCCGCTGTATAAACTGTTTCTCGAGTGTAATGGCGAACGCTTACAACATACCGTACAGAAATCCAGCAAAATTTGTTGTTGGCGGCCGGGTCACCTGTTATTGTATCTTCCTAATTTACGTTTTAATGTAAACTACCCAAACTAAACTTAACCCAGCCTTACCAAGCAATTTAACCAAACCTTACTTAACCAATATTATAGAAATTTTTAGTTAATCCGCCATTCAGCCCGTGAAATAAAACGTAAGAAACAGAAACAAAGTCAGCATTATAAACATCATTTACGTCCCCCAAAATTGTTAGAATAAAAATGTAGTAAATACAAAAGTTGATTAATTTGGTACGTGGCGGCGCTAACCATCCACCCACTCGATGTATATAGTGCTGCTCTCAGGCGCCTGTCCTTTCCTCCGTTACATCTTTCCTTCCTCTTCTTTCTTACCTTCATTCCACTTCCTTCTGACTACGGGTCAGAAGAAGCCAAAATGGTTGGTCAAATTTTACACGTTGCCCTCATCCGATTTTCGACTTTTCATTAACATTTTCTAGTAGAATTGGTCATTCTAAGAATCTTTTCTTCTATGGCATTTCTCTCGCAAATTGATAATAAACGAGTTACACGCGACTTCCGCCAATCAATCACAGGTTGTATTATTTCGTACTTACACCCAACTCACTGACAACAAAAGTGGCTAACTCACCTTATACTTTACGCAATTATAAGCATTTTTTCTTCTATGACACTTCCGTCTTAAATCAACCGTTGATGAGTTATGCAATTTATTACGCATTATTTTCTATGAGAGATTTTCCCTGCCATGGTCGGACAATTGTGTGTGTTCGTTGGTGCGTGTTATGTGTGTGGGTGGATAAAGCGCATGCGTGGCACATGAATCAGCCAATCACAAAGTAGAATTTCAAATGCCCCATGCTAGGGCTCGCAAGGTTTGAAAGTCAGTTCGTCTCCAACCATAGATTGGGAAGCCTGTGAAAATTATTACTTCACTGCTATTTCACAGTTCTACCAGCAAGAAGATAAAACTGTTGCCTTTGTGTGATCGCATGGTGTTTTTTTACCTTCAACAGGAACAAAGTACCCAAATCAAGGCAAAATTCTCATTTTACGTGAGGATCAGAAAGTGTTGCACTGCCGCCCGTCACCAGTTGCCATTACAGCTACAGACGACTCTTCAGATGCAGACGAGGAACTGTAAACTGCTAGGTAAAGGCATTATTTCTTATTTACACCCGGTTAGGTTAGGTTAGATGAGGTTTGGTTAATGTCATGGGGGGTCTGGGGGGCGAAGCCCCCCAGTTAGGAAAACACGAACTCCCTAAGAATCTTAAGATTATTTTCTTCCGAAGGATTTTAGTGTTTTTCGTTTGATTTTGATAACAGTTCCAGTAGGAAATCACTCGCTTTTGCGTTTTTCCCACACCCAACACCCCGGTTTCCCACAGGTCCCCCAGTATTCTTGGGGGGAGGGGGAAGAACCGCAAAAAAATACGTTTCACGTGATAATAGGCGTCCAACCTGAGTGTTTTCTGTTGTTTTTGGTGGGATTTTTGTTTCATTTGGACCGGTCCTTTCCACCGGAAGTCGCTAGTGGCGTTCAACAAAAACTAGCGACTTGCGATAGAAACGAAGGTCAAAATCGATCGAATCACACCAAAAACAACAGGAAACACTCAGGTTGGATGAAAAATTCGGATAAGGGCAACGTGTAAAAATTGACTAAATGGTTTCCTGTACGCCAGGAAACCAGTTACTACGCTGGGTGGCAACCATAGAACCAAATTATGGTGACTGGTGGTTTAGTGGGTAATTACAGCGCTTCCCAGCCAAGGGGTGGTTGGGGTTTATTGTTTATGTAATGCCACTCAGAGATAAGTGAGGCTGGTCACTCAGCTTAAATGGCAGGACCAACCTACCTAGTCCCGGGCTTCTACGCTTCTCATGGGGAAACACTGGGTTAGATGATGAAAGAATCATCTGCGTAGGTTTGAGTAACATATCTCTGCTCAGAAGGATGGCAGCTGTATGTGAGCTTTAAATTGTAAATATGATTATTATTATTATTAATATTATTTTAGTAGTATAGTAGTAGCCTAGTAGTAGCAGTAAGAGTTGTAGTTGTAATAATAGTAATAGTAGCAGCTGCAGTACTAGTAGCAATAGTTGTTAGGATATTAGTAATAACAAGTTTCAATAACAGTAATTACAAATCTGGCCTCTCTCTCTCTCTCTCTCTCTCTCTCTCTCTCGTAAATACACAGATAGATGAATTGATAGAGAGCCTGTACAAGCATTGAATGGTTCATTTTTATTTTCTTATGTAATAATACACTTGCCAGAGAGAGGATTGTTGGATGGATTTGTGAATGGGTTGATGCCTGGTGGATGGATGGAGAGACATAAACGATTGATGGATATATAGATAAAAGGATGGATGGACTATAGGGTCTCTAGGATGCTCCAGCTCACACATCCCCAAGAGGCATTATGTGAGCTGTGGCAGGATATTAAGCCTAGAATATCCTGCTAGTCACGAAGAAATACAATTGAAAGGATGTAGAGCCATCATATTGTCTTCTGTCACTGAGGTACGAGATAGGGACTAAGGATGACCCAAATCTCAGCCAAGATAAAATTTAAAAAATTTATAGATGAGTTTATTCTGTAGATTCCTGTTTTAAGTTTTGTCAGAGAAAATAGAAGTTTAAATGGCGCAGCGTGCACTCAGGTTATTTTATTCAAGTTATATCTCCTGCAGTTATTCAAATAATTTACCAGTAAGGAAGGCTAAATATTGAGTCTAATGTAATCCCTTTTTTACATAAATTAATTTCTTGGTAATTGAAAAACTCATACCGGTATGTCCTTAAAATCAAGTAGAAAATGTTTGTTTACACTTCGAGTTATACGTTAAAATGGCGACCAAACCAAGAAATCCTTTCTGTGACATTTCTTCTATATATATATTCTGGCGTTTTGAGTGTCATCTGTTGGAATTTTGAGTACGTATACGGTCGTGGTTTTATCTGTAGTGTTAAACTGAGGAAATACACACTATAAGGTAAAAAACTGAGCGATTATGATTTTTTTCTTGATTGTCATGGGGCGTTATTTCTTCCTTATTTATGTATTTGTGATATCTTTGAACGGGAACCATAACCCCATTTAGCTCAGCTGATGGCCAAACATAGTTAGATTCTTGGAAGTTTGAAGAAACCATGGAGACTCATTCCTACCTTTTAAATATTAGCCTCAGCTCAGTTGATGGCCAAGCATAGATAGATTCTAGGATATTTGACTAACAACCAAGGAGACTCATTCCTTGTAAATAGTAGTCTTGTAGCTCAGTTGATGGCCAGGCATAGTTAGATTTTAGGACAAGTTTGACTAGTAACCAAGGAGACTCATTCCTACCTTATAACTACTGTTAGTCTTGTAACTCAGTTTGATAGCCAAGCATAGTAGATTTTAGGATAAGTTTGACTAGTAACCAGTGAGACTCATTCCTAGCTTATATTATTAGTCTTGTAGCTCAGATGATGGCCAGGCATAGTTAGATTTTAGGATGTTTGACTAGTAACCAAGGAGACTCATTCTTACCTTAAGACTCGTCAGATAAAAGCTTGTATTGTATATGATTATTGTGGTTTTAGACTAGGTTAGGTGCGATTTATTGTAATATATTTTTACTTGGAGTATAAATCATGGTTTTCCAGAATGTATATTGAGTTAGGCCTTTTTTTTTTTTTTTTTTTTTTTTTTTTTTTTTTTTAAATCGAGTTAGGCTGTTTTCGGGGTTTTTATTTAACCTTTTTTTAATCAGGCATTATTTTTAAGATCGTTGTTTTCTAGAATGTATTTGGAGTTGATTTTTTTCTCTCTCACTGACTTGCATAAAATCAGCTCAAAAAGGCACAAATCAGGGCCAAGCTAAGGTGAAAGGAGTAGAGTTTATACTGTATGTAAGGTTCATTCTGTCTTTCTGTCTGTCTGTCTACCTGTCCATCTACCTATCCATAGCCAGATGCCTTAATCCCGTTAGGGGTGGCCACAAACAAATCACTTCCATGTCACCCTGTCCCCTGCTATTTTGCTGCCCTCCCCCCAACTTACACCCCCCTCTCTCATATACAGTACCTATAATGTGAGGCAGTAAAACAAAGCAAATTTGCGCTTTTAAGTTCCACGACATTAATATTTAAAGTAAAACCTTGATTTAACGTTCCACACTTGGTGTAGTGCTGCCTACTTCTTCCTTCACCTTCATCTTTCTTTGTCTGTCTGTCCTCCTTTCTTACTATTTCTCATCATCATCAACTCACTTGATGTAGTGCCGATTACTTCCTTCACCTTTATCATTCTTTTCCTGTGTCTCCTCTCTTCCTATTTCTCACCATCATCCACTCACTTGGTGTAGTGCTGCCTACTTCTTCCTTCACCTTTATTATTCATTTTTTGTGTCTGTCCTCTCTTCCTAGTTCTCAACGACATTCACTCACCTGTTGTAGTTCTGCTTACTTATTTCGTCACCTTTATAATTCTTGTTTCGTGTCTCCTCCTCTCTATTTCTCACCTTCATCCACTCGCCTGATGGAGTGCTGCTTACTTCTTCCTTCACCTTTATCATTCTTTTTCTGCATCTGTCCTCACTTCCTATTTCTTACTAGCATCCACTCACATGATGTAGTGCTGCCTACTTCTTTCACCTTTATCATTCTTTTCTCTGTCTGTCCTCCTTTCTGACTACCGTATTTCTCATCATCATCAACTCACTTGATGTAGTGCCGATTACTTCCTTCACCTTTATCATTCTTTTCCTGTGTTTGTTCTCCTCTCTTCCTATTTCTCACCATCATCCACTCACTTGATGTAGTGCTGCCTACTTCTTCTTTTACCTTTATCATTCATTTTTTGTGTCTGTCCTCTCTTCCTAGTTCTCAACGCCATTCATTCACCTGTTGTAGTTCTGCCTACTTATTTTTTCACCTTTATAATTCTTGTTCCGTGTCTGTCCTCCTCTCCCTATTTCTCACCTTCATCCACTCACCTGATGTGCTGCCTACTTCTTCCTTCACCTTTATCATTCTTTTTCTGTCTGTCCTCACTTCCTAATTCTTACCAGCATCCACTCACTTGATGTAGTGCTACCTACTTCTTCTTTCACCTTTATCGTTCTCTTTCTGTGTCTGTCCTCCTTGCTTAGTATTTCTCATCATCATCCACTCACTCAGTGTAATGCTGCCTACTTCTTCCTTCACTTTTATCGTTCTTTTTCTGTCTGTCCTCCTCCCTTCTTACTTCTCACCATCATCCACTCACTTTATGCAGTGATGCCTACCTTCGCCTTTATAATTTTTTCTGTGCTTAGCCTCCTCTCTTCATATTTCTCACCATCGTCCACTCACTTGATGTAGTGCTGCCTACTTATTCCATCACCTAAATAATTCTTCTGTGTCTGTCCTCCTCTCTTCCTATTTCTCACCATCATCCATTCACTTGATGTAGTGATAGCTACTTCATCCTTCACCTTTATCATTCTGTTTCTATGCCTGTCCTCCTCTTCCTATTTCTCACCATCATCCACTCACTTGATGCAGTGCTGCCTACTTCGTCTTCATCTTTATCATTCTTTTTCTATGCCTATCCTCACATCTTTTTAACCATCATCCACTCACTTGATGAAGTTCTGCCTACTTCTTCCTTAACCTTTATCATTCTTTTTCTGTGTCTGTCCTATCTTCCTATACCCTTATCCACTCACTTGATGTAGTGTTGCTTACTTCTTTCCCCTTTATCGTTCTTTTTTGGTGCCCGTCCTCCACTCTTCCTGTTTTTCACCATCATCCATTCACTTAATGTTGTTCTGCCTACTTCTTCCTTCGCCTTTATCATGGTTTCTCTGTGCCTTTCCTCCTCTCTTCCTATTTCTCACCATCGTCCACTCATTTGATGTACTACAGCCTAAGGTACTTCTTCCTTCACATTTATCATTCTTTTTCTGTGTCTGTGCTCTTCTCTTCCTATTTCTCCCATCTTTCCTTTCACTTTTTAGTCCTCTCCATTCCTTTTCAGGTAGCTTTGCATTGAGTGACAAGCCTAATGGTTTCCTGTAAGCCAGGAAATCATTTAACAATGCTGGGTGATAACCATATAACCAATCCATCCATACGTGTTCCCTGCATGTCAGCAAATGTGTTGGCGGAGGGTTAGTTCCCCTCCGCCGTAAAACAAACAACTCAGAGACAAATGGTCCTGCTTTACCGGATTATTGCGTCTGGCTGTAGATAGACAGATAGATCAGTAGACCGGATATCGGATTTAACAATCACTACGAAGGGCACCAGACTTCCATCAGCGATAACAATGTCCGTTAAATGGGGTACAGTGGGTGGCAATACATGTTTCCTACCCGTTTTACTCCAACTTGGTCTAAAATTGCCCTCTCTCCATCACGTTTGTTAATTTGTAATAGCAAACTATAGTAATGCTCCATTAGTCATGAAAAAGCTCTATAACAGATGTGAAGTAAGCTACAAAAGGGTGAAATTATGGGCCAAGTTAGTATGAAATGGGTATGGTTTACATTTTTAGTGCTAGAAAATGCTATTGTACTCATTTAAGTAACAGATTATAGTAATACTGTACTAGTCATGAAGAAGTGCAATGGCAAGGACGTGAAATAAGCTGAAAAAGGGCAAAATTTTAGGTCAAGTTAACGTAAAATGTTTGGGGCATGTTGAGAGCACTGAGGATGGCAGGTGGGTGCAGAAGGTAAGTGTGAATGTCTTTGGTAGGGCTGTGAGGCACACCGAAAAAGGCCTAGGATGAGGTTATAGAGTGTGACCTCAGGAATAAGGCACTGAATTGGGAGGCTTCCAGAGATCGCGCTGCATGGAGAGCCTCCTGGGGTAAGGATCTGAATAGGGAGGCTGCTAGAGATCGAGCTGGGTGGAGAGCCCCCAACGATAAGGATCTGAATAGGAAGGCTGCCAGAGATTGGGCAGTGTAGAGGGCCGCCATTGGGTGACCAAGGCTGATGCTTTCAGGCATGTTGGAGCATTTATAAACAATACAGTACGATGCAATTATTTTCCATCACAAGTAACACCAAACTGACCTCCAAATTAAATTATGTAGTCTGATGTACGTATTTTTTCAGGGTGGTGATGATAGCTGCTGAAATTGTTGCAGTCGAGATTAATTGAGAACATTTGTGGGCAGCCCGATGGTGGACAGGACTTGGCATTAAGGTACGGGCAAGGTGAGTGCTGTAGTGATGAATTTTTAGGACAGTACAGTCATGGAGCTGGAGAGAGGGCACCCTGATGGCACAGGGCAGGGTGACATAGAGGTAGTTTGTGGGGGACTCACAGTGCATAGACAAATTGCAGAAAGAATCACCAGTGTTGGACTTGGTGTGTATTGACGTTTCGCCTCATGACTTCCTCAGAATACAATGAGGAAGCCATGAGGCAAAACGTCAATACACACTAAGTCCCACATCGGTGTTTCTTTGTGCAGTTTGTGGTTACCCCTTCTGGGATGAAAATCCCTGACTGTATATGGATAGATAGATAAATAGATAGATAGGTATAATAGATGAGTGAAAAATGGGAAACTAGGTAGATAAGTACATGGATGGTAAATCGATAGATAGATAGATAGGTAAATGGACAGATGGATAGTTAGACAGATGGGTAAATAGATAGATAAGTAGATAGATGGGTAAATAGGTAGGTAGGTAGATGGATAGATAAGTAGATAGGTACGGTAAATAGATAGACAGATAGATGGGAAAAAGATGAATAATTGATGGGTAAATAGATAGTTAAACAGATAGCTAGATGGGAAAATACATAATTAGATTGATGGGTAAATAGATAGATAGATGGGTAAACAGATGGATAATTAGATTAATGGGTAAATAGGTAAGTAGATAGATATTGGTAGATGGTTAACAGATTGATAGATATTGATATATTTTACCATTTTTAATAAGTGATAAGGAAATAACTCCCTCAAAGAGTAAACATTTATCTTATTCGTTGCTCTTACTGATCATTAATAAGTATAATCTATTTGTTTTCATGTGAGGGGACTGGGCCACTGCCATAGCTAGAATGCTGTACTTACGATATTTGTGGTTGCATGAAATTTGGTGAGGGTATAAGGTAGGATGAGTCTCCTTGGTTACTAGTCAAGTCGGCCCTCCAATCTAACTACACGTGACCATAAACAGAGCTGAAAAGGCTTGGGAATCTTTTACCCCTTACGTTTCTCCCTCAGGTGACAGCAGGGCTGGCACCAAAGTGGGTAACCCGGTTTTACCCACACGGGTTTTTTCAGTAAAACCCACTTGAAAAAAACCACTATTATACCCACTTTACTGTTTTTTTTTTTAAATAATGTATTTAATAACAAATTCAGTTTTATTGGATTAAATGGTTATATTTTTGCACACAGTATCAGAAGTAAATAATAGCTACTTAATCATATTCTGTTTCATTGGTTAAAAGAAACAACATCGCCAAGTACTGTATTTATAATATAATATCTTGGAAGCATAATCTTGGTGATTTAAAAAATAAAAATAAAACAGCCTACATTTCTCATCACCAACATAAGTAAATATGAATGTTGTTCTTTGATTTCTTAAAACCTGTTCATAATACTTCTATTTTTCTAATACCTTTTATAACCAATATCCTTTTCTCTTGAAATGATAATATTTTTGTGTCACAGTAAATTATGGTTCTTGTCATTTTACCCAACCAATATAACAAAAACACCCCCCCCCCCCCCTTTTTTTTTTTTTTTTTTTTTTCCAAATAAGAATGCAATACTTTGCCTCTGATAAAATAAAAATGACACCACTGCTAAATGACTTACCAACATGAAATAAAAATATTTCCTGAAAAATAAAAATATTATTCCTTACCACAGTTTCAAAAAATAAGTCAAAGTTTTCTTTATCTTAAGAATATTTTTACATTGGCTTCCTTCTCAGCAGATTCAGTTTTTATTACGTCCACATGTAATGTGGTGAATACAAACTTTACAGCCAGCTCTACCTGTCTCTAATTTTGAAAGTTTTAAAATTAAGAGTAAAATTGTTTTTGATAGATATGGTTTTTAGTTTTATTAAGGAGTGGGGTAAATTCGTTATATAACTAATCATTACTGGAGTTAACTTATGTGCTGTGTCATATCATTACCAAATATCAATAATTCTACAGAAATATAAACATTGCTTTCTGTTCAAAATAGATGTATTATACAGGCTTAGATATTTGGTTACCAAAAGCTATTATTACTGTTAAGATAATGTTTGAAATCACATATGCAACAGAATTTTCAATAATAATTGTTTAGAAGATTGAGAAATGCAAGTATATAATTACCAAAGAAAGGAGAGTAGCAAGGCAAATGACTCCTTCTCCTACTATTGTGTAGTGTGGACTGATCTTTGCCAGCTCATGAGTTATGCAGTGCTGTCAAGCCTCTCATGTTGAAGCCTGTTTTGCTGTGTAGCAGCAGCCCAAGGATAACAGCCAAACAGGTCAAACCATAATTGTGTTCATTTCCCTCACTCAAATAACTGTGTGAAAAATAAGATTTTATTGGGCTATTCATAATTATGTATAGTGGAAACATTATTTTATTGAAATTTAAGGTAAACTTTGAAAAAACCTGCTTTTGCCCGGGTTTTGGGGTATTTTGTGGGGGGGGGGAACGAAAAAGACCAGGTGGGTTGGGCTTTTTCAATTATTATTATTATTTTTTTTTTTCAACCTTGGGTGACTGACTAGTAACCAAGGAGACTATTCCAGCCTCAAAGCTCACTGGCTGAAGGATAAATTTGACTGGTAACCAAGGAGACTCATTCCAACCTCATAATTCACTGGGCAGACTTTTGGTTAGTTTGTCCTTTTTTTCTTTTCTGGACCCCACCCCACCCCATCCATAGGTCTGGATGGTGGTGGTGGTGATGATAATAATAATAGTGATGATGATGATGATGATAATAATAATAGTGATGATGATGATGATAATGACAAAGATGATGATGACAATGGTAATGATGGTAAACAGCAATTCAGAGCAGACTATTAAATGCTGCTTTATGCTTTGCAGGAGTGTATGTGGTGGTAAGGACTACAAGCAAGAGATAGTCACCAGGCACAGGAGTAGTGGAGCACTGCTAACAGGCAAGAGTGGAAGCTGTAATAAAAGCCACAGTTGTCACAAGTTTACCTCAACCTTACATGCACAGTTGGAAGGTGAGACATGTTAATTTCTGTATTATACCCTTTTTACTCTAACTTGGCCCAAAACTGCCATCTCTTTGTCTTTAATGCGAGCTGTAAAAATAGATTGACATTATAATATGATTCTAGTGATGAAAAAGTGCTATGGAGAGGATATAGAGCCATAGCACTGTCTTCTCCTGCCACTGAGCTATATTTAATGTTGTGAAGGGACAAAAATCTGTGCCAAGTTAAGATGAAAAATGTACATCTAGGCAGTGAAACCCTTAGCCATATTGGTGCCACCACATGAAGGCATCACCCAGCAGTGAAACCCTTAGCCATATTGGTGCCACCACATGAAGGCATCACCCAGCAGTGAAACCCTTAGCCATATTGGTGCCACCACATGAAGGCATCACCCAGCAGTGAAACCCTTAGCCATATTGGTGCCACCACATGAAGGCATCACCCAGCAGTGAAACCCTTAGCCATATTGGTGCCACCACATGAAGGCATCACCCAGCAGTGAAACCCTTAGCCATATTGGTGCCACCACATGAAGGCATCACCCAGCAACCTCCAGATAATTGTATACAGGTTAGGAGAGATTTTCCAACAAGAAGTGTTAGATACAGCCTTCATTATTCCCTTCACTTCAGAGGCTTAGTAAAATGTCTGGTATAGTCCGTTCATCTTAACTTGGCCCTGATTTTTATTTTATTTTGCAGCTTACTTCACATAGATCAGTGTCAGGGAAGAACAGTGCTGCAGCACATCTTCCAGTGGCACTTCTTTGTGACTAGCATCATGTCCTGGGTAAATATATTGTCAGCTCAG
Source organism: Coenobita brevimanus (assembly GCF_032717465.1). Classification (NCBI taxonomy): domain Eukaryota; kingdom Metazoa; phylum Arthropoda; class Malacostraca; order Decapoda; family Coenobitidae; genus Coenobita; species Coenobita brevimanus. The sequence goes on along the minus strand of NC_137049.1, from coordinate 16,148,206 downwards.
AATTCAAGAAGGAAACATGGCAATTTTAGGCCACGGTACAGTAAAAGGAGTGTGTTGGCAAAAGTAAAGTACTGAATAATGTTACGACAATTTTTTTTTTTCCCTGTAATTTACCCTGGATTGAAAATAATATTGATGTTGCTATTGCTGTTATAGTCATTGTTTTTGTTGGTGTGGCCCTGTGTAGGCTACATGTGACTGTGAACCCAGTGGACTGCAGGCTTAAGTTGTCCTCCTGCACTCCACAGTCCTCCTTTTCAACCCAGTGGACTGCAGGCTTAAGTTGTCCTTCTCCTGCACTCCACAGTCCTCCTTTTCAAGGGTAGGGAGGAAGTTGAGGAACATGTATATAATTGCTGCCTGGTGCCACCACATGAAGGCATCCCCAAACATATTGCTATAGGTGATTGTACCTGGTTTATTATCACCTGACACAACCCATAATTTGAATACTAAGTCAAGGGTCCATGCAATGCTTATGAAGTAGTAATGGGTCTCCTTGGTTACTAATCAAATCATCTCTCCAATCTGACTACACTTGGCCATCATCTGAGCTGCCAATGGGTTAGGGATATTTGTTAGGTTAGATTAAACACACTGTAATAACAAAGACATGATGTGTACATCATCGTTATCATCAGCATCATCATTCAGAAAGGCAGGAAAAGGTAAGAATATGATAGTGGGAGAACTAATCCACCTCATGACCAGTGAAATGCGCCACACACTCATTTATTCACCATTCAAGCCCCTGGAATCCTGACTTCACGTGTTATTACACAAGCCCATACATCATTCCCACCCATATTAATAATAATAATAATAACGTCTGCCTATTGCCAGACGCCTCAATCCCGTAAGGGGTGGCCACAGACAAATCACCTCCATGTCTCCCTGTCCCCCGCCATTTCACTGCCCTGCTTCCAGCTCACATCCCCTTCCTTCATATATTTCGCCACCCCATCCCTCCATCTCATCCTTGGCCTCCGCCTCCCTCTCCCCCCCCTCCACCTCACTCACATACACTCTCCTTGTCAGTCTCACACTCCATCCTTTCCACATGGCCAAACCATCTCAGTGTGTTTCTCCTAATGCTTCTTGTCACATCCACACCACAACGCTCCTTCACTTCCTCATTTATCTGTCTGTCTCGCCATGTGACTCCACATGCTGCTCTCAAATGACTCATTTCCACTGTTATCACTCTTGACTTGTGTCCTTCCAACAAGGTTCAAGCTTCACTTCCATACGTTAGAGTTGGTATGACAATACTGTCATGAGGTAACTTTTTGACTTCCGTGCTCACTTCCCTGTTTCTTATCACTGTTTTCAAGGAACCAGCAACCTTTCTTCCTTGTTATACCCTTTCAAGCACTTCACCCTCCAAACTTCCATCTTTATTCATCATACTACCCAAGTACTTAAACTCATTTACTTTTTGCATTTCCTCCTCATCCAACCTTACTGTACATTCACTGACTTCACTTCTCTCGAAGATCATAACTTTAGTCTTCCCTACATTCACCTTTAGATTCCGTTTCTTTCACACTCTCCCAGACTCCTTCACCAAGCCTTGCAGCACCCCTTCGTCTTCACTTAACAACACAGTATCATCTGCAAACAACAGTACAGGGAGTTTCCAAACACTGCCCTCTCTCACTAGGGCCACTCCAACATCCACTATCCTATCTCGTATCTCTTTCATAACCCCATTCATATACAGATTGAACAACCATGGAGATATAACAAATCCCTGTTTCAACCAACCTTTAAATAGAAAACTCACTCAGTTCACTATCCACAGGCGCTGCAGCCTTACCACCCTCATACATACTCTTCACGGCATTCAGCAACTTCCCATCTACTCCATATATTCTTGATACTTTCCACAATCCTTGTCTATCCACCCTGTCATATGGTTTCTCCAAATCCATGAAGGCCTGGGAGGAAGGTTGAGTCCCAGAGGATTAGAAGTCAGGTATAATTATTCCCCTGTACAAAAGGAAAGGGGAAAAAGAAGTGTGTGGTAATCAAAGGAGCATTTGTCATCTTATAGGACAAGAACATTAGCCAGTTTACCTATATGGAGGTGGAAAAAAAATATAGAAAGCTGATTTTTTTTTCAGGAATCATTCCTGACTCATCCCTAATGACATAGCTGATGAGTCCCAAAAATCCTCTTTGGGCATTTTGCATAATTAACCTGATTTACATATTAATTTGGGAAATTCACGAAAAATTGTAAATTGCACTTTCAGCCTTCATGGGACTATTATTTCTAAAAATGTTTTGAAGTTTTACTAAGAAGTGAAGATTTATGCATACATCCGTTTCAGTTACATTTTTCTTTTTTGGACCAATCAGATTGTTGTACATTACAGATAATTTGCATAATTTGTAGGCAGTTGGCGGAAATAGGCCATAATGTCATTGAACATCGCATGGAATGAATGACTTGTGAGAAGAAGTGAATGAGACTCGTCAAAATCACCATTAAAAAAACTACAGATTTCTAGTAATTGTGTATCTTTTCTTTCAGGTAAACTGTGATGGAGTCCTGCATCATTTGTGAAAAACCAATTTCCTGTGACCGTGGTGAAATCCATGAGGAGGGGCTAAAAACACTTCTTGCGGTCAGTGAAGAGATCGACGATGGTGTGGCAGATCGACTTACCAATATACCATTACCACTTCCTGTTCATGCCACATGCAGAAGAGATTATACCAAGCCTTCAACAGTACGCAGTAAACGAAAAAGGCAAGATGACTCTCAAGATCATGGTGAGATCAGTATGTCTGTTCGTAGGTCTCAAACATTTGACATCACAGCCGATTGCCTGTATTGTGGCAGAGAGCTCATCGCTGACTTTACACTGACGCTAGTGCCAACACCAAAACATGAGAGCAAGATCGTCGAGCTACCCGTATTACATCACCAGACATTGCTGTCAGTCTTGATGCACCAGTGACTGTCAAACAACCGGCTCCTCTGAACAACCGGAAGAACAAGGCTCAACTTATCCCTTTCCTCAAGAATGCTTTTGAACAGAAACATGTCACGTGTTACCAAAGTGATGGTGATGCTAATTACATGATCTGTCAAGTGGCTGTGACAAATGCACAAACTAGGCAGCCGGTTGTTCTTGTTGGCAATGATACAGACTTGATGGTTATCCTGACTCATTCAGTGGCAAAGAATTGAACATCGGCATGCAGACCACCTCCTGCCAAACCAGATATACAGTATACTGTTTACTCGATATCCAACATCCAGGATGCCCTCTCTCCTGATGTGAAGTCAACATATCCTTCTGGCACATGCCATCACCAGTTGTGACACCGTGTCAGCACCTTAAAGCGAAAGCAGAAAGTAATTTCTGCACTTAAAGATACACAAGAAGACCGGACAATATTGAATGTTTTCAAGGAGAAAGATGCTAGCCATGATGAGATTGCTGCAGGTGGTGAAAAGTTGCTGCTCAGACTGTGTGGTGCAAAGAAGGGCACCACACTGGACAAACAGAGACACCAGAGTTACATGCATAGAGTAAGCCAGAAGTTGGTAACCTCTGATATCTTTCAGCTAAAATTGCTACCTCCATCTTCTGCGCAGCCAAGTTCCACTCTTATCGAACGTACCTCACTGTCCAGGACTGACTAGGCAATTTGGACATTTCAGACCCAGATTGGAGATGGGAGCTTATTGATGGAGTGTTGTCTCCTATTTCAACAGATCATGCTGCTGCTCCAGATAGGGTGCCGAAGATTGTTAGCTGCGGCTGCAAGGCAACATGCACGAAAAAATGCAAATGTCGGAAAGCTGGACTCTTCTGCACTGCAATGTGTTCATCGTGTTGTGGCCAAACATATGAAAATTCAACACCAGTCAATTATGATGACAGTACATAAAGATGCACAATCACTATCAGGATTTAACTTTAATCAGTCATATCTAAGTTTCCATAAATGATATATATGGCTTTGATGATCAAGTTAAACATTTTATTTTGTGACGTGGATCATCATCTCTCATTTTCCTTTAAATCAAATATTTTTGAATGGCACAATTATGCTAATCAGATCATATTCTTGAATATTCACATTCCTGCACACATTGCAGTGTAGAAGCTCAGTGGCAAAACTGTCCCCCCACATTTCCCCGAAAATCTGTTATCTTCATTGTGTAGTTTGACACAGCTGATGATTTGGGTCAATAACCTCATTATTATGCAATTATGCAAGTCAGTCTAATTATTCAATAGTTGTATATGTCCACTATCTGGTTTGTTTATGGCAGTGTTTACCAAATAAAAACCTTATTACATACCATACTGTAGTAAAATATTTTACATGCTTCAATAGCAATAGTATACAATTTGTCTGATTTCGACCATTTTGCATGCAAATAATGCAAATTAGGAGGTTTTTGCACTGTTCTGATTGGCCTGTAAGTCCCAGGAATAGAAAAAGTTTTAATAAAATATGATTAAACTCGAGTGTTTTTAATCAGTTCAAGGTAATGGTTGATGATACTATAAACTGTTTGGTCCATTCTCTGACTTGGGGCATTTGCTCATTAATATGCAAATTAGGTTAATTATGCAAAATGCCCAAAGAGGATTTTTGGGGACTCGTCAGATATGTGATCAGGGACGTTTCAGGAATGTTTCCTGAAAAATTCAGGTTTCTATATTTTTTTCCACCCCAAACCCTAATGCTCTTGTACTATTAGTGTAATAGGAAAAGTATATGGTAAGATACTGACAGGGGAATAACAGAGGAATTAGTTGGAGAAGAACAGGGAGGTTTTAGGAAGGGAAGAGGTGTAGATCAGATATTAATTCTTAGATCTTTAGTGGAAAAGTTTCTAGAGAAGGAAAAGACGTTGTATACGGCCTTCATAATAATAATAATCCATCCATCATTAAATCCTGTGAATGATGTAATGGGTAGTAATGAAGTACCAGGAGAGAATGATAATGGAAAGCGACTGAAGGACGTGTCAAGAAAGGAGGTTGTGCGTTTGTAATTCCTACTTCAGGCATAAAGATGCACATAAATATACATGGTACAGAGGGAATGGAGATCGTGGTGAAAGGAGCCGGACTGATTACATGCTCATAGAGAAAATGATGCTGGGAATGGTTGCTGATATGAGGGCAGTGAGAGGAAGATGTGGAGGTTTGTTAGATCATGATTGTGGTGTGCAAGATCAAGCTGAGAGGAGTGAGGTGGACCAGGAGAGAGAGAGGAGCGGTCAGGAAGAGAGACTGAAAGTTGAAATGACCGATGAATACAGGGCCAAAGTAGAGGAGGAGCTGAATCAGTGAAATGGATCTGGACGGCCTGTGGAATGCATATAGGGATTGCTTAGTTAGGAATGTTAAAGCAGTGTGTGGTGTGGCAAGAGTAACAACGAAGAAGAAAGGGACGGCCTGGTGGGATGAAGAGGTTAAGAGAGCAGTGGAGGAAAAGAGGAAGCAGTGGCTAGAGTGGATACAGGACAGGGGTTTAATTGAAAGAACTCCCTCTTCTGTCTTTCTTTCCTTCATTCTTTCCTCTTCCTTCTGCCTATGGGTAACTCTACACTGAGTGACAAGCCAAATGGTTTCCTGTACACCAGGAAACCATTTACTACGCTGGGTGGTAACCATATAACTAAATTATGGCGCCTGGTGGTTAATGGGTAATTAAGGTGCTCCAATCTGATTGAGCCTGTGTAGGTTTACATCCAGGGGATGGTTGCGGTTTATTGCTCACGTAATGCCACTCAGGGATGAGTGAGGCTGGTCACTCTCATCTTAAATGTCAGGACCAACTTGCCAAACCCCGGGTTCTTACGCTTCTCATGGGGCAACATAGTACTGGATGATAAATGGATGGATAGAACTGAATATACTGAGGGCAAGAAGCACACAAAGAGACTAGTGAAGAGGAAAAAGAAAGAGGTAAATGATGATTTAAGAAAAAAAATGAATGCAAATTACTCTGAAAATATGAAGCTATTCTGGAAAGAGGTGCGGAAATGTAGAAGTAACAGTGGAAGGAAGTGTGAAAGTGTGAAGGATGTAAGTGGTAGATTATTAACCCATGGGGATGAAGTAAGGTCCAGATGGAATGAATATTTTGAAAGTATGATGAATGGGACTAGAGAAAGCAGAGCCACTGTGAACATGATTGGTTTTGGGGGTGTGCAGAGAAGGAATGCAGTGCCAGGAAACGTGACACTGGCTGAAGTGAAGAACACTGTGAAACGGCTGAAAAACGGGAAAACAGCTTGTGTTGATGAGGTGTATGTACAGATGATTAAACGTAGTGAAGAGAGCAGAATGAAGTGCTTGTTGGAGATAATGTAAGAAGGCATGGATGAATGAAACTGTTCCAGTAGAGTGGAAAAAGACTGTGATTCCTCTGTACAGAAATAAGGGTGAGCGAAGTGAGTGCATGAAGTATTGTGCCATAAGTATACTGAGTTCTGTAGTGAAGGTATGTGGAAGAATTATTATAGAGAAAGTAAGAGAGAGAACGGGAGGCATAGGTAGTGATGAACAGGGCGGCTTTAGGAGTGGCAAAGCATGTGGAATGAAATATATTTTTGCAGTGTGACAGTGGAGAAAGCTTGTGAGAAGGACTATAAGGTGTTTATGGCATTTATGGATCTGGAAAAAGCATACGACGAGGTAGAGGGAAATGTATTGTGGAAAGTCGTGCGTATGTACAATGTAGATGGTAAGCTGCAAGTTGCCGTTAAAGTTTTTATGATGGTAGTGAGGCATGTGTAAATGGGCCTCTGAATGAACAGATCTGAGGGAGTGCGACAAGGTTGGATGATATCCCCATGGTTGTTCTTTATATATATGGATGGGGTGAAGAGAGACGTAAAATCACGATTAATGGAGAGATGGATGGCATTGATAATTATGAATGGTGATGGATGGAATATCTCATTTGTTGTATGCTAATGGTGCAGTACTACTTGCAAATACTGGACAAGAGCTTGCTACCCAAGTGCAGAGTTTTGCTGATGTGTGTGAGCGTCGTGCCTTGAGAGTAAATGCAGAAAAGAGTAAAGTGATGGTAATTGAGAGAGAAGGTGGCTCCCAGTGCGATGTTACAGTGAATGGAGAGAGACTGGAATTGGTGAGAGAGTTCAAAAACCTGGGCACAGAGGTAGAAAAGAGAGGAAAATGTGCAAAATAAGTGGAAAGTAGAGTGACACAAGGAAGGAAAGTAGCTGGTGCAATGAAAGCCTTGATAAGAAACAGAGGCTTAAGAGTAAAATGATGGTAATCGAGAGAGAAGGTGGCTCCCAGTGTGATGTTACAGTGAATGGAGAGAGACTGGAATTGGTGAGAGAGTTCAAAAACCTGGGCACAGAGGTAGAAAAGAGAGGAAAATGTGCAAAATAAGTGGAAAGCAGAGAGTGACACAAGGAAGGAAAGTGAAGCTGGTGCAATGGAAAGCCTTGGATAAGAAACAGAGTGCTTGAGTGTTGCAGCTGCCAACGAGGCTTGCTATGAAGGGAGTGTTAGTGCTGAAGCTTTAACATTGGTGGATGTGAGACTATGGTGTGGGCAATGAGAATGAAAAATTCAGGATTAAAAGCAGTGGAGATGGGACTGTTGAGGAATGTATGTGTGGAGTACGGAGACTCTAGATAGGATGCGGAATAATGCTGTATTCATGAAAGTATGCAGAATGAGTGGAAGTCTGTGGACACCAGAATCGATGGGAGTGGTACTGAGATGGTATGGTCTTGTGGGAGAGAATGGATGATAACAGAGTGGGTGAAAAAGGAGCGAATTTGATGGAAGCGACGGAGGTGAGAGGTAGGCCAAGAAGAAGCGTGGAGAGATATGGTGGATGAGTGTGTGAGGAGGAGAGATATGGAAGTTTGTGAGGCTAAGGGACTGACAAGAGATCGAGGTGGCTGGATGAATTTTGTGCAGAGAAGCACATGGCCTGTGGGATTTGGGACTTTTTTTAACGTGGCAGTATATGGATTGACTCAGCTCAGGTTCCCATCAACCTTTTGTCCTCTTCGCCTCACTGTTGCATCTTTATCCCGTGTCTGTCGCTACCTCGGTGGTCACTGTCTCCTCTGAACTATCTGATTGCATCCCCTCCACCACTGCGGGCAGGGCATTCCACTCGTCAAGCAAACAAACTCTCATCCTTTTTCTTTCCAACTCTCTAATACAAGAGTTAACCGCTACTTCCAGTCCTTCATGTATGCGACATGTCAACTGTGGAACTGTCTTTTTCTGTAGTAGTAGTAGTTGTTCCCTAGGGCAGTCTGACCAAACAGCCCCGGGTCCCTAAGGTAGGCCACGGTTGAGGTCGGGCTTTCCACAGAGTTCTCAAGGAGTATAATGTTGTGTTGTTGGCACCGAAGACTGTGTGCAGTGCAGTCTTCCATATTGTGCTTAATATTAGTATGGAGTGCTGTGTTGCATTCTTGACAGGCATCAGCGACGTGAGGTCATCCAGCCTCTTTCTGATAACTGAAGAGTGGACTGGATGATGCCCACATCTCAGCCTGGCCAGGGTGGGACTCCTGTCCTTACGAAGGAGGTAGAATTTAGAAGGGTGGATATCAGGAGGCCGCATGTAGCTGTGTTGTCTTTGACTGACTGGGATGGAAATGGCGCGAGTGATTTGAGCATCGATATGCTTCTGGAAGCTGGTTTGAGGTGGACGACGGGGGAGATGATGTACAGTATTTGTGTATGATATCGTGTGCTGGGTGTCATTTTGATATTCTTTGGTGTGTGTGGATGTGCTCCCGTGTAGTGGTAGCGGATGGTGTACGTTTGTGTAAGCTGCAGTCAGAATTTGTAAGTGCCTCTCATGTTTGGATGATCTTTGACTTTGAGGACTTTGGTTTCTCTTGGTGTAGGCGGCCCGTAGGTGTAGGAGCTGTGCAGCCCTGTGATTATTTTTAGGGCCTTGTTCTGTATGGCCTGTAGAGTATTGTAGTGGGTGTTTTAGTGGTGGTTAGAAGCCCAAGCAGGGCTTCTTGGTTATGTCCAAATGTCGTGTGGGCAAGTGGACCTTAGGGGTGTTGAGTCTTAGTAAAAGTTAATTTATGGTTTTTATGTTTGTGATGTGTTGTTTAAAATGGCATTGATGTATTGTATGTTATACTTCAAGGATTTTGGGTGTTTGTGGGGGGGCTGTTTGTTTATGGTGAGGTGTGGAATGTGACTGTGTCCTGCTGTCCAGTTTGTGAGAAGGGTCTGTTTGTGGTGAACCATGCGTGTATTGTGTTGAGCTAAGGTATGGAGGATGTGTGGCTGCATTTGCATTTTGGTTGTGTACATGTAAATGTTATGTTGTCTACACAGGAAGCTATGGTGTTTTTGTGGTGTGTGGGGTGTGGGTATGTCATGCATGTGTAGTGGTTAAAGAGTGTAAGGGACAAAAGAGATCCTTGGGGGACGCCATTTGTGAA
>NC_137049.1:16127111-16138652 GCF_032717465.1 Coenobita brevimanus | reverse complement strand
ACACCACACACACAATATACCACATGCCTACAATAATACCGGAGCACAATCACCCACACCACGTTAATTCCAGCGAGGAGGGATTACAACCTGTGAAATACCAGCTTAGTAGGGGTGGTGTAGTGGTGGTTGTATTGTTTTATTGTCACCATCTGGTATACTATTTCCTTCCTGCTTCCTCCTTCTCGGCCTTACTTCCTTATTTCCTCCTTTATATCCGTGTTGCTTTCTTCGTCTGCTCTCTCTCTCTCTCTCTCTCTCTGTACCATTAATTAACCCCTTCATTTCCCCTCCTGTCCCTTCCTCTTCCTCCTCCCTTCCTTCCTCCTTGCCCTCCCTTTCACCTCTCCTTCCTCCTTCTCCTCTTCCACATGTCATTCATTTATCTCCATTCCCCATTTCTTATACTCTCTCTCTCTCTCTCTCGTTCTTATTTACGTACTTTATTCCTCTCCTTTATTTTTCCCCCTTTTCTCCTCTTTTTCCCTTCTCTTTTTCTCCTCCCACTTTTTCCCCTCTCATTTCTCCTCTTTTTCCCCTGTCCTTTTTCCTTCTCTTTTTCTCTTCTCTTTTTCCTTTCCTTTTCCCTTCTTATTTTATCCTCTTTTTCCTTCTCTTTTTCCCCTTCTCTTCTTCCTTCTCTTTTCCCTTCTCTTTTCTCCCTCCTTTTTCCCTTTCTCTTTTCCTCCTCCTCCTCTTCTCCAGTATCTAATAATCTTCTTCTTCTCTGTCTTTATCTTCATTTTCCTTGTTTCCCTTCTTTCGTCTTTCGTCTACTTCCTCCATCGTCTCTCTTCCTTATGTCATTTTTCTTTTCGTCTCCATTTTTTCAATTTATTTCTCTTCCTCCTCTCCTTTTCTCTCCTCCCTCCCTCTTTCCCTCTCCTTCTCCAGTCTCTTTTTCCTCTTTCTGTTTTCTTCTTCCCTCCTTCTCGTCTTTCCCTTCCCCTCCATTTCGTTCTCACCGCCCGCCTCTTTCCTTCCCCATCCCTTTCGTAGCACGATTGAGAGAGAGAGAAGGGTGTGGATAAACTTTGTGATGTTCAAATTAAAAAGCGAGTAGAAAAGAAAATGGAAAAAAATAAATAAGAGAAAGGGGAGAGAGAGAGAGGAGGAGAGAGAAAAATAGGGAAGTAGGAGAAGAGGAGGGGGTAGGGAAAGATGAGGGAGGGAGGGGAAGGGGAAGGTGAGAGGGAGTGGAGGCAGGGGAATGGATAGACCGAAAGAGGGAAGAGAGTGGAATGGGGATGGAAGAAGAGAGAGGAGAGGAAGGAAAGAGGAGAGAATGAGGGGGAGGGAAGAGGAAAGGGAGGAGGAATGAGGGGGAGGGAGGGAAAAGATAAAGTTTGGTTCATAAGGCGCTGACAGCTAGGACTAGTTTCCCTCCCCTCTCCTTTTTCCTCCCTCTCCCACTTATTCCCTCCCTCTTTCTCCATCTCTCCTCCCCTCCATCCCATTTTCTCTCTCTCTCTCTCTCTCTCTTCTCTCTCTCTCTCTCTCTCTCTCTCTCTCTCTCTCTCTCTCTCTCTCTCTCTCTCTCTTGATTTATTGTTATTTTTATCTGTCTATCCTCCTCCTGCTTCGTTCTTTTTTTATTTATTTATTTTTTTTTTACATCCTCTGTTTTCTTTGACTCATGTTTTCTCTCGTTTTCAGTTTTTGTTTTTATCGTTTTTCATTATTTATTCTGTCTACCAACTTGACCCAGTTTTACCTACGAACAAAATCTGCCTACCCAGCTACTAACCTCTAGCCACCTACCTACCTTCTTTCTTTCCTTCGTTCCTACCTACCTACCTACGTATCTATACCTACCTTCCTACCCACCTGCCTATCTTCCCTTTCTTTTTCGTCTTTTTCCTCCTCCTTTATCGTTCTTTCCCTTCCTTTCCTTTTTCTTTCTCTGTCCCTCTCCTTCCCGTTGTTTCCTCTTCCATAACACCTGTACATTTTTTTCCTCCTCCTCTTCCTCCTCCTCCTCCACTCTTAAAATAATAACCTCAACGTTCACAGTGTTTTCATATCAAGAGAACAAAGTGGGTTTAGGTGTGTGTGTGTTGGTGTGGGTGTAAGTGGTATTAGTGTGGGTGTTGGTGTAGATTTAGGTGAGTGTTGGTGTGGATGTATGTGGGTGTTGGTGTGGATGTATGTGGGTGTTGGTGTGGATGTATGTGGGTGTTGTGTGTGTGTGTGTATGGTAAGGACACTGGGTATGGGTGTGGTCTTGGGTGTGGGTGTCGCGTGATGGGTGACCACTTTTCATGGGTGACTGATGTACATAATGAGTGTCTATGTGCACTACAGCCTACGTGTGTGTGTGTTTTCTCTTTACATTCCTCATCATCACCATTCATCATCGTCGTCGTCATCATAATTTTTTCTCCAGCCTCTTCCGGTCATGAGCCCTGTGGATTGCAGGATAAAGACGACTTCAAACGGTCGCTCCCAGATGTCTTTTGTTGATGTTATGTAGAAGGACTGTCTTTGTTGTGATGGAGTGATGTGTGTGGTAATTGTGTTGTGTTGTGGTGAGTAGGTGTGGTGTGGTGTGTGTGGTAAGTCATCCTCATCACCACTCACTTCCCCTCTTACCTCATCACCACTCTCATTCCCTCTCTTATCACCCCCTCATGTTCAGCACGCACTCACATCACCCACTCGTTTCCCTCTCTCACTCACTCATTCTCACTATTTTGTTCAGATAAAGAGAAATCCAGCCAATCAAGAGGTTACTTCCTCCTTGGTTTATTCTTATTATTCATATTGTTTCTCCAAGACGTGAATAAAACACAAAAAAGATCTATTTAGAGTTGTGTTAAGAGCCAGCCAAGACGCCCCGCCACCTTGTGTTGTGACCATCTGTACCACTGCACGCCACACTGCATCATACTCACATGTACACAGCTGTATCAATAAATAAATCAATAACCCAGTCAGAGTTATAGCAAGCCTGACCATCTGACCAAACCCACTCTAACCCAACCCACCCAACCAAGCCTCACCCCTCCTAACCTCTGCTAACTGGGTGCATCGCCCCCCAAACCCGCCCTGCTTTTAACCAGCTAAGATTGCCACCCCAGCCCACCTTCAAAGCCCCAGTACCTAACAGAGCAAAACTCCAGCTCAGTTGTAAGCCCTAAGCTATTCTAATCCAGCTAAGCTAAGCTATCGGTAAGGCACTTGAATACTGCATCCAAAGTAACACGCTCGTTGGCAGAGTTTAGCAGCAAGTTAGCTCTTGCTGGCAACTTGGTGGAGAAGAGGTGGGCTACGTGTAGTAGTAATAGTAGCACAAACCCAACTTCATGTGAAATGTCAACCCGATGGACTTGAGGCTGAAGCTGCCATCCTCCTTCAGTCCACCATCCTCCTTTCAGGGAAGAGGGAGGGAGATGTGTGATGTTTAAATAACCGGCGTGAAACCACCTAGTTATATCGGTGTCACCACGTGAAGGCGTGCCAAACCAACCAGTTATATCGGTGCCACCACGTGAAGGCGTGCCAAACCAACCAGTTATATCGGTGCCACCACGTGAAGGCGTGCCAAACCAACCAGTTATATCGAGAGATTGTAAATACAGTCACGAAGAAGTGCTGTGGAAGGAATGCTGAGGTGATAGTGCTGTCTGCTGCATACTACGGTTCTGCATCTTTTCCGTAACACTTCTTTGTGACTAGCATCCATAACACTTCATCGGGACTATTATCCATAACACGTCTTCGTTGACTAGCATCCCAAACACTTCTTCGTGACTAGAATTCATAACACCTCTTCGTGACTAGCATCCACATAACATCTTCGTGACTAGCGTTCATAACACTTCTTCGTGACTAGCGTGCTTTTGTAGTGTTAATCTACCGTCATAACTCATCATTCAAGAGGGAAAGAATTGTAAATAGTCACGAAGAAGTGCAGTGGAAGCGATGTTGAGGTGCCAGGTTAAGGTGAAGGAATAGTTAACATCACTGCTGCCTACCACCCGATTGTAAGTGCCCTCGTAGCTCCTGTGGCCATGCGATTTAGTCTGTCTAAATATCATCATCATCATCTCATTATCAACATCATTTTTTGTCATCGTTATCATCATCATCTCATTATCATTTTTTTTTTCATCATTTTTTTGTCATCATCATCATCACACTAAGGATCGTGTAAGTCTCTCTCTCTCTCTCTCTCTCTCTCTCTCTCTCTCTCTCTCTCTCTCTCTCTCAAAATCCCGTAGATATGATGTTTTTTGAGTTCATTTTCCGTCCCGGTGCTCTGATTGGCTGATGTATTGATGACGTCACCATTCGTCAGCTTAAGGGAGGAAGCTGATTGGCTGGAAGTGATGACGTAGAATCCCTTTTCGAAAATCAGGGATCCATGAAAAGAAAAGAGCTTATAAGGGGGCGGTAGTTTGGTTTTGTTATTATTATTATTTGTAGTAGTAGTGGTGGTGATGGTGGTTGTAGTAGTGGTAGTGGTGGTGGTAGTAGTAGTAGTAGTGCATTGTTGTTATTATTATTATTATTATTATTATTACTTTTAATTTTGAATATTTTTAGAACAGTTTATATGTATCGTACTCTCTCTCTCTCTCTCTCTCTCTCTCTCTCTGCTGATGTGCGTATATATACATGTCATTGTGTGCATGTCTTCGTTCGTGTGTGTGTACGTACCTGTATTTCTGTATGTGTGTGTGTGTGTGTGTGTGTGTGTGTGTGTGTGTGTGTGTGTGCATAATGTATCGAGGGATGAAAAGCGACGGATCATTGGCTGGCAAACGAGATCCTAAACCAATAATGGGCCTCCTGTTTTGCCAGACGAGAGAGAGAGAGAGAGAATCATTACTTTTTTTCATTCTTTCTTTGATAAGTATTCGTCTTCTTTTATTTTCGTCCGTCTCTTTTTGTCTTATTGTTTATTTTATTCCTGTTCATTCACTCCCTATTTTAATTATTTTTTACTTACTAAGGCATCTGTCTGTCTGCCTGTCTTCATATATACCTGTCTGTCTATTTATCTACCACTGCCCACCTGTCGTGTACTTGCAAACCAGGTAGTAAGCTAATCTACCTTCCTACCTACCTCCCAGCATACCTACCTACTTGTCTACCTACCTACCTACTATCCTGTATACATACATGCCTACCTACCTACCTACCTGCCTGCCTACCGACGGACCTACCTACCTACTTACCTATCTACCTACCTACCTTTACGAACTAACTTACCTTGTTTTCTACCTATGTGTTTGTGTCTTTCTGCCCATCTTTTTCATTGGGTGAGAGTGAGGGATGATGATGATGATGATGATGATGGCAGTAATATACACCTGCATGTATGTATATATCTTATGTATGGGTGTATGTATCTGTTCTGTGTACCTTCTGTATGTATGTATATCTTATGTATGTATCTGCTCACTTGTCCACACCTCTTCCTCTCTCCTTTATATTCCATTTCTCTTCGCCATTCCTCACTCCCCCCCCCTCTCTCTCTCTATTCCCACACCCTCTTCCTCCCCCACCTTCGTCACCACCTGGCCAGTCGTCTGTCTTTACGTGTTTATTACCTGAACACCTTTCCGTCCACACCTGCGGAGAGAGAGGGAGAGAATAGGTAAGAGGATATAGAAGGGAGGGAGTGAACTGAATGGGGAGGAAAGACAAAAATGAAGGAAAAATAGAGGGAAGAGAGAGATAGATAAGGGATGGGAGGAAGGGAGGGAAGGAGGATAGGGAGGTAACGGCACAGGGGAGGGAGGAGTAAAGGGTTAGGAGGGAGGGAAGGGGAGAAAGCATGATGGAAGGGAAGGGCAGGGAGGAAACAGTTAAAATCAATAACAGTATATTCTTTACTGCATGGTATTGTGCATTATTATTATGATTATTATTATTATTACTACTACTACCGTTACTGTTGTTGTTATTATTATTATTATTATGACAAAAGAGGCATACACATAGGTTTCATACAGCATACAGCGAAATACATTAACGGTAGGAATGATTCGATGTGAAATTCTGCAGTTTGATACTTTGAAAATTGGATATGCTCGATCTCTGGCAGCGAATTTGTAATCATAGTATGATAACAGATGACAATACTTCTTTCAACTTAACTTGGCCCAGATTTCCGTCCAATTGTAGCTTATTTTTCGCAGTTCAGTGACAGGAAAAGACAGTGCTGCGGCTGTGCATCCTATTCACAGCACTTCTTCGTGACTAGCAACATGTTCTAGTGATAATCTAATGCTACGACTCGGCATTCAAGATCGGAGTGGTAGTTTTAGGCCAAGTTTGAGTGCAAGGAGTATAGTATCGCTTCTTTGATCACTTTTTTATTTTTATTTTTATTTTTTTTTAATGCGAGGAAGAAGGAACCAAAGGCCAGGAGTCCGCAAAGATTTCCCCGCCACGGCAGGACAGTGTACCTTCAAAGAAAATGTTGCGTAAAGAAGAAATAGGTACCACGGAAGGAGGGAGGTAGAGAGGGAAGGGAGGGAGAGAGGATTGAGGGAGGAGAGGCGGGGATGGAGGGGTGTGTTGAAGAGGGAGGGAGAAAGAAAGGTGACAGAGGGATGTAGGAGAGATGGAGAGAGGAAAGGTGAGAGGAGAGAGGGAAGGAGACAGAGGTTTGAGGGATGGAAGAGAGATGTGAAGGGAGGGAGGGAAGAGGGCAGTGATGGAAGTGGGAGAAGAGTGTGAGGGGAGGATGATGGGAGAAGGGAAAGGGAGGGATGGGGAGAGAAACAAGAGAGAAAATGGATGAGGGAGGGAGTAATGGAGGGAGGGGTAAGGGAGAGATTGTAAAGGGAGGAAGAGGGGAGGGGGAAGGGAGACTAAACGATGAGGGGGGGGAGGGAGTATGGGAGGGAGTGAAAGAAGAGGAGGGGAGGGAGAGATCAGGAGAGAAGCAAGGGAGGAAAAATGGATTAGGAAGGGAGGGAGGGAGGGGGAGGAAAGCAAGAGAGAAAAAATACGTGAGGGAGGGAGAGAGGGGGGTAAGGAAGGGGGGAGGGAGGGTGTGGCGCCAGACTGACCACAAGGGACTTTGAAATTGATCGGCAGCTCAGGTGTGCCCTACCCCCCTACACCCACCTACACCTACACCCCCACCCTCACACCTGCACCCTGCCTACACACGCACATATGCATACATACACAGAAATACACATGCAATACATACTTCAAAATACACGCAGTCCTTCAACACCCAAATTGTATATCTAAACACCTATGCGTCAACTACACTTACACAGACACCACACCTACACACTGCCTACGCACACTAAATCATATATACTGTATACACACACACACACACACGCACGCAACGTCGCAGTGCACACACATAAAGTTTGTACTTA
This sequence comes from Coenobita brevimanus, assembly GCF_032717465.1. NCBI lineage: Eukaryota > Metazoa > Arthropoda > Malacostraca > Decapoda > Coenobitidae > Coenobita > Coenobita brevimanus. The sequence continues at coordinate 16,131,297 of NC_137049.1, read as the reverse complement.
CGTAGGTAGTGATGTGGGTACAGACATAAGCTGCCTACACACACACACACACACACACACACACTGTACGTAAACATCAGCTTACACGTTTCATACTTACACAGGTATAGATAAGCTTACACACTTATGCGTCCACTACACCCATACACCTGCTTCCGTACACACACACACACACACACACACACACACACACACGTCACTTTTATGTACACTCAATACAACCCCAATTTATACACCCAAAATCGTATATACTATTATATTTATAGCTATTATTCTTTATATATTTGAATTCTTTATTTATTTATTTATTTTGAATTTAATACCCACTTTTCACTCAGATTTTAAGCATGAATTTTCACACTTAAATTTTTCCACTCAAAATTTTCCCTTTAGATTACACATACATTTTTGGGGGGAGGGGGACAGCTTTTTTTTTTTTTTTTTTTTTTTTTTTTTTTTCACCCAAATTTTTGAACATTTTTTTTTTTTATCACCCAAATTACAGTCATATATTTTTAAGTATCGACAATTTTTACAGCTTCATACCTGGATAATCCTGGTATTAACTCCAAATCCCTCCATGGGGATATTTGCAGGTGATTATATTGGTAATTGAGGTGGTTGATTACAGGTGAGAAGGTTAATTATAGGTGTGCTTGTATACAGTCGTTCTATTTTATCAAGGCAGTTTGGGTGGGGAGATTTGGGACCTCACACTGTTAGCTCTGTTGTCATATCGCCGCCGACACACGTGTAATTATTTGTGCTCACCTCTCTCTCTCTCTCTCTCTCTCTCTCTCTCTCTCTCTCACTCTCCTATTTTAAGCTAGTAACTACTTATAGACGAATTTTAAACACTCTGTATAGATGTAATTCAATAAAAAAGCAATAGTTTAGTATAAATCTCATAAGACTTGTCAGGGTTGCTTTTGCGACGTTGTCAGGTGGTGACACGAGGGATAGCCCTGCGTGAGCGGGTCATACTCGGTCAGTCTCCCGCCATGGAAGCTTGCCCATCATCCCGCTCTCGCGTTCTCCACAGTCAAGCCAAAGAAGTTATTTACAATGTAAATAAGTATTTCTTAGATGAAAAGGCAAACAACGGACCATTAATAGACCCCTCAAAAGCAGTTGCTCGAACAGCGAAAGCCACCAACGTCAGCGAAAGGACAGTGCTAAGAATTTGCTTAAAATTAAATAAAGCCTGTAGCACACACAATGTACCAGAAGAGCCTGCATTCTCTTCACCAACAAAAAATCGCCCTTCAACTGTAACCAATTTCGATGATTTTGACAAGTGTGTGCTCAGAAGAACCGTTTTAGGATTCTATGAGAGGAAAGAAATCCCAACCTTGCATAAAATAAGGGAAGAACTCATAGAAAAAATCGCTTTTAATGGTTGCATTGAGTCCCTTCGGAAGGTTCTTTTCCAAATAGGATTCAGATTTGCAAAGATTGATGGCCGGAAATTCCTTATGGAAAGGAGTGATGTTGTTGTAGCTCGGTCTAGATTTTTGAGAGAAATGCGGCAGCTCAAGCAGACATTCCAGACGGTTGTTTATCTAGACGAAACTTGGGTGAACCAAAACTACACTGTGGACAAATGTTGGACAGACACTGCAGCCCAACATGCAACAGGCATAAAGCCACCCACTGGAAAAGGATGCCGTCTAATCATTCTCCATGCAGGAACGAAGGATGGATTTGTGGAGAATGCCGAATTAGTTTTTCAAGCGAAAAACGACGGCGACTATCACTGCCAGATGAATGCTGCAGTATTTGAAAACTAGTTTAGGAACCTCAGGGGTGGTGTGGAAAAAAAAAAGTCGAAACAAGAGAAAAAATAAAATAAAATTAGTAGTAGTTAATGTAAACATGAGAGAGAGAGAGTGAGAGAGAGAGCACACGTGTGTGGCGACGATGTGGCAACAGAGCTAACAGTATGAGGTCCCAAATCTCCCCACCCAAACTGCCTTGATAAAATAGAACGACTGTAGGTAGAGGTTATTGTGTGTTGTTGGTTTTATCATTTTGTGTATGTGAGAGAGAGAGTTAATTGAGCTATATTTGATGTTTCTGTTCTACGTATGTGTGAAATAAATAGATATCCAGAGAGAAAGATAGATAGATGGATGGATATATGGATGATAACTAGATAGAGAGAGAGAGAGAGTCAGACAGACGTAAAACACTCCTATATTCCTAGCCTCCATTCTCTCCAATTATCTAATACCCTGTAAGGTCAGAAGTCAAGGTTAGATAGAGTCAGGTAAGAGAGAGAGAGAGAGAGGTATCGAAGGGGAATATAAGAGAAAAAATATACAGAAAATACTGGAGAGAGAGAGAGAGAGAGAGAGAGAGAGAGAGAGAGAGAGAGGTATAGAAGGGGAATATGAGAAAAATATATATAAAACACTGGAGAGAGAGAGAGAGAGAGAGGTATAGAAGGGGAATATGAGAAAAATATATATAAAACACTGGAGAGAGAGAGAGAGAGGTATAGAAGGGGAATATGAGAAATATATATATATATATATATATATATATATATATATATATATATATATATAACACTGGAGAGAGAGAGAGAGAGAGAATGAAGTGAGGTTGTCTGTGAGTGACGTGTTTGTTGGGAGGGCAGAAGAGGAGGGGAGGAGGAGGGAAGAAGAGTTAGGAGGAGGAGGGGGAAGAGAGGGCAAAAGACGCAGGAGGAGAAGAAGAAGAAGAAGGAAGAAAAAGAGCAAGAGAAAGAAATACTGAGAGAGAGAGAGAGAGAACGTGACTATATATGACGGGGGCAGGATAATACTTCTCAGTCTTTGCCAATCCATCAATCTCCATCTTTATTTTATCCCTGTCCATATATCTCTCTTTATCGCCCCATATGTCTGCCTCTCTCTCTCTCTCTCTCTCTCTCTCTCTCTCTCTCTCTCTCTCTCTCGGTTGCTGTGCCTATTCTCCCTCGACAAAGGTTGCCATTGTAACCAATAATGGTAGTTATGGTAAATGAATTATCTCCAGTTATTCTAAGTCCTTCTAACTAAATAAATCGTCGAACTGAAGAGGTTGCTGGTATTTGTGGTGGTGAAGGGAAGTGGTAATGTTGGTAGATGGAATGTGGGTAGGTGTGGAGATTGTGGTAGTCTTGATGTTGGTAGTTGTGGACTGTGGTAGCCTTGTTGTTGGTAGTTGTGGCTTAGTTTTGTGGTAGTGATGGTGGTGGTGATGGTGGTAGTAGTAGTAGTGGTAGAATTAGTAAAGGTTAGTAATGTTAGTAGTAGTTTTAATGTGTAGTAGTAATGGTGGTAGCGGTAATGTTGGTAGTAGTGATGGGTGTAATGTTGGTAGTTGTGGTGGTGGTGGTGTTGGGAACGGATGTTGATTGTAAGTACTATCAGTGTGTTGTCCGGTGTGTGTGTATGTGCGTGTGTGTGTGTGTGTGTGTGTGTGAAAGAGAGAGAGAGCATAATAAGTGTGAATACCCGTAAATGAGAGTGAAAAAGAATGAGAGAGTGAAAGTGAGAGAGACACCTGTGCTGGTCCAGGTTAATGAGTTCGTGACCTATCTCACCTGTACTCCTCTTCACTTTCATTCCTACTCTGCTTTTTGCCTACATACATACATGCATACATATACATACATACTTACATAATGTGTTCATCTACTTACCTCCCTGCTTATCTACCGGTGCCTGTACCCTGTGACCTCTCTACCTACCTACCTGCCTACGATTTTGCCTACGTACTGTACCTACCTGCTAACCGGTCTATCTCCTATCCTACCTACTTACATATCTACCTACCTACCTGCCTCCCTATCTACCTACCTTCGTGTCCATCTAGTAATTGCTTACCTTTCTCTTAGGTCAATTATCTCAATCACGTTTCTCTCTCTCTCTCTCTCTCTCTCTCTCTCTCTCTCTCTCTCTCTCATCTTCCTTCCTCCTGCATCCTTCTTTAACTCCTTATCTTGCATCCTTCTCCTTCCCTTTTCCTTCTTTCTCTCTCTTCTTCCCTTCCTTGCCTCTCCTCTTCCCGTCCTCTCTTTTCTTCTTCCCATCCTCCACTTTCGTCTCTTCCTTCCCTGTTTTCTTCCCATCGCCCTGTCTTCCTCATCCTCCCATCTCCCCCTTCTCTCTTTTCTTCTCTTCCTCCCTTCTCTTCTCCCCATCCTCCCATCGCTTCA
>NC_137049.1:16107111-16122111 GCF_032717465.1 Coenobita brevimanus | reverse complement strand
TAGTAATGATAATAGTAATAATAATAATCATCAGAAGAAGAATGGGAGTAATGATGATGATAATAATAATAATTATAATAATAATGTTGGGAAGCATCCTTAACGTATACGTACCCTTTTGTCTGTGTGTCTGTATGTTGGATTATAGCGCAGGTGATGGTGATGATGATGGTGATAGTGGTGGTGATGGTGATGATGATGAAAGGCAACATATCTTCATCTTCCCATCATTATCTTTGCTTCATTATCTTCACAGGACTATACATCGCCTCCCCCCCTCCCTCTCTCCCTCATCACCATCATCATCATCATCACCGCCACCCTCCCTCATTACCATCTGTTTGGTTGGGCGGGTAGAGAGTGAATATTAGAGGAGATGAAGGGGAACACACACACACACACACACACACACACACACACACACACACTGCCATCACTAACAATACATATACATACAATCGGACATACATTTACTCACACACACACACACACACACACACACACACACTGCTGGCTTTCACTCGTGTTATTTATATTTAGATGGATAATGAAGACAAATGGACGAAGGGTGGGGAAAGGAGTGAAGTATTTTGGGAAGGGATGGCTATTGTGGAAAACGTTTGGGGGGGGAGAAGAGGGAGGAGGAGGAGAGAGAGAGAGAGGGAAGAGGAGGAGGGGGAGAATAGGGAGAGAGGGCGGGAGGAGGGAGGAAAGGAGGTAAAGGGAGCAAAAGGCAAGAAGAGAAAGGAAGAGGAGAGGGAAAGGAAGGAATGAGGAAAGGAAAGGAAAACAAGAGGGAAGGAAAAGGAGTAAAGACAAGGGGTAAGGGAGGAAAGGGAGTAAAGAAAGGGGTGAGAGAGGAAAAGATATCCATGTTTTGATTCAATCTGAGCCTAATTGACGTGGCTAGGGGTAAGGGGGGTGATAGGGATGGAGTGGGAAAGGGGAGGAGAGGGTTGAGGAAAGAATGGGTGAGTGGAGGTTGGTGGAGGGAAGGGAGTTAAGGGGAGATAGGGAGGAGGTAGAGATGGGAGAAGGGGATGGAGTGAAGGGGAGATAGGAAGGAGGGGAGAGGGATGAGTGAGGGGGGTGGGGAAAGGTGAGTGGATAGAGATGGGAGAAGGGGATGGAGTGAAGGGGAGATAGGAAGGAGGGGAGAGGGATGAGGGAGAGTTGGGGAGGGGGGTGAGGAAAGGTGAGTGGATAGAGATGGGAGAAGGGGAGGGAGTGAAGGGGAGATAGGAAGGAGGGGAGAGGGATGAGGGAGAGTTGGGGAGGGGGGTGGGGAAGACTGAGTGGAAGAGGGAGGTGTAGTAAGTAGTGAAGAAAGGTGTAAGCGGTGAGAGAGAGTGTACTGTGCTCATGAAAGGGAAAGACCGTGTGAGTGAGACAGTAGAATAGTAGATTGAACGTGTAAAGAGCACAGGTAGGTATGTACTTAGAGATTATATATGCAAGAGTACGTGAGAATGGGAGGGGGTGTTGGGGGTGATTGTAGTGGGGGAGGGGGAGGCGCTGGGAGTGAACGTTAGGTGGGTACAAAGGAGAGTACAAAGGAAAGCAAGTAATAACAAACTCATTGGTATCTATTTTGTGAGACTTCAGACACACACACACACACACACACACACACACACACACACACATTGTATTTATTTATTTTTAGAGATAGAATGATGAAAGTGGATTATTATTTTTTTCCTTTCATTTTTTCCTCTATCTGAGACTAAATTTTTTTCCTCTCTCTTTCCTCCCTTCTCTCCCCCCTCCCTCACTCCCCTCCCTCCTTCGCTCTCTCTCTCTCATCTCTCCTTTCTTTGATGTCGGACGAGAAAACAATCTGAATTTAATTTGAGAGAGAGAGAGAGAGAGAGTGATTTAAAAGAAATAGGGCAGAGGGAATGTCTGACAATAATTCACACACACACACACACACACACACACACACACACACACACACACACACACACACACACACACACACACACAGTCTTTGACAACCTGCAAAACATCTTCAGAAACAATACAAGGCTCGCAGTTTCTCTCTCTCTCTCTCTCTCTCTCTCTCTCTCTCTCACACACACACACACACACACACACACACACACACACACACACATTCACTTTCACTCTCCTTGTTCAGTCTCTTTCCCTCATCCACTATCACTCACTCATTCTCTCTCTCAGTCACTCTTGCATTCCATGACCCTCATTCATACCTACTCACTCTTTCTAATATCTCACTCTCCCTCCCTTACTCATTCACCCATTTCCCCCTTCCTCATTCACCCATTCCTGCCTCCCTCCCTCACTCATTCACCCATTCTTCCCTCCCTCCCTCATTCACCCATTCCTCTCTTCGTCCCTCATTCACCCATTCCTCCCTCACTCCCTCCCCCCTCCCTTCACCTATTCCTCCCCCACTCCCTCCCTCCCACCCTTTGATAGCAGTAAAACAAAGGATCCGCCAAAACGCTCTTATCTCTCACGTTTCTCCCTCTCCATTTTGGCTAGCTTTTCGTCCCTCAGTATTGCGTGTATTTCTTGGGATATTGTGTGTGTGTGGAGAGAGGTGGTGGTGTTTTATCTGTTTGGAGGTTGGTGTGTGTGTGTGTGTGTGTGTGTGGAGGGGGATCGGTGAGGTGTGTGTTTGAGAGATGTGCCTGTGTGTGGGTGTGGGTGTGTGTGTAGAGAGAGAGAGAGAGAGAGGTGGTGGTGTTTTATCTGTTTGGAGGTTGGTGAGGTGTGTGTGTGGGGGGGGGGAGGTTGGTGAGGTGTGTGTGGAGGGGGAGGTGAGGTGTGTTTGTGTGGGAGATGTGCTTGTGTGTGTGTGTGTTTCATGTATTAGTTTTTGTATATATTAATTACCTTTCCTTCGTTTCAGGTATGCTTTCTTCAGGTGCGATATTGATGTGGGATAAGGTAAGAAGGAGTTATATGGAAAGGAACGTCTCTCTCTCTCCCCCCCCCTCCCCTTCTAATATATTTGTCTGGAACTCCATCTCGCGTCCACGGATTCCTGCTGACCCACTGCGGGAGAGAGAGAGAGAGAGAGAGAGAGAGAGACAGACAGACAGACAGACAGACAGAAGATTGGAAAGGAGGGAGGAAAGACGGTGGGGTGGGGGAGGAGGAAGAGGGACATAGAGGAAAAAAAAGGGAGAGAGGGAGAGAAGACAGGAGGGAGGGAGGGAAAGGGGGAAGGAGGGGGAGGAGGAGGGAGGACAAGGAATATTGGAAATGGAAAAATAAAATGTTGTGAAATAGTGGGAAAGACATGACAAGTAGGAGGGAGGGGGAGGGGGAAGGGAGATTAGGAGAGAGAGAGGGAGGGAGGAGGTAAGGAGGGGGAAGAAGGAAGTCAAGTAGGAGGGAGGGGGAGAAGGGAGATTAGGAGAGAGGGAGGGAGGAGGTAAGGAGGGGGAAGAAGGAAGAGAGGAGGAAGGTGAAGGAAGGAAGTATGGGAAGGGTTTGAGATGACGCAGGAGGGAAGGAGGAAGGAGAAAAAGGAAAGAAGAAGTCAACGGAGGAGGAAGACGAGGACGAGGTGGTGAGCGAGGTGGAGGAAGGGAGGCGAGGGGAGGTGGAGGAGAGGAAGGGAAAACAAAGATGAAAGGAGCAAAAAAATAAGGAAAAAAAGATGATTGAGGAAGAAAAGGAAAAGTGAAGACGGAGGAAGGAGAGGCAAAAGATGATGGAGGAGAAGAAGAGAATGGGGAGAAAGAGGAGGAGTAAGAGGGAGTTGAAGAATCTATTTCGTGACCAGAAGCTATGTGACCAAATTGCCGGGGCGGAGAGAGAGAGAGAGAGAGAGAGAGATAAACCCCTAGGCTATATGCTTATCTGACATGCATACACACACACACACACACACACACACACACTGACCGACAGACATAAGACAATAGCGTTTCTGGTTATTGTCAAGCATAAAATCTCTCTCTCTCTCTCTCTCTCTCTCTCTCTCTCTCTCTCTCTCTCTCTCTCTCTCTCTCTCATTGCTTTCCCACTTCATATTCATATCCCTCACTTCCTTTTTTTTCTCCCTCTCGCTCTCTCCATCTCCCTCTATTTCTTCCTCTTCCTCTTCTCCCTCACACCTGTCCCCCTTCTCTCCCTACCCATCTGCCTCCCTTTCTCTTTTCCTTTCCCTCTCCCTTTCCTCCCACTGTCCCTTTTCGTCCCACTCTCACCCTCTCCCTATTCCACGTTCTTTCCCTCTCTTCCCTTCCTTCCTCCCTCCCTCCCTCCCTCCCTCCCCACAAACTCCCTCAGGCAGGAATTGTCTAAAGCGTCCATTTGAATGTGAATGGAAAATAAAATTGTATCAATAGAGAAAATGAAGCGAAAAAAGAGAGGGAGAGGGAGAGGGGAGGGAGGAAGAGAAAGGGAGTGTGGAAAGAAAAATGTTAGAGAGAGAGAGTGAGAGAGAGAAAGGGGGGGGGGTGAGTGTGTGTGTGTGTGTGAGAGAGAGAGAGAGAGAGAAAGGGATGCAGATAGTGAGGAAAAGGGGAAGATGGGAAGGAGGGAATGTCTGGAGGGAGGAATACATGAATAACAAGACAGAGAGAGAAAGGGAGGGAGGGAGAAAGATTTGGAGGAGGTGGATAAAGGAGCAAATGAGAGGGGAGGAAGATTATGAGAGAGAGAGAATGGAGGGACGAGGAGGAGAGAGAGAGAGGGAGGGAAAAAAAGAGAAATGAGAGGAAAAGAAGGAAGGAAAAAAGTGAGAAAGAGGAAAATAGCGCAAGGGGGAAGTTGAGCATACATGAGAGAGAGAGAATGGCGGGAGAGGAGGAGATAGGAGACAGGGAGGGAGTAAAGCCTGAAACGTAGAGAGGTTGGAGAGAGAAAGGAGGAGATGGAGGGAATATTTTTGGTGGGTAAATGATCAGAATGGAGAGAGAGAGAGAGAAGAAGATGATAGAGGGAAGAGAAGATGCGAGGATGGAAGGAAGGGGACAGGAAAAATGGATGAGAGAAAGAGAGAATTAGTGGAGGGTATATGAAGTAACAGATGAGGGAAGGGAGGGGTAGGGAGGAAGGAAGGAGGGGTGAAGGAAAGAAGTGTATAATAATGAAGGAAAAAATGTAGGAAAAAAAAATCCATGTCCTTTATTCCATTCTTGCTACCGTGGGACGACTTTTCACGGATTTGAGAGACTGAGTAGGAGAGGTAAATTGAGAATAATAATATATAGTACTCTCCACTATACAGCCCCTGCCCCCTCCAAAAGAATAATAATAATATAATGATAATGATAATAATAATAATAACAACCTCTCGACTTCGGTTAATATTTTACGTTTTATTTCTTAGTAAGTCAAGTGTGTAAAGGCGAATGATTTTATTGGCACTGGTCTAAACTCGTAAAGCGTTCCTTAGTGTGGTATCAGATGGTGCGGTATAGTCTATATATATATATATATATATATATATATATATATATATATAAAGAATCTCCTTGGTTACTACTCAAATCGACCCTCTAATCCGTTACTACTCAAATCGACCCTCTAATCCGACCACACCTGGCGATCAATTTACCTTCATGGTCTTAGGGATTTTCATGAGATTAAAACGATAAGTCACTATAATATGTCTCTCTCTCTCTCTCTCTCTCTCTCTCTCTCTCTCTCTCTCTCTCTCTCTCTCTCTCTCATGATGATAACAGTGGTAAGTTAGTGTGAAGAGAGATAGAGAGGAAGGGAGAGAAAAAGAGAGGAAGGGAGAAGTGACAAGAGAGATAGAGAAGAGGAAGGAAGAGGAGAGGAAGGGAGAGATAGAGTAGATAGGGAAGAGGTGGAGAGGCAGTAGTAGTAGGAGAGGGGAGGGAAATGAATGGAGGTGAAGCAGAAAGGGAAGGACTGATGAAGGAGCGAAGGATATTGGCCTCAGAGTCAACACGGCAAAGGAAGGAGGGAGGGGAGACAAGGAGGGAGGGAAGAAGGAGGAGAGATAGAGTGTGAGACGAGAGGGAAGGAGGGAGGGATATAGAGAGAAGATAGAGGGAGAAAAGGAGGGATAGACTGAGGGAAGGTGAGGGGAAGGAGGACTATATTGGGAGAAAGATGATGAGAAATACATGTATTGAGGAATAGGAGAGAGAGAGAATATGGTAGTGAGGGAGGGAATAATAGGGATAGGAGGTAGAGAGAGGAAAGAAGAGGAGAGGGGCGGGGAGGAAAGGAGAGAGAATAGGAAGACTAAGAGGAGAGTAGGAAAGAGACAGGAGCTCAAGGAAGGAAGGAGGGAGGGGTGGAAAGGAAAGGTTGGAAGGAAGGAAGGATAATGAACGGGAGAAGGAAGGAGGGAGTAGAAGGAGAGAAGATATTGGCCAATGAGTCAACAAGGGAAGGACTCCATCGTAGAACATAGTAGGTCAGCATGGAGGGAAAAAAAGAGGGAGGGAAGGTAGATGGAGGGACGGAGAGGCAGGCAGGGAGGGAGGAGGGACAGTGGGAGAGAAAGAAGGAGGTAGAAGGAGGGGAGAAGAGAGGAAAGGAGGGAAGGAAAGAGCAGGAAGGAGAGAAGGAAGGGAAAAAAAAGAGGAAAGGAGGTAAAGGGGAAGGCAAGAGCAAGAGGGAAGAGGAAGGAGAGAGAGAGAGGCCACTAGACCGGGTACCGACTTCATTTCGGGACTTGATTATTGGTTGACAGAGGGACAGTTTGCTCTCTCTCTCTCTCTCTCTCTCTCTCTCTCTCTCTCTCTCTCTCTCTCTCTCTCGTTGTCTTTATATTCTTCTGTATCTCCATTTCTCCTGTCTTGCTTACTTTCCTTCATCTTTCCACCCTTGCACCTTTCCTCCCATGCTCCCTTCCTTCCTTCACCCAGTTCCCTCCCACCCTCCTTCACCTTCTTTTCTTATTAATATCACTTTGAGGAGGAAGGAGAGGAACAAGGAGGTGATGAGGGGAAAGGAAGGGGGAGGGAGGGGTGGAGGAAAGAGGGAAGGAAGAGGAGGTGAGGGATGGAGGAAAGAAAAGAAGCGAGGGGAGAGAGAAGGTTATAGGAAATACAGAAGGGGGAGAGAGAAAGAGAGAGAGAGTAAAATTGGGTGGGAAAGGGTAAAAGGGCACCCACCAATCCCATTTCACCCTATTTGTGGCGTAGGGGACTGGGGCTGGGCTAGAGTGACCCCGATCATTGAAGAGTAGGAGGCCCATCTACGTCTTTGTACCTTTTTTACGTGAAAGAAAATCCCTCAGTCTCCCCTTGTGGCTTCGAATCGGTGCGCGTGAGAGAGAGAGAGTCTGTGGTCAGGTCATTTCGGTAAGGAAATGACCCACTTTGCTGCCCTTGCCTCCAGTCAGCTGAGTCGCCTCCTCTCTCTTATCTCCCCCCCCCCCTTCTCTCTCTCTCTCTCTCTCTCTCTCTCTCGTTACACAACCTTTTTTCCTTGACGCAAGAAATAAAATCTGGAGTAGTACTTTCTTGAGAGAGACAGACAGACAGACGTAATAAAAGTTCACATGTAACTGAAAATAAAGTGACATTATTTCTCTTTATTATTGCTACTTCCATATGATATTATCCAGCTTTGTACTAATAATGAATCCAATAAATTGCTAAATGGCTTGGACAAGTGGTTAGGGAAGTGGCCTGCTGTTTGAAAGGACCCGAGTTCGATTCTGGGCCAGGGAAAGGAACGGTTGATTAGATTTTCTTGATACCCATAAGACCACGAACTTCCCCCCCCCCACACACACAGTCCTGAATGAGCAAGGCCTGGCATGTATTCAGTATGGACGGTGGGTATTAGTGGAGAAGTGGTGACATGTGAAGGTATCTGACATGGAGGATTCTTGGACGCATTAGAAAGAAATATACTGTAATTGCGCGCGCACGCACGCACGCACACACACACACACACACACACACACACACACACACACACACACACACAGCAGGAACATCCACGTATACCAATAAACGCTAAAATTAGAACCCGCTCAGAAGGTAACATCCACGGAGGACGAATTTGGCGGGTCCGGATATTGACGTTTGTCCCAACTTGAGACGGCCGGATATGAGCGAAGTTATCCGGGACGAAGTTAACCCCACGCTAAATACCTCGTTATACACTTCAAACGAGCGCTGGGGGATGAAAAACGCGAAGTTAATTGGAAAGAAAGGGAAAAAACGCGAAATGTATCAACCCGCGAAAAAGTTGCCACCCCGCTCGGCCCCGCCCCCTCCCCCTCCTCTTCGCTCAAAGAAAATAATAATTAAAAGAAATGATAATATATGAAACTGGATGACTGAAATGAGGAAGAAGAGTTGGTATAAACTTTTGAGAAGCTTTTTCGTAAGTGCTGTAAAGTTGCCTTCGTCTTGGTAGAGGTATTTTGGGGAGAAAGGAGGATTGTTGAGGGAAAATGTGTGAAATAGTTGTCTCCCATCTTTCACATCCCGTTTTCTTTATTATTTTCTTAGCAACACTTTGGCTTATTTTCATTTTGTTTTATTTTATTTTATTTTATTTAACCGTTACTTTTTCTCAGTTTAAGATGTTTGAAAATATATGTGTATGTATGTATGTGTGTGTGTGTGTGTGCGTGTATTATATTCTCTGGCCATTATATATATCGTCATCTATCGGTCTATCTATGTGTACGTCAGTCTGTCTATTTGTCCAGGTATCACGATCTGTCTATCTGCCATCAGTCAATTTATCTATCAGTCCACATTTATCTCTGCCAGTATATCATTCTATCTATCCATATGTGTTTATCTGTCAGTATATAATTCTATCATATTTCTATCATTCTATCTATCCATCCATGTATCTGTTAGCCAGTGTATCTATCTATCTCCTCTTTCCTCTGAGCATCTTTCAGGTATAATGTATTCCTTTGATATTGTTCTTCCTTCCATCCTTCTGCCTTCTTCCTTTCCCTCACCCCACCTCCCTCACCCCTACCCCAGCCCTCGTCCTCCCACTCTCCTCCTCTTTCCTTCACGCATCCGACTTTCTTCCTCTCCTCCCTCACCTTCTCCTCCCATTCCCAGATCCTTCCTCCCCCACTCCTCCTCCTCCTCCTCCTCTTCCTTTCACCCCACCTTCCCCCCTCCTCTTCCTTCATCCCTCTCTCTCTCTCCCCTCGTCTTCTATGTCCTTACCTCTTTCCTATCTCCAGTCCCTCCCTTCTCCTCTCCCCTCTTCCTCTCTTTTCCTTCTCCTCTCCCCTCTCCCTCCAATTCCTTCCCTCTCTTCCTGCTTCCTTCCAGCCTCCCTTCTCATCCCTCTCAACCTCTCCCGCTCCTTCACCCTCTCACCTCCCTCCCTCGCCATTCCTCCATCTGCCTGTGTTAATACCATATTCATAGCCTAGTAACAAGCAGGGCAGATCATAGGAAACAGGCAGAAGGAGGGAGGGAGAGAGGGAGGAAGGGGGAGTGGAGGGGAGGGAGGAAGATATGAGATGAATATTTTGCTGTGGAAAGAAGAGGAAGAATAATTTATAACGAGGTAGGAGAGAGAGAGAGTAATAAATGTCGTGGAAGAAGAAATGATTGATAAGGGAGGGAGATGAAGATAAGGGAGAGGAAAAAGAGGAGGAGGGAGTGGGAGAAATATGGGAGGAATATTTTATTGTGGAAGAAAGAGGAATTATTGATGAGAGAGAGAGAGAGAGAGGTAATAGAGATAAAGAGGGAGGGAGGAGGAGAGGAAAACCAAAGGTGCTGCATCTCATTGCTGGTGAGATGAGGAAAGTCAGTCAGTCTCTCTCTCTCTCTCTCTCTCTCTCTCTCTCATTGTCTTCATTTTCTTTGTCGCTTCAGTAATTCCTTTCTTTACCTTTCCTCTTTTTCTATCATTTTTTTCTCTTTTTTCCCTTCCTTTCTCACTTCCTTCTTTTTTCCTTCCTCCCTTCCTTCTTTCTTTTTCCTTTCCTTCCTTCCATCCTTCCTTCCTTCCTTCCTTCCTTCCTATTACTTCCGTCCGTGCTTCGTTCGTATGTTCTTTGTCATTCTTCCTTCCCTTCACTCACTCACTCACCCCCCCTCAACATGCATCACTTCCCTCCCCCTTTTTTTCCTCCCTTCCCTCCCCTCCCATAATTGCTTCCCTCCCTCCCTCCCTCCCTCGTGAATTATTTCCATAGCAGGTCAAGCGAGGTCACACCCGGTCACCTCCCTCCCTCCCTCCTTTCCTCCCTCCCTCCCTCCCTTCAATCCTTGTGCTTGCCTATTCTTCCTCCCTATTTTCTTCCCCTCTCCCTCTCCTCTCCTCCCTCCACGGTTCTGTTTCCTCCCTTCTTACCTCCATTTAGCGTTCCCTACCACTCTCCCCTCCTTCCTCCCTCCCTCTAACTGTATGTGCTTCCGTCTCCCCTCTCCCTCCCTCCCTCCTCCCTTCTGTGTGCTTGTCTCTTCCCTCTTCCTTCCTCCCTCCCTCCCTTTCTCCCCTTCTCGTCTCTCTCTCTCTCTCTCTCTCTCTCTCTCTCTCTCTCCGTTATTTTTCTTCCTCCCTTCGTTTCTTTCTCCTTTCCATCTCTCTGCCTCCCTTCCCTCCCTCATATTTGTTTCCTCCCTCCCTTTCTCTCACTGGTCTCCCTCCCCCTCCTCCCTCCCTCCCCATGTTCTCCCTTCACAATACATCTTTAACAGACAGACAGACAGGGATGGGGGGGGAGGTAGGTAGGGGGATGGATTGATAGATGGAAGGAAGGAAAGATAAGGAGTTAGGTAGATAGGTATGTAGTAGATTAATAGGTAAATAAATTGATAAATAGACGAACAGATGGATGGATAGATAGATAGATATGGGTGGATAAATAATGAGTTAGGGATAGATAGCTGGAAACATTGATGGATATATAGGTTTAGATACATTAAAATAAATAGATTAGATAGATATACCTATAGATCGAAGGACACCGGAACAGATACTGCGATAGATAGATAGATAAAAAGGTAGGCGGTGATAGATCGAGTTAGAAATAGATAGATAGGAAGACAGACATAGAATGATAGATAGATCGACACCGAAATAGACAAGTACCGTAACAC
Organism: Coenobita brevimanus; assembly: GCF_032717465.1. NCBI lineage: Eukaryota > Metazoa > Arthropoda > Malacostraca > Decapoda > Coenobitidae > Coenobita > Coenobita brevimanus. The sequence goes on along the minus strand of NC_137049.1, from coordinate 16,111,093 downwards.
ACCGATAGACAGACCTCGCGATAGATGCACAGATAGAGGTGGGTGGCGATAGATGCACAGATAGATAGAGGCGATAGATTCATAGTGACATGTTGATTGGAGGAAACTGATGGAATGTTGGAGGGAAAATGAGGAGGAAATTTTCTCAGATGTGGAGAGATTGGATGCCAGGAGAGAGAGAGAGAGAGCGGAATGGGAGAATGAGAGTTTGTGGAAGAGATGAGAGAACTTAGAAAGAGATAGAGAGAGAGAGAGAGAGAGTAAAAGTGAAAGAAAAGATAAATGATAAATAATGGAACGAGATATTAAGGAACTAAAATGATCAGGTAGATAGATAGATAGATAGATAGGTTGGTAATAGATGGAAAGAGAGGCGTCAACAGAAGAGGAAGAGAAGCATGACAAGATATGGAAGGAGAAATGAGAGAGAGAGAGGACAAGGAAAGAAAGGTGGAGACGAGAAGCTCAATCCATCTTCTTCCTACATTTTCAGGCTGTCAGTGAGAGAGAGAGGGAGGGAGGGAGAGAGAGAGAGAGAGAAAAGGAGGGGAGTGCAAATTGAGGAAGGGAGGAGGTTGCGTGTCAGGTATTGTGAGGGAGGGAGGGATAATATGAGGGAGGGAGGAAGAAGGGGTGTAAGGGAGAGAAAGAGGGAGGGACGGAGGAGAGGGAGAGAGAAGGGAGGGGTGAGGGAGGGAGGATGACGTAACAGGTGTAGGTGCATTGTAAATAAAACAATAAACACAAGTAAGGAAGGTGTGTAGGAGTATTTGCCCATGGAACAAATTATGCAAACATTGGAGCGAATTGGTAGAAGAAAAAAAAGATAGAAAAAAGAAAGTAAGAAAGCTGAAGAAAGTAAGGAAAGGGAAGGAAGAAAGACAAAAAGAAAGTAAGAGAAAAAGAAAGAAGAAAGACAGAAAAAGAAAGGAAGGAAGAAAATAAGAGACAGAAGGAAAAAGAAAGGAAGGAAAACGGAAGGAAAAAGAAAGTGAGAAAGAAAAAGTAAGAGTGACATGAAGAAAGGAAGAGAAAGTAAAGAAAATTTGAGCGAATGCAAAATGGTCTCCACGCATCACATAGACCAAAACAAGACAATTTAATAACATCAAGACAAAGGGAAGAAAAACCTGGAGAGACCTAAAAACATGAGTGATTTGTCTGTGTTGTAAGGAGGGGTATGATTGGGGGGATTGGTGTACTAGAACTAGAGAGAGAGAGGTGAATTTGAGTTAGATACATAAATAGGTGGGAAGATACAGATAAAGATACAAAACTGAGGTGGATGGATAGATAGATAAAGAGATAGATAGGTAGGTAGGTAGAGAGAGAGAGAGAGAGAGGTTTGATAAATGGCAGGGTCGAGTACAATTGGGTATATTTGTGGCCAGGGTTCAATTTAAGGAGGGGGTGACAAAGTGCGTGTGTGTGTATGTACGTGTGTGTGTGTGTGTGTGTGAGAGAGAGAGAGATTACGAAGAAAATGACTGACTGAAAGATGGAATGAAATGGAAGGTCGGAAGATGATGATGAGGAGGAGGAATGATGATGATGATGATGATAAGCAAGAGGAGGAAAAGGTGGGAAGAAAGGAAGAAAAAAGAGAGGAAAGAAAGGAGGAAGTGTCGGAGGAGATTAGGAAAGTAGATAAGGAAGCCAAGCAAGGAAGGAAAATGGTTGTTGTGGTCTTGAATGGTAATTGTGGTAGTTGTGGTGGATGGGGGCAGAAGGTGGTGAGTAGAGGAGGAGGAGGAAAGAAAAGTGAGAGAAGAAAGGAGAAGAAGAATTAATTGAAAATGTAATTGATTTCAAGCGAGAAGTGCAAGAGGTCAAGTTGAAATCAAGGAAAGAAAAGGAAGAAAAGAATGGAGGAAGAAAATGGATAAAATGAGGGAAGGAAGATAAGGAGATAATAGGAAGAGAAGGATGAGAGAACTTGGTGAGACTGAAGGAAAACAATGAAGAGGGCATGGAAGGACGGAAGAAAAGGGGTTGATTAGGATCAGGACGAAGAAGTTGAAGAAGAAAAGGTTGAAGAATTGAGGGGGGGGTAAGGAAAAATAAAAATGAAAGGTGAAGAAGTACTGATGAGGAAAGATGTATGGGGAAAAATGAATGAATGGAGGCTAAGGAAGTAATGAATAAAGGAGAGAGATGAAATGAAGTAAGTAAAAGAGATGGAAATAAAGAATTCGAACTGAGAGGGTGACGAAGAAAGCAACGGGAAGACAAGTAAAGAACAATAAAGACAAACATAAGGTAGAGAAGTAAGGAAGGAAGAAAGCACCAGCAATGAAGACAAATGGAAGTTAGGAGGAAGTAATGAAGGAAGGAAGGAGGGGAAATGAAGAAAGATGAAGGCTGAAGGAGCAGTGTTGAAGGAAGTTGAGGGTTAAATTGAGGGTTGTCGGTGAAGAGGGAGGGGATACTTAGATTTAAGAGGGGAACGTGACACCCCTTCTTCCCTCCCCTCTTCGCCCTCCCCCTATTCCTCCCCCCCCTCCCTTCCTTCTCGTCCACTTCACCCTACCTCCCTCTTCCCTTTCCCTTTCTTCCCCTCCCCATTCTTTTTTCCTTCACCAGCCCCTTCCCTCCCCTGTCTTTCCCCTTTCCCTCTCAGCATTCTTCTTTCTCTTTCCTTTTTCCTTCTCCCCTCCCCCTCCTTTTTCCTTCCTTCCTTATTTTCCTCTCACTCATTTAGTTCCTCCTTCCCTTGTCTTCTTCTTTCTTTCCTTCATCCTTTCTTCCTTCTTCCTAATTGCCTCACTGTTCACTTATATCCCTCAATCATCTCCCCTTCTTCCGTTTTTCATCGTTTCTACGCGTTTCCATCATTCCTTCCTCTCCCCCTATCCCTCTTCTCTCTTTCCTCTCCCCCTATCCCTCTTCTCTCTTTCCTCTCCTCCACACTCCTTTCTCTCTTCGTCTCTGCTTCGTACCTTATTCCCTCCTTCTCCCTTTTTTTTTTCCTCTCTCACTCCTCCCTTATCTCTCCCCTCTATCCCCGCCTTCCTCCCCCTCTCTTTCTCCTCTCCTTCCTCCCCCCTCCCTCGCTCCTCCTTTTTCTCCTCCTTTCCCTCTCCCGCTCTCCCTTCCTCAAATTTTCATGTTAGCTGGCAATTACAAGTTGTGGTAGTTTTAGTAATAGTCGTAGTTGTGGTAATAGTCGTAGTTGTAGTGGTGGTAATAGTCGTAGTTGAAGTGGTGGTAGTGGTGATAGTAGCCATAGCTGTTAGGGTGTTGTTGTAATGATTGTAGTTGTTCTAGTTCTGATAGTCGGACATGTGTTGGTTGTTGTTTTGGCGATAGTAGAGTTGTAACAGTGGTAGTTGTAGCGATGGGAGTGGCGATATTGCTGGTAGTTGCGGTAATGATGGTGATTAGGGGACTATACATTATTACCATTAATCACGACCTCACGAGTAACAGCTTCATTCAGGCTGTTGCTTTCTATAAGTCCTTCAAAAAATTCACTAGTATTGCACACACACACACACACACACACACACACACACACACACACACACACACACACACACACACACACACACACACACACATATATATATATATATATATATATATATATATATATATATATATATATATATATATATATATAACCGATTTACATATAACTGTCCAGGTGACGTGTCCTTCTGGCCTTGGATGAGAATCAGATTTTACCTGATGTAGTAGCCCAACCAATCGTGTGTGGGGGGGGGGGTTAGCTTGCCTCACCACCACCAGGCCCTTCCTCACTTCCTCACCACTACCCATTGCAGTTCCTCCACCATTTCTCATAATAACACCTCCTTTTGGCCGAAAAATACTTTGACGGTAACAGCTTTTCACACCACGCTAATTCTACCCCAACTCCTCGCCCTGGACACACACCTAACGGGAGGCAGAGTCGGAAATGTGGATAAGAGTGCACGCGCCATCACTGCCACGCTGTACAGTTGTCTCCTTGATCATGGGC
>NC_137049.1:16072111-16102111 GCF_032717465.1 Coenobita brevimanus | reverse complement strand
CCTTTTATGGCCTCATCCCTCCGGCTGATGGTGTGCTGGTGCTGCCGGAGGGCCTGGGCGTGGCCTTGTCTTATTTCGTCCAGTTGGTTTTGGGCCGCCTCATGTTTTTTCATTAAGTCAGCCATACCTGCCTGGAGGCTGGCGTGGGCGGCTTCCCTTGATTGGGCGTCTGCCTGGGCCTCCTCCAGCGCCTGGCTCTGATCCACCACCTTTTGGCGTAAGGAACCAAGTTCGTGGTCTTGTGAAGATAAGACCATTTCGGCCTCCTTCAGCACGGACTCCATCTGGGCTCCCCGCTCCTGGTGGTGGGTAAGGTCCCTGTGAGTCTGGGCGTGCTGCCGCTCCCAGGCCTGCAGCGCCCGCTGCGCCTCCTCAAGGTGACTTTCGAGGTCCAGTCGCCTGCGTTTTTCTTCATCATGGCGACGTTCTGTGTCCTGCAGGCGCTGCAGGCGGTCCTGGTGTATGGTTTGGAGAGCCTGCAGCTCCTCCTCCAGCTCTCTGGCATGCTATGCGCGTGATTCGAGCTGACCCGAGACTTCCTGGTGTCGCCTTTTCCAGGTATCACGGGAGCTCTGGGCGTCGTGAAGGAGCCCCTCCACCTCCTCCCGCTTCTGCGTCTCGGCGTGGTGAAGCAGGAGGTGGTCTGCATGGGCGTCCGTCAATTTCTGCATTTCGCCCGTCACGTGATCCAACTCATGGCTCTTGGCCTTCAGGTCCTCATGGGCGGCGTCCAGGCGTGTGGCGAGGGCGTTGGCCTTTTCGTCTTTGTCGGCCAGGATGCCCCACGCGTCCTCGTCTTTCTACTCCTGCAGCACCCGAGCAAACTCCTCCTAATCTTGGAGCGAAGTCCGGGCCGCCTGAACCTCCTGCTGCAGGGCGAGGTTCTGGGACTCCAGCTGAGCCTTCTGTTCCCGAAGGCTCTCAATCGCCTGCCCGTAGGTGTGCAGGTGCGCCTCCAGCTGGCGCACGCGGGCCTCCAGGCCGCGTGCGGCAGCCGCGTCGCCGCCGCGACCCGCACCCCGGGCCCGAGCCCCCTCTACCCCCCCCACTGCCCCACACAGCCCCCCCACCACCACCAGCAGGAGGAGGAAGTTCATTTTGATTTTGATGAATAAATGTAAAATTATTTAGGACTAAGAAGATGAATAAGAAATGGTTAATTATGAGGGGGGTGAGGGGGAATTAGAAGGAGAGTGAGTTGATGGGGAAGGAGAAGGGAAAGGAAGAGGGAGGAGGCGGAGACGAAGGGGCGCCACGGATCAAAGATACGGCCTCTGCAGACAGCTAGTCCAATTATACACACTATTGTATACATACAGCAAATTATACACACTGTATTGTATACATACTGCAAATTATACACACTATTGTATACATACTGCAAATTATACAGTGTATATTTTATACATTATCATCATCATTCGGGCCTCCTTTCCCACCCTCGGGCCGAGTGAGGAGTAGAAACGTCTAGACCAGTGGTTCTTAACCTTTTTCTGAGTCACGAACACCTTCGCGATTCTAGTGAAAGCTATGAACCTAGAAAAATGCACATAAGCACAAACACAGCATTTTGCATGCAATGAATGTACCTGTACTTTATTTTACTGAAAACTGCCTCACGCAGTGTATGACATACACGAAGTATAAAACTGTCTTTACAAAAAACTGTTTTCCATTCTTTCATCGAAAAGCTAATGGCCACTCGATGAAAAAATGAAATACATCCAACTGGTGCAAATTAAACAAAACAAAACATTAATTCTGCCCAAAAGTTTATTTCAGTGACAGGGTTGTTGTTTGGCTTGAATATGAGTTTGTGGAGTGGTCTTTGGCAAGCAAACGCGCATGTCATCGCTAACATCCAGTTGATTTCGACTTTTCGTTTTGATAGAAACAAACGATCAGTTGGTTAAAGCGCTCCACTCTGACCGAAGGGTCGGAGGATCGAATCCACCCAAGAGTCATTGGTAGACATCAGGAAGGGCATCCGGTCATAAAATGTTACACGCTCCAAACCAAAGTCCTCTACCCAGGGGCAACGCCTTAGCCCTTATCCAAAAAAGGGGGACTTGGCGTAAAACTCAAAAAGAAAAAGAAAAAAGAAACGCTGAAAACCCTGACTCACAAAGGTACGTAGCGGCAAAGGGAATCACAGCACCATAGCTCGCCCTGCCACACACACGGACGCTTGTGGCAGTGAACACCAGAATTCTTCAAGACTCCTCGATTTTTTTTTTCTTTTTTTTTAATGATGCCAAACGGCATCACAAAATTGTTCTCAACTATTCTGACCTTCACGGACACCCTGAAGCTCATCCATGGACCCCAGGTTAAGAACCCCTGATTTAGACAGTCCACGTTTGTCCTGTCCAGTGGGCCACGCCTCCAGTCACTCATCTTTCAGGCCCTCGGAATCCTGGCTCTGTCAGCACATTATACCTACTACAGCGCGTTTGTTCTAAGCTGACCACCTCTTTCAGCCCAGTCACTCATCATTCAAGCCCCCGGAATCCTGGCTCTATCAACACATTATACCTACTACAGCACACTCATCATTCAAGCCCCCGGAATCCTGGCTCTGTCTACACATTATACCTACTACAGCACACTCATCATTCAAGACCCTGAAATCCTGGCTCTGTCTACACACACTCATCATTCAAGCCCCTGGAATCCTGGCTCTGTCTACACACACTCATCATTCAAGCCCCTGGAATCCTGGCTCTATCTACACATTATACCTACTACAGTACAGCACACTCATCATTCAAGCCCCTGGAATCCTGGCTCTATCTACACATTATACCTACTACAGTACAGCACACTCATCATTCAAGCCCCCGGAATCCTGGCTCTGTCTACACATTATACCTACTACAGCGCATTTGTTCTAAGCTGCCCACCCCTTTCAGCCCAGTCAGTGGCAAGGGAAGGTAGGTCTGAGGCTGACCTGACTGTAGTCCGTTTACTTCAGCTGACAAAGATCCGTCACTTCTGTCAGCCAAGTTGATGCCCAGTGTGTGGGTGGGGTGGAGAGGGTAGTGGGTGGGGTGGACAGGGTAATGGGTGGGGTGGACAGGGTAATGGGTGGGGTGAACAGGGTAATGGGTAGGGTGGACAGAGTAATGGGTGGGGTGGACAGGGTAATGGGTAGGGTGGACAGGGTAATGGGTGGGGTGGACAGGGTAATGGGTGGGGTGGACAGGGTAATGGGTGGGGTGGACAGGGTAATGGGTAGGGTGGACAGGGTAATGGGTAGGGTGGACAGGGTAATGGGTGGGGTGGACAGGGTAATGGGTAGGGTGGACAGGGTAATGGGTAGGGTGGACAGGGTAATGGGTAGGGTGGACAGGGTAATGGGTGGGGTGGACAGGGTAATGGGTGGGGTGGACAGGGTAATGGGTGGGGTGGACAGGGTAATGGGTGGGGTGGACAGGGTAATGGGTAGGGTGGACAGGGTAATGGGTAGGGTGGACAGGGTAATGGGTAGGGTGGACAGGGTAATGGGTAGGGTGGACAGGGTAATGGGTAGGGTGGACAGGGTAATGGGTAGGGTGGACAGGGTAATGGGTAGGGTGGACAGGGTAATGGGTGGGGTGGACAGGGTAATGGGTAGGGTGGACAGGGTAATGGGTAGGGTGGACAGGGTAATGGGTAGGGTGGACAGGGTAAGAAATAATGCGTATAAGAGACAACAAGGAAGTACACTGGGAAATGTAGGGGAGATGAATAAATGTGAGATGAAGGGAAGAAAGGGAATAATAATAATGCTTGAGAAAGGGAGAGTGACTTAAGGGAGTTGGAAGAAGAAAGGGAGGAGGGTGGAAATGAGAGAGAGGGAGGGAGAGGAATCTGAGAAAGAGTGAAGTGTTTATGGCATGTGGGGAGAGAGAGAGGGAGAAAGAGAGAGAGAAATCTGAGAAAGGCTGAAGTGTTTATGGCATATGGTTTTGTGTGTGTGTGTTTGTGTGTGTGTGTGATCGCCCCATTTTCTTAACAAAACTCTCCTCTCTTTATCTCTCTTTCCTCTATTTAATCTCTCTCTTTCGTTTCTCTCTCCATTTTTATTTGTTCCAATTATTCTCAAAATAAATTCTTTTACCTTCGTCTCATATTTCCCTTTCTTTTCCCTCTTTTCTTATTTTATCACCCTTCTGTTTCCTTCCTTCCATCGCCGGTCATTCCTTCTTTCCTCTTTCCTTCTTCCGTCTTTCCTTCCTCCTTCCTTCCTTCGTCCGTCTTTCTTACTTTCCTTCGTCCGTTTATCCCTTTTTTCTCACTTCCGTCTTTTCTTTCCTTCCTTCCTTTTTTCCATCGTCTTCTTCCTTCAGTCTTTCCCTCTTTTTCTTTCTTCCTTCTTTCCTTCCTTCCGTCTTTCCATTTTCCACGCCATTTCGTTTTCTTCGTCGCCCCATTTCCCTTCTTTTTTCCCTCCTCTTTACTCATCTCTCTCACGCTCTGATTGCTTCACTCTCTCTCTCTCTCTCTCTCTCTCTCTCTCTCTCTCTCTCTCTCTCTCATTTTCATCATCATTTATCTTTTCTTCTTTATTTCACAAAAAAAAGAATGAAGTAGAGAGGGTAAAGAGTAAATATGAGAAGTACACAGATAATAAAGAAGAGGAGGAAGAAAGAGGAGAGAAATGTAGAAAGATTTATAGGAAGAAGACAAAATAAAGGAAGTGGAAGAAAGAGAGGGAGTTTTGTTGGTAAAAAGAAGAGATAAAAAGAGAGGGAAGTGAAGGAGAGAGTGTGGAAGAAATGGAAGGGAAGGAGGAAAGGAGAAGAGAAGTAAGGAGGGAGTGAAGAGTTAGGGATAAAGACGGAAAGGAGAGACGAGTTAGAAGAGGAGATGAAAGGTAGGAGAAAGAGGAGGAAGAAAAGAGAGGAAAGAAGAAGAAGAGAAAAGGGAGAAAAGAGGAAGAAGGGGAGGAGAGAGGTAGTTATAAAGCCTCTTGAACTTTGGCTCGTTATGTGTCTTGCCTAGGAGGAAGGGAGGAGGAGGAGGGAGGGAGGGAGAGAGAGAGGGAGAGGAAGGAAAGAGGGAGGGAGAGACAAGATAGGGATGAGGGAGAGAGTGTGTGAGAGAATGAATGAATAAAGGAATGAAGAGGAATGTATAGATAACGAGAGAGAGAGAGAGAAAGATAAAAAATAGATATCACAGGACCAAACTTTTCTCTAATTTTTTCTGTATTCCTCGTGCCATCCCTTCTGCTGCCCTTCATCTGCTTCACCTCTTCTTTACGAGTGTCTTTATTGTCTTCCTTTACTGCTTCCTTCGTCTTATTTCTCTCCTTGTTTTCTTCTTTAATTTGGTTGAGCTGTTTTTATTGTTGGTTGTAACTCTCTCTCTCTCTCTCTCTCTCTCTCTCTCTCTCTCTCTCTCACTTTTTCCGTCGCTTCCAGCCCAGTGCCTTTCACACCTCCATTTTCCATAACTCTTCCTTACCTCCTCCTCCTCTTCCTTTCTTCCCCCCTCCTTCCTCTTCTTCCTGTCATCCTTCAGCCTTTATCTTATTCTTTCTCACCTTTTTCTTTTTTCTGCTTTTACTTCCTCCATATATCATTGTACCTCTCTCTCTCTCTCTCTCTCTCTCTCTCTCTCTCTCTCTCTCTCTCTCTCTCTCTCTCGTTATCCATCTATATCTACATCTCTCTTTTTTCCTCACCTCTTCCCTCCCTCTTTTCTCTTTTTGTCCCTACTGCTCTTTCCTCCCTCCCTCCCTTCCTCCCTGGAGAGAAAGCACCTACCAATGCCTCCTCCTCTCCCTGTGTTCACCCTTTGACAATCTCCCTCCCTTGTCACCTTGTCATTCACAGGTGGAGGGAGGGAAGGGAAGGGAAAGGAAGAGGGAGGGAGGAAGGGTGGGTGGAAAGATAGAAGGGAATGTGGGTGGGAGAGAGGAAGAAAGAAAGGAAGGAAGGAAGGAGAGAAGGGAGGGAAAAAGGGTGGATAGGTGAAGGGATGAGGGAGGAAAATAGGATCTGATAGTTGAGGAGGTAAGGGAGGGAGAATGGTTGTATGAGTTAGTGAGAGAAGGCTGGCTGGCTAGATAGATAGATAGGTAGATTGATAGATAGTTGGTTGGATGGAAGGGTGGATTTCTTAAAAAAAAAAATACAGTGAGAAGGAGGGAGGGAGGTAGGATGGACGACACATGGATGGCGGAGGGATTTGCGGGAGAAGGAAGAAGGATGGAAAGTACAGTGAGGAGAAGAAATTGGTGGATGAAGGAAGAATGGTATATATAGTAGAACATGGAAGAGGAAGGAAGAGAGGGAAAAAGAATTGTAATAGGGAATAAGTAATGTAAGGAAGAAGTAAAGAGTGTGTTGCTAAAAGTCTTGACATTCCTGAAGTTGTCCAGTGTTAGTTATAGCAGTTTAACATCACTTTTTGAACTGAATAAAGTCAATCAGAGGCGATCAAAATTCTCCATAGCCATCATTAAAGCCGACTACAGTTTTAGAATTGTCAGAATGTTTGAGAAATAATCATAGCTTTGAAGGAGTGAAGAAAAACGTTGGGCAGCCGATGACGTCAGAGGTAAACAAACCTCGCCATTGGTCGAGTGGAGTGTTAGCCTCAGCTCTCGATTCTGATTGGTCCATTTGAGTTGTGATGGATGTTACCGGATGTTGCAACAGTGGAGAGGCTTTACTTGATTGCTGCAGCCAAGTTTGTGCATTTGTCAATTGATTTCCTGCCTCTTTGGTCAGTCCGGCTTAGTTGGTCTGTGTGTAGGGGCTTGTCCATTGGCTATTTCCTTTATTTATTTATTTTGCCAGTTTTCAATTAGTTTTTTTTTTTTTAATTATAGTTTGGATTCGTCAGTTGATTTCTTGCTCCCTTGATTAATACTTCGAGATTATTATTATTATTATTATTATTATTATTATTATTATTATTACTGGTTCAGCTTCGTTTAACAATTTTGCCACCTGATTTATTGCTTTCTTGATCAATTAAATTCTGTTAGTATTTTTTTTGTTTTTTTTGGCTAGTTATGTTCAGTAGGTTGCATTTATTATTATTATTATTATTACTATTATTATTATGAACAGAGGAAGCTTAGTTACTGGTACCATATTTTCATTTATTGGCTTCACATTTAATTGGTTTGGCTATATTAACAGTTGGCTATTTATTAAGTTGAAATATTTGCTTCTTTGGTTAGTTATATTTGATTTGTTTTTTTTAGTTATTCATGGGTATTGTAACTATTTTTGTGTGAAATACCTGCGTCGGCGAGAGAAAGCTTTACGGTACAGCCTCCATCGGTGCGTCTGCCGGGTATCAACGCACCATCTTACGTCGCCAAGGAGTGTCCGGTGCGCGGGAAGAAAGGGTTAAAAGACGCTGTGAACTTCTTGACCTCCGTGTGTGTGTGTGTGTGTGTGTGTGTGTGTGAGAGAGAGAGAGAGAGAGAGAGAGAGAGCAGCTGTGTTAAAAGTTTGAGGCTGGTATAAATAGATGCTTTAATTGTCACCTAGCAACGGGTGGGGACGAGAGAGAGAGAGAGACAGACAGAGACAGACAAAGAGGTGGGGGGATGAAGGAAATGAATGAGGTGAAAACACAGACAGAGAGAGTAGGGAATTAAAAACGGAGAAAGTGATAGGTGAAAGAAGAGTATGAAGAATGATAGAATGTGAAAGAGAGTGAATGGATGAAAGAAGAGTATAAAAGAATTACAGCCTTAACACCCATGCCTGTCCATCCCTACTCATTAACAACCCCCCTCTCATACCACGCCACCCTCCCTCATATACTCTCTTACTTTCTCATATTTCTTTCTCATTTCCCTTTCTTGGACGGATCGCCATTTTGGGCTGTTAACATCCGTAGAGTTTATTGAGGACAAAATTCTCTCTTTAACACACACACACACACACAATATACTTAGGTCTGCTTTTATATACCCAGCGATTTACTGTGGTGGGATTTAGGAGAATTACAAGTATCTTTTTATCATTGTGTGTGTGTGTTGGAGAGAGGGTAGCCTGATTGCGCGGGACAGGGTGACGTGGAGGTGACTTGTTTGTGGCCACCCCTTCAGTCATTAAGGTGTCTGGGTAGATAGATATAGATAGACATACGAGGGCAAAGATAGATACAAATAGATGTAGATAGATGGTTAGATATAGTTAGATAGATAGGAGTAGACAGGCAGATAAATGGAGATAGATAGATAGATAAATAGATGTTCATCAAGTTAATATCCACTTATATCTTAATCACGTTTCCTGTAGTTAAAATAAAAATAATAAAACTAAAATTAACATTGCTATCAACAACCCCCTTCATGACCGAGACTGCTCTAGAGGTGTGGCGAAAGGGGAAAAAGTAGACTAAATCGCTAAAGGAAAATCGTTTGCATAGACTAAATCGCCCAAAGAAAATCGTTTTTGTAGACTCAGTCGCTAAAGGAAAATCGTTTGTGTACACTAAGTCGCCAAAGGAAAATTGTGTACACTAAATCGCTAAAGGAAAATCGTTTGTGTGGACTAAATCGCCAAAGGAAAATCGTTTATGTAGCCTAAATCGCCAAAGGAAAATCGTTTGTGTAGACCAAATCGCCAAAGGAAAATCATTTGTGTATCCCTCTGAGCAGACGATTTTATTCAGCTGAGTCATGGAGCCGCGAAAGAGGAAAAAGTAGACTAAATCGCTAAAGGAAAATCGTTTGTGTATTCCTCTGACGCAAGGGGATTGATGCCGAGTGCGTGTCTGGACTAGTAACCAAGGAGATTTATTTAACCCGGGATTGACGTATGTATCGTGTATGTAATCCCTCTAGCCGCTTATGACGACAGCTAAATCTCTCTCTCTTTCTCTCTCTCTCAGTATTTATCATTGCCCCTTTGTCTACCTGTCTTTATCTATCTGTGTCTATTTATCTATCTCTGTCTATATCTATCATTATCATTGCAAAAGAATATTGAAAGAAAAGATAGAACGAAGTAGAAAAACAATATGAAATGAAAATGGAAAAGGAATGGAATGAAGAGAATTATGAAAGGAAGTGAAAAAGACAAACGAAATCTTAAAGAACAGGACGAAGAAAAGTGAAAATCGGGATGTTTGATGTAGATGAGATAAAAAGATAAGGAAGTATGATAAGAAGGTGTTACAATAGAAGAGAGATAGGCGTGGAAAGATTTGTGTAGAGATATGGAAGAAGAGGAGGAGGAGGAGGAAGATGAATAAAAATGGGAGGAGGGGGAAGAGGAAGAAGAAAAGAAGTCAAATAGGAGGAAGAAGAAGAGAAAGAAAAAGGAGGAGAATAAGAAAAGGAAAGAAGAAAAGAAAATGAAAAGAAGAGGAGGAGGAAATGAATAAGAATGGGAGGAGGAGGAAGAAGAAGAAAGGGAGAGGAAGAAGGGGAAGAAAAAGAAGGAGGAGGAGAGGAAGAAGGGGAAGAAAAAGAAGGAGGAGGAGAGGAAGAAGAAAGAGAAGAAAAGGAAAAGAAATTAGGAGGAACTAAGAGATGAGGAAATGAAAGGTAGGAAAAGGGAAGGCAGGAAAAGAGGGCAAGGAGAGGAAAAAGAGGGAGTGTGGAGAGGGAAGAGAGGAGAGGGGAGGGGAGGGAGAGGTTAGGACGAGGGGAATAGAGTGAGGGTTCGTGGAGGAGAGGGGAGGTATGAAGTGGAGGGGAAGAGGGAATGGAGGGGAGGGGAGGGGAAGAAGGTAGGTAGGTAAGAGCCAAGAGCACCGACAGACAGACGGACGAACACTTCCCTGCAGGTTCAGTCGCGCACAGACCATCTAAGGGGAAGGTTGTGTGTCCCTGCGCTCCCGACGTGTCTCTGTGAACGGAACAAAATGTGAGAATTAACCACCGATTGACACATTTCCAAAAACGCGCGCGACGGAGGCTTCAAGGATGGCATATTCTGAGTGCTGTGTGACCATTTCAAAAAGCCAAAGGACCGTTTACCCTCCAAAAAGGCCATTCGCAGTGGATTTGCAAAACTGAAGACCCGTGTTTTGAATTTTACCGTTTTTGTTTTTCTCCGCTTTGCCTCCTACCCCCAGCCCATGTCAAAAGTCCACCCTGGCGCCTATTCGGATTAAGTTTGTGTCTCCGCCGAGCCCTAAAGTCGCCAAAGGTAAGTTGGATAACGGCTTGGCAAAGTTTTGGGGGCAAGAATGGATTTTGCATTAGCCGTACCCCCCCTCCTCCACGGCCTGATATAACGTGCACCTAACCTGTCTCTCCTTTGGCCTATGTATGTGTGTTCATGGTTTTGTGTGTGTATTTTCATGGTTTTGTGTGTGTGTGTGTGTGTATTTTCATGGTTTTGTGTGTGTGTACTTTCATGGTTTTGTGTGTGTGTACTTTCATGGTTTTGTGTGTGTGTACTTTCATGGTTTTTTGTGTGTGTACTTTCATGGTTTTGTGTGTGTGTACTTTCATGGTTTTGTGTGTGTGTACTTTCATGGTTTTGTGTGTGTGTACTTTCATGGTTTTGTGTGTGTACTTTCATGGCTTTGTGTGTGTACTTTCATGGTTTTGTGTGTGTGTACTTTCATGGTTTTGTGTCTTTTCATGGTTTGTGTGTGTGTTTGTGTTTTCATGTTTGTGTTTTTTCCGTGTTTTTCTCGTTATTCTCGAGTACACATGCTGGTAGTCGTGTGTGTTGGTGTTTTAATCATCTTTAATTATCGTGAGCTTAACTTCAGCACTCTCGGTGTTTTATTTATTTATTTATTGCTGTTCAGGGATTATATTGTAGCCTTAAGATCTTTATTATTTTTATTATTAACGGTAAATAAAGTGAACTGCTACACAACGTTGATTTAGTGCAGGTATTTATGTCTGTTTTATCGGTTTGTGTTTACTGTTTATTTTCTTGTGGCTAATCCTGTTTTTTTTTCTACAGTTATTGGTATTATTGTAGTTATTGTTATTGTTATTATCTGTTTGCTCCTAACCTTCCCTTTATCGAGATGTGTGTTTGCAGGAGTTGGGTTTGTGTTTTTTTCCTTGTTCTTTTGTATGTTGTACTTTGTGTGTGAAAGAGAGACAGGGAGAGAGAGTATTGTGTGTGTGTGTGTGTGAGAGAGAGAGAGAGAGAGACAGAGAGAATGTGTGTGTGTGTGTGTGTGTGTGTGTGTATGAAAGAGATAGGGTGTGTGTGTGTGTGTGAGAGAGAGAGAGAGAGAGAGAGAGAGAATGTGTGTGTAATTTATTTGTGGGAAAGTATGAAAAAATTACTACACTACTGATGGATCCAGTTTAGATGTTCCTTTGTACTATTTTTATATCGCTTATTGTCTAAACTACCCTCCATTTTGTGCGTGTGTGTGTGTGTGTGTGTGTGTGTGTGTGAGAGAGAGAGAGAGAGAGAGAGAGAGAGAGTTAATTTGGTAAAAAAAAAAAAAAAAAAAAAAACGGTACCAGTATTTTTGATTGATGTTCAAATTTGGTCAAAGTCCTTTAATTTATAGAGCGAATGTCCCTTTGTATGGTGTGTGTGTGTGTGTGTGTGTGTGTGTGTGTACAAATTAAGCTTTAAAATGTAGGTTCCTTTGCTGTGTTTATCGAATTTCCCTTTAGTAATGAAAGAGAGAGAGAGAGAGAGAGAGAGATAGGGAGAAAGGGGGGAAGAGAAATTAGGAACAGAGGGGAGGGGAAGGAAATAGGAAGTGAAAAAGAGGGGGGAGAGGAGGGAAGGGCGATAGATGGATACCTAGATAGATAGAAAGAGAGAGAGCTATTTCATCGATATATCATGTAATCTAATTCCGGTTGTCCTTTATAGTATTATTTATAGGCTAACTTACCTTTGTTCACCTGACTTGTACCAAAATTGGGTTAGTCTACCCGACCTGAAGTTAGACGGAAGTTAAAATGCGTACAGCAAGTCCATATCATCATTCATCCTGGTATCCTTCTCCTCCTTGTCCCTCCTCCTCCTCCTCCTCCTCATCATCATCATCATCATCATCATCATCATCATCATCAGTCCATTCACCATCATCATCATCCATCCAGCCTCCTCCATCTTATCATCATCCATCCATTCATCCATCCTTCTCATTCGTCCACCTCCTCCTCCTCCTTATCATCATCACTCCAACTACCTGTTCTTCCCCTCCTCCTCGTTATCATCATCATCATCAGTCCGTCCATCCTCCTTCTCCTTATCATCATCCATCCTTTTTTTCCTCCGTCCTCCTCCTCCTCCTCGTCATCATCATCATCATCATCATCATCATTAGCTACTCATTGTTCTTCGAAAAGTATAAAGTGAAAGTTATTGTTCTAAAAAGGATTAAGTGATAGGAAAGTTGTTCTGTTTGTTATGCCTTGTTCTTCATGCATATGTAAGTCACGATTATTTATTTATTTATTGTTCTATGTTCTTCAGAAGTATTAGATGAAAGTTATTGTTACGTATTCAAAAACCTATTAAACGATAGGGAAGTTATTGTTATACCTTGTTCTTCATCTGTCACGAAAAGAAAGTTATTATTTTGTGAATAACGTCCAGAGTTTCCGTGTAAAATATATCTATCAACTTATCTATCTACATCTGTCTGTCTATCTATCTATTTCTTTATCTGTAAAACGTTAGGCTATATAATCTTCATATTCCTTTCACCATTTTATATTCACGTTTTCTGTCTGTCTCACGCACAACAGATCCAATATAAACTTGCATCCATTGTTTTGAAAGTTTAATTTTGGAAAACGGAAATTGGAAAAACAAGTGCCGTTAGATGGAAGAAGAAAAAAAAAAAAAGATGGGAAGGGATATGTATTTTTGGTATTTTTTGTCTGGGGTTAAAATTAAGTATTGTTCCCGTAATGTGCTATTGTTTATGCATTAGTGTTAGGTTAGCAGGGGCGATAGCTCTCTCTCTCTCTCTCTCTCTCTCTCTCTCTCTCTCAAATTGCCACCTCTCCGTCTTTTAGGTTTTGCTGAGTTGTAACCAATATTAACACTGGAATATAATGCTAGCCACGAAGAAGTGCAGTGGAAAGGAGGTAGAGCCGTGGTAGTGATTGTGGAGGTAGTCGTGTGGTTGTGATAGTGGTGATGGTGGTGGTAGTAGTTTTGATGATGGTGGTTGTTGTAGGGGTGGGTTTTCCTTCCGTGTCAGGTAGTTGTGGTTGGGTGGGTGGTTTTTGGTAGTAGCGGTGGTTGTAATTTTGGCAGTTGTGATGGTGGTGGTAGTTGTGGTAGGGAAGGGTGGCCATCAATGTAAAATATGCCTTACTTTGCGTGCTGGTTCCTCCCTTGTCACCCCCACCCCCCTTTCTTCCTCCTCCCTCCTTCCTACCACCCTCTTTTTCTTCCTCCCACTTTGGTCCTCCTCCTTCCCCGGTCATGCTCTTCCCTCCCTCTTTACGGTCCCCTTCCCCCTTCCTCCCTTCTCCCTTCCTTCATCTTTCTTAGCTGTTTCTCCCTCTTACATCTCCCTTCCTCCTTCCTCTCTTGTTCCTTGCTCCCTTTTCCTAGCTTCTCCCTTCCTCCTTACTTTTCCTTCCCTTCCTCTTTCTTTTTCCTTACTTTTCTCCATCTTGTGTACTTTTTCCATCCTCTTCTTCCTTCACTTCTTTCCCTTCCATTTCCATGTTTTTTTTCTTCCTTTCCTTCGCTTTCTTATTTCCTTCACACACTCATTACCTACTTGCATTTCCTCTCTGCTTCATGCATTCCCCTTTCTCTGATTTTCATTCTTCCATCTGTGCTCGCGCTCTCTCTCTCTCTCTCTCTCTCTCTCTCTCTCTCTCTCTCTCTCTCACTCACTCACTCACACACACACACACACACACACACACACACACACCTTTTTCTCCGCTCCCTCTTTCGTACCCTCCCTCTCATTCATGCCTAGCCTATCCTCCTCCCATCATTCTTACCCTCCCTCTCCCTCTCTCTCCTCCCCTCCCTCCCTCTCCCTCTCTCTCCCCCTCCTTCATGCCCACTCATTCCAACCTCCCACACAATACCGGTACCCACCCCCCCTTTCTCTCTGTCTCTCCCCTTCATTCTTACCCCCTCCTCCCTGTTTCATCTTCCCCATCATCCTTTCTTCCTCCTTCCTTCTCTCGTTCTGCTCGCTCTCATTCTTTCCCCTCCCTCTTCCTTCCCTTCCTCTCCATCTTCCTCTTTCCTAGCAGATTCCAGCCCTCTTCCTCATCCTTTCTCCACCCTCCTCTTCCCTTTCCTCTCTCTCTTCACCTTTATTCCTGAAGCGTGTTGCCCCCCCCTCATCTCAGTCACTTCCTCATTCTTTCCATCTGTCTTCTACATTCATTTTCCTCCCTCCTCCTTTCTTACATCCTCCCTTTTTCTCTTCATCCTCATCTATGCAGCCTCTTTTTCTTTCTCTCCTCATTCATGCTTCCCTCATCTTCCCCTGCTCTCCTTCCCTTCTCCCTCTCTCCTTCCCTTTCTATACACCGTCATTTATGCATCCTCTCCTCTCTTTCATTCGTGTTTCTCATATTCTTTTCCTTTCCCTCCATTCTTCCTCCCCACCCCTTCTCCCTTTTTGCCCCTTCCTCTTTCCCTTTCCCTCCCTTCTCCCTGTCCCTCTCCATTCTCTCTTTCCTCTCCCTCTCGATCTCATTCCATTCTCATTTTTCCTCTCCTCCTTCACTACCTCCAGTTCCTTTCCTATGCTCTTTTTCCCCCTCAACTCCCTCTCTTCCCCTTCTTCCTTCCTATCTTCCTTTCCCTCCCTTCTCTATTCCCACTCCCCTCTCCCTTACCCCTCGCTCTCCTCCCTCTCTTCCCATTCTCCCTTCTTCCTCTCCCTCCCTTCTCTTTTCCCACTTCCCTCTCCCTTACTCCTCACCCTCCTCCCTCTCACCCCCACTCCCTCCCTGCTCATCATGGCTACATTATGCAGATGTGTACTGGAGTTGGTTAGTACTTATATATAATGTTTGTGCTGCTTCCCAAATGCACTGTTTACCCCGACACACTTCTATATTAAGCATTTACACCATCTTGTTTATGACCACTGGCGCAGATGTTGGCCAGATTTCATTTACCTTTTTCTTATTTTTATTGTTTGGTGGGACCGGAATTTTGGCCTGTTTTTATAAAGATGTATGTTTTTTTTTTTAATGAATGGCTTTGGTTGTGTGGAATTTTGGTGCTGGGATATGGTTATTGTTTATTATGACTCATGTATTTATTTTGATTTTTAAGTTTTGTTTGAAGGGAGAGTTAGTATCGATTGACCCCTTATCTGTGTTTTTGGTTGAAAGAGTTAGTATCAGTCCTTATTAGTGGTGTTAATTGAGGGAGAGTTAGTGCATGGTTTCTTATCTCTGTTCTTATCTGGTTAAAGGAGAGTTAGTAACAATTGATCTCTTATCTATGTTATTGGTTGAAAGGAGAGTTAGTTCTTATCAGTGGTGTTAAATGAAGGATAGTTAGTGCGTGGCTTCTTATCTCTGTTCTCATCTGTGTTCTTCGTTAAAGGGGGAGTTAGGTCCGGTACTGTTGTTTACTCTCGAGTGTGTGGGTGGCTGTGTTGACTTTTTTGTTTTTACTAGCTTGTGTTCATTTACAGTAACATTATTATTATTATTATTATTATTATTATTATGTATGCCTTGATTTCTCACTTCTCTTCTATGTTACCCCTCTTATGTCCTTCTTTTCCCTCTTTCTCATTCTTCCTGTCTCATCCCTCCATTTTCTTCCTCATCTCTTCCACTTCCTTTCCCTCTCCTTTCTTACATTATCGTCTCCCCGTCTCCCCAGTTTCTTCTACTCCCCATCTTTCTCCTTCAGGATCATCGCTTTTCCTTCCTCCCCTCCCATCTCCTTCCTTTTCTCTTCCCAAATTCTCCTTCCCCTTCCGCCTCCCTCCTCCCCTGCCCCTTCCCCTTCTCCCCCTCCCCCTCCCCTTATGTCGTGTCTCGTCGCGTTTTTTGTCTGTACTTCTCATTATCCTGTTTTCCTCCCCCCCATCTCTCTCTCTCTCTCTCTCTCTCTCTCTCTCTCTCTCTCTCTCTCTCATTTATCTACCTGTGTGTGTGTAGAACCAAACATAAGAAACAAAATACAAACATGTACTCTTATTATGTCCTGTGTTTACCCTTCACTGATGTCACCCTAGTATTAATATATTCATGTATGTAAATCCACTGTGTGCGTATAGGTTTCGTGTGTACGTTTTTTCTGAACTGTAGGTAGCATAAGTGTGTGTTTGTGTGTGTGTGTTTGAGAGAGGCAGGCGTGGTGTGTGTGCTTGTGAGTGTGGGAGAAAGAGGCAGGCGTGGTGTGTGTGCTTGTGAGTGTGGGAGAAAGAGGCAGGCGTGGTGTGTGTGCTTGTGTGTGTGGGAGAAAGAGGCAGGCGTGGTGTGTGTGTGTGTGTGTGTGTGTGTGTAAGAGAGTTTGTGGGTAAAAATGTATTGTTTTTGTTGTTGATGGTGACGTACGCACACCATTGTTTCTTCCGCTTATCTTAATCTCCAACTCCCTACCTCGTCCTCGGCCTCCTCCTCCCCCTCCCTTTCTTTCAACCTCTTTTTCATCCCCTCTCAGTCCCACCCCCCGTCTCTCTCTCTCTCTCTCTCTCTCTCTCTCTCTCTCTCTCTCTCTCTCAGAATTGGGTAGTTGCTCATCTGCTAATTCCCATTCCTTTCGCTATTATCAGATTTTCTCC
Source organism: Coenobita brevimanus (assembly GCF_032717465.1). Taxonomy (NCBI): domain Eukaryota; kingdom Metazoa; phylum Arthropoda; class Malacostraca; order Decapoda; family Coenobitidae; genus Coenobita; species Coenobita brevimanus. The sequence goes on along the minus strand of NC_137049.1, from coordinate 16,085,464 downwards.
TCCCCTCTTCCATTATATATCTTTTCCCCCATTTTCTCTCTCACATCTTTCTCCCCATCCCTCTTTCATCCCCCTCTCTTTCTTCTCCCCTTTTTATCTCCCTTCCTTCCCATCACTGTTCCATTTCCTGCTACCTAAATTTCTTCCTCTTTTTCACTCCATTTCCTTCTCATTTCCCTCTTCTCCTTTACTCCCCTTCCTCCTTTTTTATTTTTTTTTATTTTTTCCTTTTACCAGCCCTTTCTCTCTCTCTCTCTCTCTCTCTCTCTCTCTCTCTCTCTCTCTCTCTCTCTCTCTCTCTCTCTCAATTAACTCCGTTCGCTTTCTAAGATCTTTGAAACCCCTCCAGTCCGATCATCTCTTGCAAATCACAATAGAATTGATGAAGAATGGTAAAAATATAATGTAAGGACAACCATCCGGTAGAAATAGGCCTAGATGTCTTATCTCAACCTTGAACTTTGACCTAATGACTTTACGACAGGAACTTTACCTAGAGTCAGTGGGTACCAACCTATTGTACAGAAGATTAAGTTCGTCGATCAAGGCTTTTTCATAGTTAGTAGAACAGACAGACAGACACATAAACTATCACGTGTATAGAGGCGACTTAAGTAATTACCTGCTTGTTATGTTGGTGGTAAAAAGGTGTTTATTATGATGCACGAGTTAGTGTTTAACCTTTATCTTTACGATATATATATATATATATATATATATATATATATATATATATATATATATATATATATATATATATATATATATATTTATACATATATATATATATACACACACACACACGAGGTGCTACGCAAAAGTTCCAGTAATTTGAATATTGTTGGAAAAAAAGTAGCCTAACCTCCCAGTTCTCACAGTCAGGGTTGGGGTCAATTAATTTTTATCAATTCAATTCAATTCCAATTCAACGTAAAATGTGAATTATTCAATTCCAATTCATTTAGAAAAATAAATGTTCAATTCCAATTCAATTCAATTCATAAGCTTGTCCATTCAATTCAATTCCAGTTAATTTAATAATACGTTTTCAATTCCAGTTCAATTCAATTTATAAGCCTGTCAATTCCAATTGAAGGTACTTATTTAAATCTTATGCCACCCAGGTACTCCCAGTAATATCAAGAGGAAAAATAAAACTGTTTATTCATTCACATATCTATTTTCCAAAAATTTGTCACCAACTTCAAGGTTACATACTGTATATTGTTAATATTAGATCTCAATTTTCATGTTTAACAAAGAACTTCCTTTAAATCAACAACACTGTTGCAAGTCGCAATACTATCCAATATCCTTAACATAAAACTTACTTCTTTTTTTGGAACAAAAATTAGAATTTCAAAATTGGCCTTGGAAAAATGTTACTCAGAATTACATCTGATCATCATCAATTCTTCAAATTTTTTGTCACCTAAATTGCACCTTTCAGGCCTGAAAAGCTTGCCAGCAACAGAAAACCGTCTTTCAACAGGAGCCGATGTAGCAGGAATGGCTAGGTACTTTGTTGCAAGTATAGTGAGGATGGGAAGCTCACTTTGTTTGGCCTTCCAGTAGCCAAGGGGATCACTGTCTTCTTGTATACATGGTTGGCTGAGGTAGAGTGAAACCTCGGTTTCTGATGGTCTTGCTGTTGGTGTAGAGGACCGGTTCACCAAAGCAAAGAATTTGTTCCTTTTCATCGGTGGTGGTTCTTCAGGGGCAGTAGATGAAGAAGCCCCACACCCACTGCATGCTGCATTCAGTGCATTGTATTTCCTAGTCAGAAGGTCACGAATGTCTTCGACTTCATTGTCATGGCACCAATCCAGCTTGTAACGTGGATCTAAGGTGGCAGCTAGCTGGAAATCCTCCATAGACTCAAACTTACTCAGGCGAGTTTCTGTAGAGGCCTGCAGTGTAGAAACAAGTTTGCACTTATGCACTTCATGAAGATTAGCTAAAGCAGCCCGAAGACCACGGACACAGTTAATTACCAAACTAGATGTCGCCATGTTTTGTCCCTGAATCTGATGTGTCACATACTCAAATGGCTCAAGTATATCACAAAGCTCTTTTATGGTGTTCAGCTCATACTGTTTCAACTTGTAAGGAGTGTCAAGTTTGTCCCACACATCAGATGAAACACGTAGCACTGACCTTATCATCATCAGCTGGCTATTCCAGCGTGTACATGTTGCCATCTGGAGCTTTAATTCATTTGATAGAACTTCTGTAGCAGTTGTTGATTTCCTACAAAAACTAACTAGCTTTGCTACTTTTGCCAGAAATTGCTTGATCTGACTATCGTTCTCCAAGCCATCTTTTACCACAAGCTGCAAAGTATGAGCAAAGCATGGACTGCGATTTGGGGGTAGATATTCATACACTGTAGACTTTGTAGGTGCTCTATCATCAGATGGAAGGGTATCACAGACATTGACACCAAAATCATCACCATCGTCATCATCTTCAAGTTGCTCCATTGGGAAAAGAGTAAATGCCTTCACCATATTTGCTGCGTTATCTGTAACAATGGTTGTTACCTTACTCCCAACATTATAGAGGGCCATTGTTTCTTGATAAAGCTCATAGATATTTTCTGAAGTATGGGCGCCTTTAAAGCGACGGCATGCCAGCATAACACTATTCATGTTGTAGTCAAGTATGAAATGACCAGTTACACCTATAAAGGACCTCATATCCCTACTGGACCACAAATCAACTGTCACACATAAACTCTGGGCTTTCTGTAACTTGGTCTTCAACCGGGACTGAACACTGTTTGACTTTTGTGGTAGAAGTACACTACTCAGATGCTTATGACTAGGCATTGAAAACTTTGGCTCTGCAGTCACCATGAGCATGTGGAATCGCTCACTATCAACCAGGGATAGAGGAAGGAGATCATGTGCAATAAAGTTCACAATACAGTTAGTAAGTTCAATATGCCGTGAGTTGGTGGATGTCCCCTTGCTTCCTTTGGTACTGCCTTTCATGAAGTTAACCATTGAGGGCTGTTGTGGATCTGCTGGTGGAATATCGAGCTTTTCATAGATTTCTGGGTGGTTCTTCTGAAAAGAAAAACAAGGGAAAATAAATTATTTAGTTTTACAAGGCTCTGAACAAAACTTCCCACCCATGTACAGAGTTTACATATAATACTGTTAGGGGATCCAGGTGGCTTGACTGATATAAAAATGGAAATTAATCCATAGAGCTAAGCCATATTACTATGTAGCCTCGCTAGAATTACAGGAGACTGCTACACTACTTCCCTCCAAAGGTGGCCACTGGCCAGCGATGGATTCGAACTACCGACCATCAGATCAGTAGCCAAGCGCTCCACCAGCCGAGCTACCCAGAGCCCCAGCTCGGTTGGTAGAGCGTCTGGTGACTGACCTGATGGTAATAGTTCAAAATCCGCTCGGTTGGTTAAGCACTCAGCAACTGATCTGATGGTCGACAGTCCGAATCCACTACTGGCCACAGTATATTTTATAAAAAAAAACTGTTTTTCCTTTTTCTTTTTTTATACCGTACAGCTAATACATATCTTACAACAAATAACTCTGTCTCAATCTGTTTTGGTTCAGCTTTTAAAGAGTTAGGCTAGGTTAGATAGGTACAGTACCAAAACCAAAAGCACACAAAAGAGGCTACATTACAGCATATTTTATTGAAAACCAGTTTTTCCTGTTTTCTTTTTTATACAGCTAATACATGCCTTACAACTAACAACCCTATCTCAACCTGTTTTGGTTCAGCTTCTAAGAGGTTAGGTTAGGTTAATTAGGTACCAGTACATTACCAAACCCAAAGGCACAAAAAGACAATATTACAGTATATTTTAACAAACACCTGTCTTTCCTTTTCTTTTTCATACAGCTAATACATACCTTACAACTAATAACCCTATTTCAGCCTGTTTTTGTTCAGCTTTCAAGAGGTTAGGCTAGGTTCTAGTTAGGTACAATACCAAACCCAAAAGCACAAAAAGATATTACAGTACAGTATAGTTTATGAATGACTGCAACTGCACTAATAACTATAAATATCAAATGTGTTGACTTAAACCAAATAAACAAATACTGTAAGTACTAAGTACACTGAAAAAGTGTAAAGAAAGAGGGTAATAAAATTTTCTCTCTCTCTCTCTCTCTCTCTCTCTCTCTCATACAGTAGTAGCCATAGTGTACTGAATATCTAAAGAAATTCTTAATTTCTTTTGTCTAAAATACTAATCAGGTACTACTAAAGTAACCAAATGCTCACCTCTAAATGCCTCCTGAAGTTTGATGTTGCTTTGGTAGATCCACCAACAGGCTGGTTACAGTGACGGCAAACGGCTTTAAGGTTTCCTGGTTTGCATTCACTAGAACTAGAAGGCATGTTGAAATGGCTATGTACATTTGATTTTGGTGGCATTTTTGTCACAGGATTTGTTTTTTAAAGCAGAGTAAGCCACTTATCATAGACCAGCTGCCAGTGGTTTCCACCACACTACTGAACTTTGCACACTGGCCAACAGGGTATGGTAGGTTAGGCAGGACATGTACACACCAGCTCATCCAGGCAAACTGACAGGATTCAAACCTGCCATTCTTGAACATGACATCATACAAATTTTTTTTTTTAATAATTGCAGAGACAATTATAAGGAAAAGAACACATTCTTAAATAGCCTATATTATTAAAACATAGGCTATATGTAAAGAACATAGTTTAAGTTTACCAGGCCTACTGTGATATGATTACATGAATAATGTTGCCAAACATTACAATATATTTGAAATTAAGCTATGTTATGCATACATTGTTGGCACTTGCCAAGTTGCCAGTAAACTATACAGTATTTTATAATGTCTGATCACAATATTTATTTTTAGTAACATCAATCAATTCATATCAATTCATTGCTATTAATTGGTATCAATTCATATCAATTCATGCTATTAATTGGTATCAATTCCAATTCACTTCTAATTATTTCGATATCAATTCCAAATCAATTCAATTATTTTGAAAATATTTTTTTTCAATTCAATTCAATTCCAATTCATGCATTTTTCGCATCAATTCCAATTCATTTCCAATTCAATTCATAATTGACCCCATCCCTGCTCACAGTTGCCTTTGACGTAGTCTCCTTGGGCATGTATACAGTGGTCCCATCGTTTTTTCCACGAGTCAGTGCATCCCTGGAAGGCTTCAGGCGTGATGGTCTTGAGCACCTCCTGTGATTCTCTCTGGATCTCCTCAATCGAGTCAAATCGATGCCCTTTCAGTCTTAATTTCAGCTTGGGAAATAGGAAAAAGTCACAGGGGGCAAGGTCAGACAAATAGGGTGGGTGGGGAATGACTACCGTGTTAGTGGAAGCCAGGTACTGCTGGACAACAATTGATGTGTGGGCGGGGGCGTTGTCATGATGCAGGGCCCAATCCTTGTTTTTCCACTGTTCTGGACGTTTGTGGTGGATGTTCTCCCTCAGACGCAGCAAAACTTCACAGTAAAAATTTCCTCTGACAGATTGACCGGGTGGGACGAAATCGTTGTGAACAATCCTTGGATGTTTAAGAAAACGATCATCATCGACTTGACATTGCTGCGCCATTGGTCCGCCATTGCAAAACCGCCAAACCACATACACTCCACGTTACAGTAGTAAGCGCAGCTCAACAATACATCCACTCACAGACACGGCCGGGGCCACACTGACGCACAAGGGGTGCTGCTGACTACTCCTAGTGGCAAAAGGCAAAACTACAAGCAGTTGGCTCTGCCCTGTCCCCAACTTACACCCCCCCTCTCTACTGGACAATCCCTCTTCATTCCATCCCTTCACTTCATCCTCGGTCTCCCCCTCCCTCTCCCCCCTCCACCTTACTCACATACAGTCTCAAGAAGATTAATTGCTTATCACCTGAGTATGTATGATAATAAAAACTGGTGATTTGTCCAAGGCAGGTGATATATGTGGTTTTTGTAAAAAAAAAAAAAAAAAAAAAAAAGTTTGCCAGCGTTGTGAATAAGCATTAGGTATTTTCCAGTATCCGTCGTCCATGGTGTCAAATTACTTCGTGCTGAGTGTGCACCCATACTTTTGTGATCGACTGTACCTGGTATTTGTTTTTCCAATAGGATTATCATTAGTAAAATATCAGTACTGAATACTATACCCTGTTTACTTTAACTTGGCCTAAATTTACCATCTATCCATCATGAATGCTGAGCTATGGTAAGAGACTAACACTTGGATATGATGCTAGTCACGAAAAAGTGCTGTGGAAGGAATGTAGAGCCGTAGTATTGTCTTATCCTGCCAGTGAGCTACGGGAAACATGCTTCATAAGGACGAACCTCTGGGCCAAGTTGAGGTGAATGAACTATAGGGTCGATGGCATCCAGGTGATTGATGCTTTTGTACTTACTCGCTTAAAGGCAGCCTTCGGGGGCCTCCGCTCGATGACAAAAGGCCAGAAATGAGTCATAACTCGGGAACCGTTTCCCGACTGGACTGGAAATTGTTTTATTCTCCAAGTTAGGGCATTTTAACGGTACCTTGCTCTAACACAACTTGCGCTACGTTGCGCCGTTTTTGCTGTGTTACGGTAACAAACAAACCAACAAACACACATAAATCGGATCATAATATAGTTTGGTAAGCGGGTGCGTGTTAATCGTTTACACCCGAGGACACAAGATTTATTTTATCCTTGATGCAAGCAGACGATTTCAGTCAACTAAGGAGATGCTGTAAGTGGTGAAGGAGATAATGAAGCTTATATCTAACCCCTCCATTAGAAAAGGTCGCTACTGTGCTGAGTAAACTTGTCTAGAGAGAGGGAACAGGAAATGAGCCAGGGCGTTGGTTGATCTGGTGACCTGCGTCGCCCCATGAAACCATCAAAGAGCGGGCAGAGTACTGGCCTTGGTGAGCAAAGCAATGGGTGGGACGGACTGGAATGTTGGTGGGCGGTGGTGCTGGGGCAGGAGAGTGTACCCTGTGGAAATGGCTGTGGCAGGATTACTGGTTGCAGTGCAGCCAAGATTAATGCCAAAGATTCCTCCAAAAATGAAAGACGAGGGGGGGGGGGGGAAGATAAAGAAATGGGCGTGGTAGATGAAGTCTGTGGGATGAGGTAGAATTGTGGGGGTGGGGAGAGGCCAAGACAGTATACACAATGAATATGGCCGTTTTGACATTAATGTTTTGACAGTAGTATAGGATTATTTCAATATTTTCTTCATAAACATGAGGTAAAAAAAAAATAAAAAGTCATTGCTGTCATTTCTGTAGCGTGTTGAGAAGCAGGTAAAAACCCCTGCTGGGCTGCCAGGTGTACAAATGCTGGTATAGTTTGTTTGCCTTGTGTCCGTGTGGCGCATTTCACTGGCTACTTTGATGGCAGTTTATCCTGCTGCTGTGTTTTACTGGCCCGGGTTCTGCAGCCTGTCTGGTCTGTTTGTCATGGCCAGAAGGACGCCAGTATCATGATGAGGATGATATTTGGCTGAAGTTGATGATGATGATTATTATGATTAAGATCATTCATCATCACCTTTCTTTTTTTTTTCTTCTTCTTCTTTATTTCGTTCTTTATTTTTTTTTTCTTTCCCTGTTCTTGGCTACTGCTGAGCCTGTGTACGGAAGACTTTGAGGCGCTGATGCTTTGTATAGGGAACGTCGTTACACATCTTCCTGAGCGATTTAGGTCGCAAATTACGACTCAGTATAATTTTGTATTCTATTTATCTTTGTAATTCCACAGTGTTTGCATCAGTATATACAAGGGAATACAAGTACGTAATGGGCAAAATAAATAGCTTATGAATAGGTGATGGGAAAGTTGCTAAGAGAAGGAGAATACGACCCATTGCGTTTGTAGACTGTACTGTAGGTGAGAGGCGGGGCACAGATAACGATAACAGTCAGTGGCATATCACCCCCGTAGTGGTGTTGGCACCCGAGGCGGGGCACAGATAACGATAACAGCCAGTGGCATATCACCCCCGTAGTAGTGTTGGCACCCGAGGCGGGGCTGGCATAATGCAGTACATTTAAGGCCTGAGTGTTGGGCGTGTATGGCAAACATCCTTGCAATTATTGACACGATAATGCAACATTGCATGCAGTAATAAGCAGTATGCTAATTCACTGTCACACTGTTGATAAAGCAACATTGCATGCAGTAATAAGCAGTATGCTAATACGCTGTCACACTGTTGATAAAGCAACATTGCATACAGTAATAAGTAGTATGCTGTTTCACTGTCGTGAATACAAAAACTCCAATGACACCGATTTGCCAGATGTAATTTTTAAAACTTAACTGTCACGTCACTACTTCGTCTTTGACATGTTTTCATCCATGTACTATGCACAGTAAATATGTTGTGAACTAACTTTATATTTCAGCACTAAGAAATGCTTTAGATATAAATGTCCCATCCTGTATTTCATGTAGCGCCTTCCATCACCACAACTTTATATTTCAACACTAAGAAATGCTTTAGATATAAATGTCCCATCCTGTATTTCATGTAGCGCATTCCATCACCACAACTTTATATTTCAACACTATAAGGATTTCAGGGGCAGTGTCCAACTGTTTTTTTTAAATAACGTCTCAACAAAGCGTCGGACAAGGATTTAACTTCGGCAGTGCATGTTTGAGACCCCGACCTAATTTGTAAAATTATGCTTTTGTACGAAATGTGTATGATTAAGGCATTTATAAGAGTAAATGTAGGGTAAACTTAGCTAAAATCGTCAGAGGCATGTAGCGAGGCTAGCTTCGGTCACGATACAAGCCCCGCCCACAATTCGGAACGTGACGTCGGTGTGACGTAGTAGTAATCACCGACGCAAGTGGCAGTTCTGTCTTTATGTAAGCTGCTTCAGATTCAATGCCTCAGGGTTACTCATATTTCTGAGCTGCGGCTGATTTTTAGAGTGACTGTACATCCCTCCAGACTCCCTATTAGTACATAGTATATGCATCGCCCTCTTACACATATTGTGACGTCAATATGACTTATTCACTTCTGAAGAGTAGTAATCACTGCATGAGCCGGCACCGCTGGGCGAGGTGATGTGGCGGCCGCCGACAGGCGAGACGTTACCAAACCGAAACTTCAGCGATGGCGAGCATAGATTTCGCAAACATTCTTCTCATATAAGGACCATACTGAATGTATAGTAGGGGTGAAATATTACTTCGGTGTGTGTGTGTATGTGTGTGTGTGTGTGTGTGTGTGTGTGTGTGTAAAAAATATTCCTTTAAAGATAATAGTGGGCGTTCACAATGAACAAGTTTAATAAACCACTGTTCTATGTTACATGCACCGAGCATGTAGCAAGGGCCGTATTTTCCATGTAAATGATAAGTAATTTCCTTCGAGTAAACCTGTTTTTTCTCAAACGTTCTTCTCATATAAGGACCATACTGAATCTGTAGTAGGGGTGAAATATTACTTCGGTGTGTGTGTGTGTGTGTGAGAGAGAGAGAGAGAGAGAGAGAGAAAGTAGAGAGAGAGAGAGAGAGAGAGAGAGAAAGTACAGTATGTGGGGGGGGGGTTAGAAAGATAGAAATGCCACTTGCGTCGGTGATTACTACTACGTCACACCGACGTCACGTTCCGAATTGTAAGCGGGGCTTGTATCGTGACCGAAGCTAGCCTCGCTACATGCCTCTGACGATTTTAGCTAAGTTTACCCTACATTTACTCTTATAAATGCCTTAATCATACACATTTGGTACAAAAGCATAATTTTACAAATTAGGTCGGGGTCTCAAACATGCACTGCCAAAGTTAAATCCTTGTCCGACGCTTTGTTGAGACGTTATTTAAAAAAAAAACAGTTGGACACTGCCCCTGAAATCCTTAGTAAGCAATGCTTTAGATATAAATGTCCCATCCTGTATTTCATGTAGCGCTTTCCATCACCACAGCTTTATATTTCAACACTAAGAAATGCTTTAGATATAAATGTCCCATCCTGTATTTCCTGTAGAGCTTTCCACCGCGACTTTATATTTCAGCACTAAGAAATGCTGTAGATATAAGTGTCCCATCCTGTATTTCATGTAGCGCCTTCCATCACCACATCCAACAGGAAGTGTGTGCCAAGTTTTGACACGAGACCTTTTGCAATCAGAATATTCGTTCAACTTCAGCCCAACCTCGTCTATAGCCACACAGTCAGGCATCTAACCACGCAACCTTGCGTCCAACAACAAACCACACTACTGATCGTTTAACAACACAAGCACGCATCTGACCACACAAATACTTACCTGCTCACAACACCATGCATCAGACCACGGAAACAAGCATCTAACCACATAACTACTTACCTGCTGACAGCACCACACGTCAAACCACACAAACAAGCATGTGACTACGCAGCTACTTAGGCCTACCTGTTCACAACATAACGCATCAACCACACAAACAAGAATCTAACCACACACACACACACACACACAAGCACATATCTAACCACACAAGTATTTTTGTTGGGCCGGAGTGTGAACACTTGCTGTTGCATAGTATAAATATCACTCGATCAAGTTAGTAACATCGTTTCAACCAGGTGATGGATGGTTGTACAATGAGCGTTGTTGCTGCTCGCAGTTTTCCAAAGGTAAATAGTTCTGGAGAGTATTTTATGTATTGAATTTCTTCTTATACTGTACAAAAAAAAAAAAAATAATAATAATAATAATAATAAGGCAAGGACGTACGTGAAATGTTGCCAGATATTCTCAAAAGCTTCGTTCAGTGTTTCAAAATGTGAAGTCGGAAGTGTCATATATTTCCTTAATAGACAGGAAATATCGTATTGTTTTCTTTATTTAACTGACTCGGTGGTATAACAACGTACAAAATAATTATGTAAAATATATACACAACTAACCCGTGATGCATGTTTAAATAGACCCGCGGTGGCAATATGAGTCGCTGCGCCGCGCATGTCCAACAGATCAAGAGTACCAATATTTCGGATGGTCTAATAAATCAAGGATGATTATTGCTTCCATTGTACTCCAGCAGATTAGTCGCTTAGGCATGAAGAAATTATATAACAGTAAACCCAGCGTGTAGTAATTAACTAGTACTAGGCGTGACTGATTTATAGACGCTTAGAAAGTTTACGGTGTGGTTTTTGACGCCCTGGCACGGGATGGTTGTCACCCCTGCTTTTCCCATCATCGGCAGGATCTCACGCTGCCGTCACTGCCACGCTGCAGCTGCCAGTCTCGAGTTCAGAGCAGTGGGGGTTGGTGGTGGGGGGAAAATAGCATTTTTTTTTTTTCCTGCGTTCGTGTGATCTTCGAAACTACGAGTGAGTGGATGTTTGTGGCCTGGTGGTGGTGTCCGTCTCGAGGTGTACAGGAGGCTGGGTCAAACGAAGGGTCAGGTGGTAGACTGATCGGCTTCCCCCTACGCCATCTGCAAGGAAGGTCAGCCATTTTTATCATTCGTCCATGTTCTGGGTGGCATTGGAGGCGTTACAGCACTTGTTCATTGATGATTCATTTTGTGTATTTCACGTAAGCGTCCTGTTTTATGCCAGGTATGTTGTTTGAATATCGATATACTTTACATTATAACATACAGGAGCATATTGATAATGTAATGGACAGAATAAATAATAAACGAAGTTATGAAATATGCAGTCACTTGGGCGACCGATTATCCAGATACTGAGAGCGTCTTTTATGATGATGGTAAATGTAGTTTAATCAACAGAAACCTGAACAGTTCACTTCTTATTGTTGGTATGCTCAGTATTTTTTTCTTTATGGTGGTGAATTTGTTTCCCGATTGTTTTTATTATCCATAATTTGCTTCCCAACGCGTGATGTTTCCTGGGCGTAATGGCGGACACACTAAACGCTACGCAGTTTTATCGAAATAAATTTGGTATGGTTATTACCGTTGGATAGTTTAGGCTAGGTTGAGTTAGGTTAGGTTAGGTAAGGGTAGGATGTTTTCTTGGGTTAGATTATTTAAGGAGATTAAGGATAAGCTGTGAATATAGAGGGTTAAGCTGCAACATCTGTAAAATAAATTTCATTTGATAAGAGTACGTTTTAGAAAGTCTGCCATTACGCCTGAGAGAATGAGCATTGACAAAAACAACAGGGAAACAAAATCAGCAGTAAATCATTTACTATCATAAAAGTCATCAGAAAAATACAGAAAACAACCTGGGAGAGGAGGAGGTGAATCAGTAAGGTATTTCCTTGACCAAAACTAAACTGAATGTTTACCGTGATGATAAACACTTTCTTTACTGTGTCAAGCGTTATTTTGTAGGTAATCCTTAAGGAGACAGGACCACTTTTTAAAAATCAGCCTCCCCCCCTTTGTTTTTCCGTTTTTGAACTAAATCAGTGACTTGGTAAAGATGTACAAAAGTGCTTTTTCGAGTACGAATGGGATCCATCAATAAACAAAATGTATGATTACATAAGGGATAGGTTAGGTTAGGGTAGGATAAGAAGGATTGGGTTTGTACGAAAATTTAGGTTGTTTGGATAAATTGACACCGATAAGGGTAATTTCCTTCAAAAATGACAGAACGTTCTAAGATGGCGTCCGTCTGTTCTCGCCCCACAAGATGGCGTCCGTCTGTTCTCGCCCCACAAGATGGCGTCCGTCTGTTCTCGCCCCACAAGATGGCGTCCGTCTGTCCTGCCCCACAAGATGGCGTCCGTCTGTTCTCGCCCCACAAGATGGCGTCCGTCTGTCCTCAGTCTTGTCGCCCCACAGGATGGCGTCCGTCTGTCTTGTCGCCATACAAGATGGCGTCCGTCTGTCTTGTCACCCCACAAGATGGCGTCTGTCTGACTTCTCACCCCACAAAATGGCGTCCGTCTGACTTCGGTATCGCTAGGAACTGTAAACAAACCGCTTTAAAAGCTCTTCCCCACTTTTTAAAGAATTTTAAATATTTTATGAACTTGAAAACGTAATCATGAAATAGAATCTCATGGAAAACTATGGTAAAAACAAAACTGCAAGATGAGGTGGTCGTATGTCCCCTTAAGAACTGCCATTTTGTAGCCGTGATAAACAGCTGGATGTTAAGTGCAGTGGTTGGAGAGGTTGCACTAAAACAACTGGACAAAATTATGGACAAAGCTGGAAGGATTATTATTAACCCTGCAGTTACAAATGAACTTCCTCCCCTACAAGAAAGAAGGAATGTTGCCTCCCTTGCAATATTTTACAGATACTTTTATGGAAAATGCTTAGACGAAGTTGCATCCATTGTGCCACCTCTCCACGCCTTCCCCCGTGTTACATGGGCATCTGGTATCGCTCTTGACTGTCACATT
>NC_137049.1:16049611-16069611 GCF_032717465.1 Coenobita brevimanus | reverse complement strand
TTGGCTCCCCCTGTTGAAATTACATTAACTTTGGGGTAGCACCTCGTATATATGTATCGTAGAGGTACAGGTTAAACACTAACCCGTGCATCATGATAACACCCCCTCTGAGGGTAGGGGGGTTTCAAGAATACTCCCCCAGTATCCCTACTTGTCGTATGAGGCGACTAAAAGGGTTGGTGGTGGGTTAGTGCCCCAACCCGTAAAAGAAGTAACTAAATAAGCAAATAAAACACCTCGGACCAGGACGGACCATACGTTGACGACTAAGGAACGGACAAAGGACATTCTAAGGGTGGGGACATGGAATGTGAGAGGAGTGAATGATGAAGTGAGAAAGAGAATGTTCAGATGCTTGAGGATGCAGGAGTGGATGTATGTGAATTGATTGAAACTAAATGGTAAGGTGAAAGGGTGAGAGAATGGGAATACGTTTTAGGAATATGTGCGGGAGTTAATGAGAATGAAAGGGGAAGAGAGGGAGTATGTATGATGAAAAGCAAGAAGTGGAAGGAGAATTTAAGAGAGTATGGAACAGTGGGTGCAAGGATTGTATGGGTGAGGATGAAAGTACAATAGGTATACAAGCTTGGGTGATTGTATGTGCGTTTGCGCCGACAGAGGACCGAGTGACGGGTGAAAGATGAGTTTTGGGCAAGTGTAGAAGCATGTATGGACAAGTTTGAGAGGAGCGAGAGAGTGTTTTTGATTGGAGACATGAATGGCAAAGTTGGGAATGTACGAGTGGATGGAATGGTTGGTCAGTGGGGTGTGCCACCTGAAGTAGATGGGAATGGTAGTGCTTTGGTGGACATCTGTGCGGATAAGGGGTTGGCAATAGCCAACACCTTTCGGCATAAGATGATCCACAGATATACATAGTCATGAGGAGGATGAACGGTGAACTTGTTGAACGAAAGGTAATGATAGATTACGTGTGTGTGGATGAGCGAATGAGAAGACAAGTGTTGGATGCAAGAGTGTGGAGAGGGTGGGGGAATGGAATCTCTGACCATCACTTAGTGATGACCAAGGGAAGGCTGCAAAGAGAAAGGGTGAAGAGACGAAGGGGAAGACAGGAGGAAACAGCTCCTGTGGAAAGAGTGGAGAATTTGCAAGGTAGTGTGAATATGGCAGAGTATAAGAACATAGTGGAAGAAAGATTGGGAAGGTATGAGTCAGAGCAGATAGAAGGGGTAGATGTATGTGAGATACTTACGGAAGAGACAGGCGCAGCATGTGAGGTGGTTTGTGGAGTGAGGAGGAGATGCAGGGGTGTGCAAGGGACAGCATGGTGGAATGAGGTGAAACGAGCTGTGGAACAAGAGAAAAAGGCATATAGAGAATGGCTAGCGAGTAGAGGTAGGGGAGATGAGAGAGAGAGATGTGTGAGCAGGAGAAGGGAGGTGAAGAGATTGGTGAATGAGTGTAAGAAGAAAGTGGATGAAGAGTTTGGGAGGGATCTGAGTGTAAAATGGAGGAAGAATAAGAAATTGTTTTGGAAGGACATAAAGAAAGTAATTCAGTGTGACAGGGGAAATTGTAGGGGAGTGAAAGATGGGAATAATAGATTGCTGGTGGAGAAGGGAGAGAAATTGAGGGGATGGAAGGAGCACTTTGAGGATTTGTTGAATGTAGAGAGTGAGAGCAGTGCGAGTTTCAGTGGTTGGGAAATGTCTGGGAGAAGAAGAGATGAGAGGAGGGAGGAAGAGATCAGTAGGGCGGAAGTAGTGGAAACAATGAAGAAGATCAAGATGAGAAAGGCCCCAGGAATTGATGGAGTGTATGGTGAAATGCTGAAGTATGGGGGTGAGATTGTTGTGGAGTGGATATGGAAGTTGTGTAGATTGGCTTGGGAAGAGGGAAGGGTTCCAGAGGACTAGAAATCAGGTATAATTGTTCCATTATACAAAGGAAAAGGGGAGAGAGAGAAGTATGTGGTAACCATAGGGGTATTTGCCTTCTTAGTGTGACTGGAAAAATATATGGTAGAATACTCATTGATAGGGTTAGGCATATAACAAAGGAGCTAGTTGAAGAACAAGTGGGATTTAGGAAGGGAAAAAGATGTGTAGATCAGATATTTGTTCTAAAATGTTTAGTTTAGAAGTATTTAGAGAAGGGAAAGAAAGTGTATGCTGCCTTCATGGACTTGGAGAAAGCTTATGACAGAATAGCCTAGATAGGCAAGGTACCATATGTGGAAGGTATTAAGAATATGTGGAGTGGAGGGGAAGTTGTTGAGTGCTGTGAAGAGTATGTATGACGGAGCTAGGGCTACAGTGCGAGTGGATGGTGAGCCGAGTTTTTTTTATCTAAATGTGGGACTGAAACAGGAATGTGTGATGTCTCCATGGCTGTTTAATATATACATAGATGGGGTTGTAAAGGAGGTGCAAGGTAGGGCAGTGTATGTGGAGGTGGCTCTAATGAATGAGGGTGAGATGTGGAAGATTCCGGTGTAGCTGTTTGCTGATGACACAGTATTGTTGAATGAAGATGAATGGGAGTTGCAAGGTTTGGTGAATGAATTTGGGACAGTGTGTAGGAAGAGGAATCTGAAAGTGAATGTAAACAGGAGTTAAGTTACGGTGTTTGAGAGAAATGAAGTCACAGAATGCACAGTGAGGTTGGATGGTGAGGATATGGAGAATGTGAGTGCATTCAAGTACTTGGGTAGTGTGATGAGTAAGGATGGAACTTTTGGAGATGAATTTCTTGAAAGAGTAGAGAAGGGAAGGAAGGTTGTTGGTTTACTGAAAGCAGTGATGAGAAATAGGGAGGTGAGTATGGGGGTTAAGAAATCACTGCATGATAGTATTGTGATCCCTACCCTGACGTACGAAAGTGAGGCATGGACCTTGCTAGAAGGGAAGAAGTCAAGAGTGAGAGCAGTGGAAATGAGTTACTTGAGAGGAGGATGTGGAGTAACATGGAGGGACAGGTTGACGAATGAAGAAGTGAGGGAACGTTGTGGAGTGGATGTGGATATGGTTGAGAAAATAAGGAGAAATACACTGAGGTGGTTTGGACATGTGGAGAGAATGGAGAATGAAACGCTGACTGAGAGGGTGTGTGTAGGTGACGTGGAGAGAGGGGAAGACCGAGGATGAGGTGGAGGGATGGAGTTGAGAGGTATATGAGGTCGGGGGGAGAGCAGTCAAATGGTGGGTGACAGAGACTTGGAGGCGTTTTGTCTGCGGCCACCCTTTTGCGGGATTGGGGCGTTGGGCTACTGTATAGATAGATTGTGTGTGTGTGTGTGTGTGTGTGTACATAAGGCCGTATTATGACTTGGTGCTAATTCTTCTTTATTTCTTCGTTTAACACAACGCAACACCACGCCAAGGAATACAGCACAACGCCACACTATACAGCACAACACCAGTCTACTCTTGCTACCCTGGTGTACCGTAGACTTCATACTGTGTTACCTCCACTCCATGCCACCGCCCTCATATACAGCAGGTCCTCTCCATTGCCACATGACCAGTCACACCCTGAGTGCCTTTGGGGATTTCGCAACACCCCTTATTAGCCGATTTATTCCGCACATTGCACCTTAAGGTTCCTTTTTGATGTTGTTGATGCAAACAACTCTTATATCGATATAAATAGAAACATACTATACAAGGGAATGTGAAGGTGTCCCACGCAAGGTAAATCGCTAAGGCAAAGGAGCCACGAAGCCTGCTATGCCACTCATCATACGTGCCGTTGTGCTATAATGTCATTGTAGCCAGTCATAAAATACACTGCTTCATAACTCTCCATTGTGGTTCATAACTCTCCACAGTAATCTGGCTCCACCTCATCACATTATACTATTACCTCACTCCATCTTACCACACTATTAAGTCCACCGTACCACACATTTGCCAGTATTACTCCACTGCCAACCTGACTCCATCTTACCACACTATTAAGTCCACCTTACCACACATTTGCCAGTATTACTCCACTGCAACCTGACTCTATCTTACCACACTATTAACTCCACCGTACCACACATTTGCCAGTATTACTCCACTGCCAACCTGACTCCATCTTACCACACTATTAACTCCACCATACCACACATTTGCCAGTATTACTCCACTGCCAACCTGACTCCATCTTCCCACAGTTTACCTATTACTTCAGTAATTTGCTACTTAATTTAGCTTCACTACACCCCACCACATCCTAATTCCATCCACAATCCTCTGTAACTCAACTCCAACTCACCACACACTTCAACGGCCCCACTTAACCGCTCCACAATCCCTTAAACCCCACTCCACCTCACCACAATCCCTGTAACCCCACTCCACCTCACCACAATCCCTGTAACCCCACTCCACCTCACCACAATCCCTGTAACACCACCTCATCACAATCCCTGTAACCCCACTCCACCTCACCACAATCCCTGTAACCCCACTCCACCTCATCACAATTCCTGTAACCCCACTCCACCTCACCACAATCCCTGTAACCCCACTCCACCTCACCACAATCCCTGTAACCCCACTCCACCTCACCACAATCCTTGTAACCCCACTCCACCTCACCACAATCCCTCTAACCCCACTCTACCTCACCACAATCCCTTTAACCCCACTCCACCTCATCACAATCCCTGTAACCCCACTCCACCTCACCACAATCCTTGTAATCCCACTCCACCTCACCACAATCCTTATGACCCCACTCACCCTCACCACAATCCTTATAACCCCACTCCACCTCACCACAATCCCTATAACCCCACTCCACCTTACCACAATCCCTATAACCCCACTCCACCTCACCATAATCCTTGTAACCCCACTCCACCTCACCACAATCCTTATAACCCCACTCCACCTTACCACAATCTCTATAACCCCACTCCACCTCACCACAATCCTTATAACCCCACTCCACCTCACCACTATCCCTATAACCCCACTCCACCTCACCACCATCCACTATAATCCCGTTCCACCTCACGACAGCCTATTATAACTTGGCTCCACCCCAACCAACCCCACCTAGCCTGGTCCTGGTCCCTTCTACCCCCCTACCAAGCTTCCTGTCACTCTGCCTACCACAAATTCCACCTCACGTCGTCACATTCCACACTGCCATAAGGGTCTGTGTGATCTGTGTATCTGTTTGCAGCACCTTAACCAACCACACATCCTCACCACGGCATTATACATTTTTCCTAACACTAAAGCAGGTGTTCTTAAAGTAGTGCCTCGATACCCCCAGGGGGTATCGAAATGGCTTCTTGGGGATATCCAGAAAGGTATCCTTAAAAAAAAAAAAAAAAAAAAAAAAAAAAAAAAAAAAAAAAAAAAAAATCGTGTATGGTAACTACTAACTAATCTGTGTATGAACGTTATTTTGTTGAAAATATAAATAAACTAATATATAGAATTCAGCTGTTTGTTCATAGCCGTTCTCTCTCTCTCTCTCTCTCTCTTTTAACGGGAAACTGAAAGTGGATGGAGTAACAGTATTAGAGAGGGAGTATCGGGTTGACTCGCAGTTGAATATTGGGATGTCGGGTATGAAAAATTTAAGAGCCACTGCACTGAAGGATTACACTACCTTCCCCTCCACACCACACCACACCACACCTAACACCATTCCCCTCCACACCACACCACACCTAACACCAAAGGATTCCATACATCACATCACACCTGACACTAATGGATTACACTACCTTACCCTCCACGCCACACCACACCACACTTAACACCAAATGATTACATTACCTTCCCCTCGACACCACACCACACCACACCACATGTAACACTAAAGGATTACACTACCTTCCCTTCCACACCACAAAACACCTCACCTAACACTAATGGATTGCAGAACCTTCCCCTCCACACCACACCACACTGCACCGCACCACACCACGCCTAACACTATAGGATTACACTACCTTTCCCTCCACGCCACTTGTCGTTACACACCACTGCTGCACACCACAGTAAACCACACCACACCACACAATAAAACTGGCCCCACAACACCACGCTTTAGACCACACCATCCTTTACAGCAGCCTCATATACCCCCATTCTTTATAATAGTACAACTCACAACGCATCACAGCACGGCACACCACATAACACACGACATCCCATCACACCACACATCTCACCAGCCCACCACATAACACCACACCATACCAGATTTCATCAGTATACCCCACCCCACAAGACCTCACTCCACCACATCTCTCCAGCCTCCAGCCCAAGTCCCAGCAGCCACACCTCTCCGCATTCAACAACGGCCAAATTCCATTCCAACCACTCCCAAATCCCCCCAAACCCCCGTCTGTCTTAGATCCCACGCCTAAATCCCATTCCCAAACACGCCCAAATCCCATTCCCAAACACGCCCAAATCCCATTCCCAAACACGCCTAAATCCCATTCCCAAACACGCCCAAATCCCATTCCCAAACACGCCTAAATCCCATTCCCAAACACGCCTAAATCCCATTCCCAAACACGCCTAAATCCCATTCCCAAACACCCCCAAATCCCACTCAGCCCTACCTGAATCCTGTCTAGTCCTCATCCAGCCTCCCAACCACGCCCAGATCCCACGCGCAATTACCAAGCACAACCATAGCCAAATCTCATTCCCCGTCCCACCCAAATCCCTCACCCCGCCCCACCCAAATGCCCCTCCCCGCCCCACCTCACCCAAATCCCCCTCCCCGCCCCACCCAAATCCCTTGCCCCGCCTCACCCAAATCCCTTGCCCCGCCTCACCCAAATTCCTCGCCCCACCTCACCCAAATTCCCCTCCCCGCCGCACCCAGATCCCTTGCCTTGCCCCACCCAAATCCCTCGCCCCGCCTCACCCAAATTCCCCTCCCCGCCGCACCCAGATCTCACGCCCAGCCAGAGCCAAATCCTACACTTGGACACGCCCAATTCCAACCAGTTCTAGCCACGCCCATATCCCACGTCCAGCCACACTCGAATCCCATCCTGTTCTAGCCATACCAGTATCCCACATCCAGCCACGCCCAATCCCAACTAGTCCTAGCCACACCCATATCCCACGTCTAATGTCGCCCCAAATCCCAACCATTTCTAGCCACACCCATATCCCACGTCCGACCACGCCCAAATTCCAACCAGTCCTCTAAACTCGTCCTACCCCGGCCGGCTGCGTGTTTTTATCTGCAGATGTAAAGTGACATTAGCTTTGAGATAATTAGCCACTGGGAAATGCAACAGTGCAGTGCTGATGACAGCATTGCATACCGGGTACTCTGGAATAAATGAGTTGCCACAAATGTTAGTCCTGTGCGCACACACATACAGTGTATTTTCTGAGGGAATGAATGAGTGAGGGAGTGAACGAGTGATGTTAGGTACATGTGTACAGAAAGGCAAGTCTCTTGATACAGGTAAATAATTTGTACTTCCACTACTACCATACCCAGCAATAAATATGTTATCATTACCTGTATCAAACATAGTCTTATTTTCACAGAATAGCTGAAATTTGTATTAAAAGAACATATATGTTGTCCCCACCTGTCTTAAACCTGCGATCATTTCTGTGAAGAATATTATTAGCGCAGACTTGTTCCAACAGCTGTCGCCATTCCACCAGTAATAGTTATGTGTTGCACTCCCTAATCGAATATTTACTCGTCTGAATGATATTTATAGCATTCTTAAATTGTGTATTTGTACAGAGAATGGATAACATCAATACATGTCCTATACAAAGAATAAAGTAGTAAAGTGACCCCTTCCGTAAGTCATATTTGCATGTCAGTACCATTAATGTTGTGACATTTGTCAATAATTATGTATTACCATCCAGTTAGTGGATCAACAACTTGTATTGTCATACCACTGTACCCAACCAATGGATTTCTCAACCCCAGTCAGACATAGGGCTGAAGCCACCTCTTTGGCTTCGAAGCCCAAGCCCTTCAAAAGTCATGAAGCCGAAGCCGGCGGCCTTGGAAAGTCGTGAAGCTGAAGCTAAAGCCAGGTAAACATTCACAGAGACAAAGCCGAAGCTGTGAGAATTTTATGAAGCCAGTAATCAGCTTCGTGTCACAGTATCCCAGTTGTAACCAGCCAGTAAGAAAATCAGAACTTCAATCGTAGTGAGTCCTTGCAAGTGAGTGAGTGCATAATACCTTGCATCTTACCTAGGGGCAAATAGGTACAGTACCATTATCTCTTACATACAAATGTTGACCCTAGGAATCGTCAGTCTGGAAATAAAGGATTCTGTATATAATATTTGATATTTTTATTGAGCTGAAGTGGATGCAAAAGAAAGGACTTGAAAATATGAAAATCAGGCAGTTTTTATGCATATTCTGTTCCTGTAACGAATTTTCTGGGTCTGGTGCTTTAGCCAGCAGTTGGGGCTGAAGCCATGCCCTTGGCTTCGAAGCCGAAGCCACGACCTAAAAACCATTGCTTCATGAAGCCGAAGCCGCGACCAAAAACCATGGATTCATGAAGCCAAAGCCACGACCTAAAAACCATGGCTTCATGAAGCCGAAGCCATTACCTAATAACCATGGCTTCATGAAGCCGATGCCGCGACCAAAAACCATGGCTTCATGAAGCCAAAGCCAAGACCTAAAAACCATGGATTCATGAAGCCGAAGCCACGACCTAAAAACCATGGCTTCATGATGCCTAAGCCGCGACCAAGAACCATGACTTCATGAAGCCAAAGCCAAGACCTATAAACCATGGCGTCTTGAAGCCTAATCCGGCTTGGGTCCCATGTCTGACCCCAGTCTGTATAATGTGATCAGCGTGATATTGCCCCACATACAGACCTGGCTTAATTTCAGCTTACCCAGGCGTGACCGATTAATACATGTTACTTCAACTAGGAAATTCCAGGTGATGCTGATAACTTGGGCTGCTGGAGCTGTCCCACCCCTTCCCCCATCCCCACAACCAACCCCACCCTCCAAAAAAATGAAAATTATAGTTGACATGCTGTTATTGTAATATATATATATATATATATATATATATATATATATATATTCCTAAGTCCCAGTAGGCCTCCTACATCTCCACATGTCACCACTTCGGCGCTAACACACCATCCATATTGAATACATGCTATGGCTGTCTCATACAAGACTGGTGCACTAGTATTAGCGGGGGTACTTTTATGACATGTCGACGGGTCTCTGGTTGATCAGAAAAGTCTGCTTTTTATGAAATTCAAATCCTTAAACTGTTCCCAGCCCTAGCTGGGATTCGAACCTGGGTCCATTAGGACTGCAGGCAGCCTCTATACCGATTCAGCCACCGCCATCCGCATACCATAAAGTGGTGATTTTTATATTAATAACCTGCATAACAGTTGCAGACAGAACAAAGCTACATTGCCAAACATTTATGTACTGTACTTCATGTATGGATAAATGTTGCACATATTACCTACTGTTCCCCTTATGTATTATGAGTAACAGTATAGTTTGTATTAATTGGCTCCACCTCCACAGGGGATATGTCAATCGAGGATCCACCAGTACATCCCGCTACAAGTGCTGAAGATTGTCCTTCCATCAACGTCCATCCAGATGCTGTTGTACATCATTAGTTGACACCAGCAGACTATGGTAGATATTCACCCATTCCTCCTCCAGGATTGTATAATGATTATATGTAACACATGCAACTTGATGGCAATGACTAATTTTGTAAAAGGGGCACAAATGGTTGACAGACGTTTCCTCTGGTTCGATGTATGGATGTCCATGTTATAATACAGAACACATTATGGCATATAGTAATAATATACAAGTATCATATAGCCTTATATACAAAATATGATAGCATAACCAATTTGTGATGACATTACAGAGTAGCTGCACTATGAGTTAGGCAGTCACCCCTGTCCCAGTGTTTATAGTGAAGATAATGCTTGTAAACTGTCTTTTTATCAATGCACTCTCCTTATACTGATGGTGTCCATATTGCACACATATAACAACACTGTTGGTTAGGTATGTCTCGTTGATCCCAAACTATTTATGACATTACACAGATGGCAGCATCCATTCCTTCCACCCTGATGGTCATACTCACGTGGAAGAGGACAGAGATAGAGTACCGTACCACAGCTGGAGAAGACACTGCATGGTGAAACTCTCCTGGAAGTGAACAGAGATGGACTACCACAGCTGCAGATAGCATTGCATGGTATGTTGAATGGCAAGTCGTAATGCATAGTACACAGTTTAATCACATAATAGTGGTGTATACCAGTTTATCTGTACAGTTACTGTAAAAGAATATAGTATAGGTACACCAACAATAACATTCACACACGGTGTTATATAATTGTCAAACGTATTTATAAAATGATCTTGTTATTGAATTCAAGTAAATATGAATGTTTGCGATGAATAGGTATAGGTTAATCGTGCACTCTCTGAAGTAGAAAAGTATTTATACGTGTATATCCACGCAGGCGAATATCTTGTGGTATTTTAACATGGTGTTGGAATAATTAGTATGTAATATATTTCATGCCACCAGATTTTAACCTTAATATTCTTCACGCGTGGCATTAGTCGCACGCATAGTCCAGGGTACGGTACAGGCACTCTGGTTGGGTGAGGTGGGTATAAGCCTTGCCAGGGAGTGGTACAGACGCTCTTGGGTAAGTGAGGTGGGCATAAACCGTTCTAGGTGGTGGTACAGACGCTCTAGGGTAGGGTGAGATGGTATAACCGTACTAGGGAGTGGTACAGACGCTTTCCTTTACTCCCTATTGGGCCTAGAATAGTAACCGCTTAAGAAGAAGAAAACGCGGCAGGACAGCTGGGCCGCCTGGTAGCGCCATGTTTACATGTGGAAAGCTGGATGTGGGAGGTGAGTTTTCAGTTTTTTGGATGTCTGGTATAACATTTAGCACTGCTGATACAACGTATATCGACAATGAATACTGGTAGATTCTGATGGTAGGGCATTCTTTCGTAATTAGAGTCTGTCTACTTAGCTGCTATAATATATATGAAGAAATTGATGACCATCGAATCCCGAGGCCTGTGTCGAATTTATAAATATTATGGCGTGGGTAGTGGACACATCACACAAAATAAATACCTAGAAGGTACCTGGATACTCACAGAACATTACTGCTAGCAATCCAGCATGAAATTATGTACATGTGTTTGGTGCAACATGATTTTCAGTCATATACGGTACGATTTTGTTGCAGGGATATATGTATAGTTTTGTTGATATGGGATATGCAGTTGAGCCTTGCAGATTGAATTATTTGGCCTATAACCCAATAAAGATATTGTCATTTTATTTTTACCAATAGTTGTAGGGCGTACAATACCAATTAATTTCACTACGGTCCACCACAAATTACAAAATACAGTATTAGTAAGATGATTTGTGTGTGAAGAACTCACGTAATGTGTCTTTCACAGGTTTATTTGCCTTGCAAATGGGGGGAGGTGAAACAGAGGCTTGCCAGAATAATTAAATTCAGTGTGGCTCTAACTCAGTACAGTATGAAGTAGACTTGTAACATCAGGTTAACATGCTGGCATAACACCCGAGGTAGATTAAAGAGTGCAGTGTGTACCTTCACCTTTATTTATGTACTGTTATAGCATATATCTTTTTTAAATAATAACAGTCCTACGTCTTAACCTGGCCTGTTTTTCTTCATTGATGGCATATATATTTCTGTAACATGTGGTCAACATTTTTGTACTGGGACAGCATATGTCCTTTACTTTTACAATAATTTAGCACCACATTTCAGTATTCAGCCAGGTTAAACATTTAATAATGGAATATTAAATTGTTGTGTTGCTTGTAAGGCAATATGAAAGTCATGGAGTAGATAAATGTCTCTGCTCTGAATTCTTACATTGCCTACTTCATATATAAACTTAGATTTACTTTGGTACCACATTAAAATGTTGTCAAATAGGATGTAGGCTTCACCCCCACTATCTATACACATGGGTACCTTTTTGAAAAAAAAAACTTTTAAGATAACTTATCATATTTCAAAAGAAGTGATAACCATACCAAAGATAGCCCTGTTCCTGAAGCTTCTTTTGATATTTACATTTCATAATAAAACCTTTATCTGAATGTTTGGTGTAATATTTTGCCACTAATAGTAGGGTTGACCCCCACCTCACCCTAATTGTAGCTGAAGAGAGTTCACAGCATCCATAAATTGTTTGATTTTGTTATTAAAAGCACCATTAGTAGCCACAGAATCTGGTGCTTGAATGTTTTTCCCTTATACTGTAATTATCACCAATCCAGCTGATCAAAGTAAGGCCTTTAGGAGAAGTTAGAGGAAAGTAAATAGTGACGATACTAAACTCTGTTTACTTTAACATGGCGTAAAATTGCCATCTAACCATCTTCAGTGTTGTGCTGTAATAAGAGATTAGCACTAACATAGACTATGGTGCTAGTCACGAAGAGGTGCTATGGAAAGGATATGGAGTCACAGGCCAGTAGGTTAGTATTGTGGTAGGTGTCATAACTATGCATGATATTTTCCAAGGAGGTTGGAGAAGTCTTTGTGAAACGTTATTTATTTCTGTCTTCTTTGAAGAAACAATAGTTAGGAAATGAAAAAGGAAACAATAACATTCACAAAGCAATATGGCTAGTGTGTGTTGCCTTTGCTGTGGTGCATTGAAAAATACAAACGCCGATTTGAATTTAAATTGATGCGACCGAAAAAAGGCAGTTTTGAAAATATTGCCTACTTGACCTTTCTTATTATGCGATTGTAACACTAAGTCAATCATAATTTATTAAAGTTAAGAATAAGGATTTTGTTTTTTTCTTAAAATGTGTAATTGTAAAGGGTTTGAATGGCAGTGAGGTAATTATGGCAGAAAAATAACGAAATATTGGCAGCGCGAAGTATTCATAATATCCACTTCCGGCGTCTTGGGGCTATAAAAGGTGAGCACCTGCGTGAGCGACTCTAGTGGACGAGTTAGCGAGAGGGTGTGTTGTCCGCGCTCTCGCATTTTCATTGTGATTCGTAATTTTATAACGGTTAGTAAGGTTAAAATTAATCGTACTGTGTAGTACGATATTGGATTGTGATATAGCTTACGATTAAGTTTTGGTAAGCTCATCCCAAAATGTCCCACACAGTTGTACACATGGACAACGGGGTCTACCGCCCCACCACTATCCCCGTCAACACTAACGGGATTCGGCCCCTCCTCAAAAAGATATTGTTCGTACTCATAACTTGTTGGTTCGTAATTGTGTCACTTACTGATTTAGGTTTCACCATTTTTGTCAAAACATGTGTTCCCTATTTCCGTAAGGATATTTCTGATATTGTTTCCAAATTTGTTGAGAATGGTGTTCCTGTAGACACAATTTTGCGCCATAATATTGAGCCATCAAGGCTTAACTGGGCAATGAAGTCCTTAGGAGAACAATATAGTCACTATCCCGGTAGGCTAATGTTGTCTGAATTGACCGGGATGGTAATTTCTTCACAATTGCGGTATGAGCTCAACGCGGGTCTAACTTGGCTTATTGTTTATCACTGTTGGTTCCTCACCACTTGGGTTGGCTTTTGGTTTGTCAAAAATGACGTGTTTCAGGTTGTGCTGTTGGTGCTGAGTGTAATTCTGGGTGTCAGTATGCTGAGTTGGCAGCTGGCACTGAGTGCCATCTATTGTGCCCAGCTGCTTCACCCCCTGGAGGCCATAGTTGGGGTGATAGAGGTGTGGGAGGTGTGGAATGGGGCTTGGGTGGGGGTGGTGGCGTGGTTTGTGGTCAAACTGTTGGTCAGTGTCTCGGCACTGTACCTGAACCACCGCTACCACCACCCCACACAGCGGCAGGCCCCAGCCCCACACCTGGTGTGATTTACCACCACCCCACACAGCGGCAGGCCCCACCCCCACACTTGGTGTGATTTATCACCACCCCACACAGCGGCAGGCCCCACCCCCACACCTGGTGTGATTTACCACCACCCCACACAGCGGCAGGCCCCACCCCCACACCTGTTGTGATTTACCACCACCCCACACAGCGGCAGGCCCCACCCCCACACCTGGTGTGATTTACCACCACCCCACACAGCGGCAGGCCCCACCCCCACACCTGGTGTGATTTGATTCATCTTATAAGTTTTTGTTTTACTTTAATGGAATCTACATTTTGTTTTGTCTTTTTGCTTAGTGCTGAGAATTATCTCTATGGACAGACATTACTCTCTGATGTTATTTGTTACTCTCAGTTTACTCTGTCTTATTGGAGGGACATTTACTTTCTTTGATGTTACATGTAACTCACTTTTTTACCCACTTTGTTACTTTTTTTAATGGTGGCGTGGAGGTAGAGCCCTCGGGTCAAAATGTGCTGTGGTTCAAGTCCCAGAGGTAGCCAGAGGGAGTATACTTTGTGTGCTGAGTTATTTGTTACTTTGTTACCACTTTTGTTACCTTTTTAATGGTGGTGTGGTAGTAGAGCTTTTGGGTCAGAATGCACAGTGGCCTGTGGCTGTGCACTGTGGTTGAAGTCCCACAAGTATTTCTGTCTTGTAGACATTACCAGGGGCGTAGGTCAGCCTCCTGTCCTTAAGTGTTCTGCACTACACCAGCCCAGCCTCAGGCCCGTCGCCTCGAAAACGGGAATAAGTACACATTGCTCTCTTTCTTTACCTATATTTCCTCCTGTGTTACAACTTTGCTCAGTATATTATAACCTTTTTTTTAATCGACGAACTTTTATGTTCTTTAAATTTTTGATATCGCATATGGGTGTGGTGATTGCAACTGTCTTCTTACAATCTCATGATCTTTAGGAAAGTAATTTTATAGCCATGTGAAACATTGTTATCTGGTTATTTTGGAATGCAAACGTGTAGAGAAAAAATAAAATATACTGTTTGGGGTATTTAAGGATGCCGCCAGTTTGGCTGTGGCAACCTGGTTACTGACTGGATACGTTGATTACTATCTTGCCAACAGGACACGTTGGTGCATCAAACATTGAACTCTATAGGAAACCAAACGATCCAGTCTAACCTAACGTATCCTGTCTATCAATAGCCAGACGCCATAATCCGATAAGGGGTGGCCGTTTGTCTTGAGCAAGTTGTTTTACGAGGAGGAGCACTATCCCTCCACCCATATGTGTGTGGGTTGGTTATATGGTTATTACCCACTGTTGTAAATGGTTTCCAGGCTTATAGGAACGCATTAGGCAGGCCAGTTAATGTAAAACCACCTGGAGGAAAGAAGAGTAATAAAAAGACAAGAAAGATGGGAGAAACAGGAAGAGAGGAGGTCTAACCTATTCCAACTGGGGGCTTTGCCCCACCCCCCCTGATATTAACCACCTTGGATTGCCACTTACTTAGAGACCCCTTGAGTATCTGTCTGGCCAAATCCCAGTCTTGAGTCCTAACAGTAAATCTAATCTGTCATAACCTAACCTATTCAAACAACCAATCCAAGCCCATCTTAACCTAGCTAATCCTATAGTAATTTAATTAATTGAAATTCTCCTAACCTGACATATCAGTTGGGACTTTCGACTTATGCCAAAAGTAAGACATGCATTTGTAGAGTTTGTCAGCAAGGTTTGCCTCTTGGTGGTACCTTTATGTGGGTGATGGAATGTGTGACATAAATATATCTTTACATATTTCACAGATAACATTATTAAAAAACGCCCTGTAACTATGATAATCTATGAAACATAAGTCACCTGTGATGGATTAATTTCAATAGGAAATATGGAAAGGTCGTGCCCGTGTGGCAAAGTATTGATCTCTTTTCTTTTTTCCCCCTCTTAAGGAACAGCCATAGTTTGTGATAATATTTGTTATATATTTAGTAATGTTTCTGTTTTGTGAATTGCTCAAGCACCACACCAGCAACCACAGTGGATCAGTTGAACTGTGTCCTGTGGTGGTGAACCTGGTTTGTTAGGTTAGGTGGGGAATCAGTACACTCGTATGCCATATAGCCTACTGTACACAACACCAAAATGTGAGTTACTCCAACACAGCACCAGCAGACATAGTATAGACTAACACTGTGTTGTAGTGTAGGTAAAAAAGTGTCCAGCATACAACAAAATGGTGCTGTCGTGTCAGTATCGTACTACAGTATATTTAAAAATGTAATTTTTCTTCCATGCTGATGGATCGGATTGAAAATCGTGTTCAGTAAAACCAAGGTGCAGTTTTTGTCATCCAAAATGATTCATAACCAACCAGGATATTAAACCAAGATTGTCTTCATATCTCTCAGGACATTGTAGTTTGCAGTTCTGGAAGATGTTTTGTGTTAAATACTACACATAATTAAATCAGTTGAGGAAGTCCCTCATCAAAAATATTTTGTTTGATAAATTTTCTGGACATTTGGCAGATGCCAGTGTGATCCAGGAGTATACTACACACTCACACCAGTGACCTCAACCAAGACACAGGCATTAAGGAGTAGTGGTAAACATTACCAGTAGCTTCCAGAATACAAATGAAGAGATTCTGATGTTGAAAAGCTTAAGGCAGCAATAAGTTATTATGCTTAATTTGACAACAGTCAAAATACCAGGGTTGTGCAGTGAAAAGATCAAATGTATATAGTATCTTTAACCCAAGTTACAGTATAGAAATAACCAGATAGAATGAAATATGGTATGAAAGGATGGTGGGGGAGCAGCTAGTGCAGCTAGAGGGAGATGCTTCTGTGTAAACTGTTATTGTTTTTACCCAACTGCAAGAAGGAGCGACAGCTGCTGTGATCTCTGGTGTCACAGTTAGTACTGTATAATAATGTCTCAAATAACATGTTTCAAGCTTTAAGTGAGAGAGAAGCTGATGTACCCAAGTGATTCCATGTTAAGGCAAATCAACAAAATGATTAGATAACTAAACTGAGGATAAGGAAAAGACTTCACTTAAATTCCAAAGTTCAGTTAAACAGTGACAGTAAAAGGAATAAGTAGATGAAGAGGAAAATACCCACTTGCCAGAGGTTGAAAGAGGTAGAGAACAGTTTCAGAATTGTATTACATGGGAGATGTTATATGATGTTAAATATAAAAAGTATTATATAAAGAAACAGGTTACTGAAATCATACAAATTGAGAAACAAAGAGAATTGATGGCACTGAACTTACATAATTTGCAAAATTGTATGTTTTGAATCTTTTCCATAGGACTTCTTCCTGAATGTCACCATATTGTAGCATTAATCTTGTGTGATAGCTCAGCATTTAAGATACCGGTAGATGGCAATTTTAGGCCAAGTTAAAGTGGACGGAGTATAGGTCGTTACGTTAAGAATTGGTGCACGTCTGTGGTCTGTCTGGAACTCCATTCTGTTTATCTTGGTGCATGGAGAACTGCCATGGGATATTATATCTGAGTTGCCCTTGGAGTTGCTGATTGCAGATGGTAAGGTTGTAACTGCTTGTACCAAGGAAAGTGCTGTGGAGAAATATAGGAATTACAAGGCTGTGTGCAGTCAGCGGGTTGGCCTGCCATATTCTCGTTGACAAAATGGAGTTTGTGGCATTGCTTCTCAAGTAGTTTCCCTTGCATAGAACATATTACAGGTATTTCTAATTCATTGTTTATATCCTACTGTTATCAACATGGTTTACAGGAGTATTATACAATAGGATATGGAGGTGTGATGGGCAAAATAAATCACTGAGGGAGAGATGTTATGAAATTTCCCAGGTCAGCAACGTGAATGAATGTCAGGACAGGGTATGGTTGGTGTTGGAGAGGGATGCCCTCATGTGGTGGCACTGATATAACTAAGCTGGTCTGTTGCTTGAGTACACACATGTCCCACAACTCCCCTGATCCTGAAAGGAGGATGGTGAGCTGCAGGAAGAGAGCAGCTTCACTCTGAAGTCCACCAGGTTCACGCTGAAACGATCCTCGGGTTGCGCCAGCTATATATTACTTCTACAGCCTACGCCCTACTTCTGTAGGGAGTAGGCTGTAGCACCAGCCGATCAGGGTGGTACTCTCAAGGGGGATGGGATTGCTGGTGAGGGACAGCTGGAGCCTCTGTTTCACCAGCCACCAGGATATCCTGACCATCCTCCTTTGCTGACCTTTTTCAGTGTGGTACTAACATGGCGGGTATGTGAACATAACTCCCACCATCCATTTCTCAAACTATTTCATGCACTACTCAACTCTATATGCGCTATACATGCCACTCAACGTACCCCACAACATACAGGGGTTAGCAGTAGCAAGGGCATGCAGCCGGAAAACACTGCCCCCGCTACCAAGTGGTAGACCTGAGGGGAGGTCCACCACCAGAGTTTGGGGGCGGATAAGACTGGCCACAGTCCAACGGCCTGGCTGTGCAACCCAGGCCAAGACTGGCCACAGTCCAACGGCCTGGCTCTGCAACCCAGGCCAAGACTGGCCACAGTCCAACGGCCTGGCTCTGCAACCCAGGCCAAGACTGGCCACAGTCCAACGGCCTGGCTCTGCAACCCAGGCCAAGACTGGCCACAGTCCAACGGCCTGGCTCTGCAACCCAGGCCAAGACTGGCCACAGTCCAACGGCCTGGCTCTGCAACCCAGGCCAAGACTGGCCACAGTCCAACGGCCTGGCTGTGCAACCCAGGCCAAGACTGGCCACAGTCCAACGGCCTGGCTCTGCAACCCAGGCCAAGACTGGCCACAGTCCAACGGCCTGGCTCTGCAACCCAGGCCAAGACTGGCCACAGTCCAACGGCCTGGCTCTGCAACCCAGGCCAAGACTGGCCACAGTCCAACGGCCTGGCTCTGCAACCCAGGCCAAGACTGGCCACAGTCCAACGGCCTGGCTCTGCAACCCAGGCCAAGACTGGCCACAGTCCAACGGCCTGGCTCTGCAACCCAGGCCAAGACTGGCCACAGTCCAACGGCCTGGCTCTGCAACCCAGGCCAAGACTGGCCACAGTCCAACGGCCTGGCTCTGCAACCCAGGCCAAGACTGGCCACAGTCCAACGGCCTGGCTCTGCAACCCAGGCCAAGACTGGCCACAGTCCAACGGCCTGGCTCTGCAACCCAGGCCAAGACTGGCCACAGTCCAACGGCCTGGCTCTGCAACCCAGGCCAAGACTGGCCACAGTCCAACGGCCTGGGTCTGCAACCAAGAGTAGAGACAGTGCGGTCATTTCCTTTTTTCTTTACCATCATCATCAAAGCCAACCCATGATTCAACATCATTACCACCATTGTCCATATCAGTTGTAAAGAACCAAGTTTTTATCATCATCAGTTTCCGTATAATTGTTTTCATCGCCATCAATAACACGAAGTGACCAGCATCACTGTCACCATCACAGTCATCATCATCATCATCATTTTCTTTCTTTCACTGTGGTTCTCTTTGCCTCTCCATTATTCTTTTTCATGTTACTCTTGTAATATTTCCTATTACTCTCGATAGCGTTCGTTTTCCGTATCTTCTTTTCTTTATTTCTTCTTTCCTGCTTTTTGTTCTGTTGTCTTTCGTTTGCTTATTCGCTTCCCCTTTTGCTTCATTTTTATTCATAATTTCTCTTTCCTTCTCCTATTATTGTCCTTTTCTATTGTTTTTTTGTTTCTCTTTAGACACTTCAGTTTTTCATATTCATCCTTTTTCTGCTTCACCATTATATTACAAGATTACAACCTACAAGGGAGTTATGAGGTGATATGAAGTAAGGTTATCGTTACTGCTAAACTACTGTACTGTACATCACAACCACCACTATCACCACCACCACCATCATCATAACCACCAGTAATATCCATGAAATTAGCAGTATTCTCAACAGTGCTAAACTAAAGCTCACTTTTTCCCTCATCATAATCATGACAGTCACCATCCTCACCATGGTCAGGTACTTAGATCTGGGCACTGTATTACATCATTACAAGCCACAAAAGGCAGGAGACGAGATGAAGTAAGGTGGAGCGGCCTGGCACTCTACTACACCTGTACCCAG